>NW_028322255.1:6613475-6943028 GCF_059928025.1 Delphinapterus leucas
GTGCCACATCTCTATCCATTTTTTCCCTCCAGAGACTTATAAATTATATCCTAGTCGAGGATCTTTTAAACATAGAGGCAGTAAACATTGGGGTGCCTGTGTCCTCTCGATTTTTGTTTTTCCCAAGATATACGTCCATGAGTGCAAGTGCCCTGTGCTCTGTAGCTCATTTTTTAGATGCTTTAGTAAACACAATACACTTCTCCAGAGTGACCGTTGGCAATATACATTTCCAGTATAAGCCTCAGAGGGCTCCCTTTTCTCCTTGCCCTGTCCTGCATTTCTGGTGTTTACACTTTATGAGGAAGGCTCTTCTGACTGATGCGAAGTGATATGTTTTGTAGTATTGATTTCCAGTGCCCACCTGTTTGGTTGGCTAAAAAAGTGTATGCCCTTTTCTTGAATACATACAGAAAAAGACGCATACACCCTTTTTGGCCAATTGCAATGTTGGCAATGTTCAGCCCCTTTTCTTGTGCTTAATGGCGAGTCCTTTCTACCTCTTCCAATCCCTTTCCTGCCATTCTCCGTTGCTTACAAGTCCTTTCCTCTGACTTTCCTCAAGACATTTTTCAGTGATAGATATTTTCAACTCTGCAGTTTCGTGAATTTTAGTGTCCCTGAGTTCCATTTTTCAACTTGTGTTTATGGGAACTGGCCACAAAGCAGCGGGATTTCCTCAAGCCCTATTCTGTTTCCATGGGCAACCCTAGCCTTTGGTCAATTCGTCTTCCTGATTGGAAATAAGAGTGACATGTGCCTGTCCGAACACCTAGGACTTGTCTCTCATTGTTCCCCTCCTTCTGCTTCATCCTGTGGACAAATTCCAAACTGTCTGCAACAGGATGTTGACAGCGCTGACATCTCCAAGTGGGGAGACTGTTCGTAAAGACGCTGGAGGGGTGAACCCGAGCACCAGGAGATGAGGAGATCAGATGCCTTTTCCAAACTCTTCCCGATCAGACGGTATACCATCCTCTGGGTGTGACAGGCATGTTTTAGCTGTAGGAAGTGTCCCATTCATGTGAGGAGAACACCAGGGCTTTTACAAAATCAGTGTCTCTCCACAACCCAAACTGGGGAATTTTTTAAGCTACGGCTACACATATGTTCATTAAGGGCCTTGGGAAGTAGGCAGAGTCCAAACTTTAGATGATTGAAGTCTTCAGGGTCAGAAGCACTCACCACCAGCTTCCCTTAGGTTCCATTTTAACTGTCATTAATAGATGATGTCAATAAAAATATCTATTCTTTTTCAGATTATTTCCCCTTATAGGTTATTGTAAAATATTGAGTGTAGTTCCCGGTGCTATACAGTAGTTCCTTGTTGATGATCGATTTTATACATAGCAGTGTGTATGTGTTAATCCCAAACTGTTAATTTATCCCTCCTCCCACCTTTCCCCTTTGGTAATAATAAATTATAAGATTTTATACTTCTCAGAATTGGGGGAACTGAAAGAGAGGTATCATTTTCAATGGAAAAGCATTTAAAACAAGATTGAAGCTTTAACCAAGATTTTTAGATGTACATCCTTGGAAAGAAATCACTTCGTTTCTCTAATATTGACCTGACAAATAAGACAAACCTTTTCACTGAACTTGCTTCTAATAAAGTGATGGAAATATCAAATGGGAGTGTTAGAAACATCTTATTTTACCCGAGCCTTATACACTGTTCTATGTTAATTACAGTTTGGCTCAAACATCTGTTCATTGAAGTTACAATGTTCTCAATTTCTGTTACTGATCCTCCAGAGTGGACCCCAACAAGTGTCCCCCTGCCCAGTGTCATTGGAGCCAACAGATTGAGACTGAGTTTGGTTCAGAAGCAAAGGAAACTTTATATTTTGATCAGAGAATGGAGAGGTGAGAGCATGTGCTACCCCGTGGGCTGTGGGCTGGGCTGCTGTGTAGAGATCCTGTCAGAGTCAGTGGGAGGGAGGGGGCGGAGCTCTCGAGGGCCCGGTTGGCTGCAGCTCAGGCTCTATATCGCGGAGTGTGCACTGTGTCCCAGGAGCTGAGGTGTCGACCCAGCCATTCCGCACTAGGAAATCTGGTCTGAAGTGCCGGCTGTTGAACCTCTGTATGCGGGACCCTAGGAGCACGTGAAATTAGACAAAGCACAAAGGATAAAAAAGGTTAGACTTTATTTTATTGCCCAGATTCTATTTTTATCTCCCAGGGATTTTTAAGGGGCTTTGCCTGGGAAAAAGCCCTCTTCTGCCTTTTTTCCCCTTCCTCATTCTTAGAGTGCTGAGGGTGCAGACCCTTCTTCTGTAACTGCTGAGTGCTGAGTTAGGAGCCCTCATACCCGTGGGCGAGGGTCAGAACTTCTCCCCAGCAGCCTCCAGGTGACGTTGATTGTCCCCAGGCCTCCTGCCTCCCCGCTCGTCCGCCTGAGCACCAGTATTGGAAGCGTTATAGATTCTAATGACCTTTAAGGGTCCAGGAAGGAGATGTGCAGTGACGCTGTGAGGTCCAGTTTCACCCCGCCCTGCATTTGTTCGGCCACCTTAGGCTGACCGTTTCTGCCAGCCTAGATGCTCTGACCAGTAGTCTGCACTTTCTTCAATTAGGCCCCTGAATTAACGTAAAAAGAGCACCACGTGTCAGGACCCTGCCTGCTCAACTCCCAGACAGTCCAGGGTCAGTGGTGATGAAGGACCATGATGGCCACTGAGTCAACAGCCTTTTGAAGTAAACAGGAGTCCAGCCGGTCTTATTGGCCACCATCATCACAGTGTCTGTAGGCTCTTCTATGGTGACAGCGTGATATACGTTTCCCCCGCCAAGATTATTAGGTCCGCTCTGGGTGCAGTAAGTCCTGCAAGCAGTAGTCTACTCTTTTGGGACACACTCTTGTTGTTTTATGAGAGAAACTCCAGGTCAAGTGATGGTCACATGAGTCGTCATGGTGCCCCTTTACCCCGGTTATCTCTCTGGAGGTTGGAGTTGGAGGGCCTCCTCACTCGAGGTCAGTGTGCCCACGGAGCAAACCCTGCAACTTCAGGGCATGGTTGGGGCTTAGGGTCACCACGTGGGGTCCTTTTCCCTTAGGAGGGAGGTGGCCTTTTGTGCTGCTGATTTCCAGGTTTTCAGATACCGCCAGTATCTTGGCCAGATGTGGCGGTGGGCCAAGCCCATTGGTGACCGTAGTTTATCCTACCGGGATGGCATTCTTGCATTGTTCCATTTCAAGTGGTCCCAGTTTTTGCACTAATACTCCAATAGCGATTCACCATTCACCAGGAATGTAAAGGTCAAAGGGTTTAGCTAAATTAGGGAGTTCCAGGGCAAGGGTCTGAATTGACTGCTCTTTCCATTCTTGAAAGGCCACTTCTGGATTCTATTCAAAAGGATCATCATCTTTTCCTTTCAGTGTTTCATATAGAGGCCCAGCTAGTAGACTGTAGTTAGGGATCCAGAAGCACCAACCCTGGCCTCCCCAGGAACCCCTAAGCTGTCTTCTAGTTTTAGAAATGGGTAAGGCTGTAAATTGTTTCTTCCCTTTCCTGAGATGGGCTTCTCCGACCTTCTGTGAGAATGAAGCCCAGGCAGGTCACCGTAGTCTGTGATATTTGAGCTTTTTATTTGACAACTTCTATCCTTTATTGGCTTGGTAGTTCAGAGGTCTCTTTAGTAGGGCTGGCGATCAGAATGTCGTCTGCATATTGAAGGAGTGTTTCCTTTTCCAGAGGTAGAACTTTTAGGTCTTTAACTGAGCTTTCCCCAAAGATGGTGTGGGAATTTTTGAACCCTTGGGGCAACACGGCCCAGAAGTATTGTTTTAGTTGTATGTTGAGTCCTGCCACTCACAAGCCAAAATTTCTTGTGACTCTGGGACTAATAGAATACAAAAGAAGGCATCATTGAAGACTAATACAGAATACCATGTCCCGGTGGTTGGTAGAATGACCAGCAGGGTGTAGGATTTAGGAACTACTGGAGGTATATCCTCGGTGGCTTCACTGACTGTCCTGACATCCTTTACCAGGACTCCAGCAGCCCATGGGGCTCTCGAGGTCAGGCCAATCCCAGGATATGGAGCTCACCTGGGCAGGTACCCCACCCCCACCGCAGCCCACGGTGCTCTCCTGTTCAGGCCCCCCCCAGGATATGGGGTTCCCTGGGCAGGTTCCCCTGCAGCCCATGGGGCTCTCATGGTCAGGCCCCTCCCAGGATACAGAGCTACCCTTGCAGTTACCCTGGCAGGGCTGGGCACACAGGTACCGTGCACATCGCCCTCATTGCAGAGCACTTCCAGCTCACCTGTCACTCAGATCTGACACAGAGCACCTCAGAGGAGGACTTGAACTAAGAAACAGCAGCTCCAACAGGTCTGTGACCCTGGGCATCACTCTGTGTGGCCTCCCTCCACCTGGTCTTCCAGAGATTTCCACTGCACCCGGGGCACCAGGCCTCTGTCTCCACCCACCACCCACCCCTCCTCTCCCTGACTCCTGGGTTCCTCTCATTAGGAGAGGGTTTTCTTGAAGTTGTCTCCCACTCATGGGCCAGATAATATAATTAGAAAACAAGCCAGAGCTGCAACCCCTTGTCTATCCTGACTCTCAGGAGCCCACACCTGTTCCTTGGACCTGGCCGATTCAGCAAGTTCCAGTTTCTGCAACTGTGAGCGCCTGAGGGGTGATTATTGGCTGGCCTGGGAAGCCTGACGGTGCCGGCCAGCCCTCCCCAGGTGTGCCTGTTTGAGATCAATATAAACACCGCTCCAGGCAGCAAGAGCCCCTGCAGCTGTGCCTGATGCCATTTTCTCTGCCCTGTCAGCAGCCTCGGGGCTGGACTGGTGGGAGGGAGTGAGAGGCCACGGCTTTGTGGGTGGCCCAGTGTGAGTGGGGCTCTGCTGGACTTTCTGCAGCAGTTACCAAGATGCCACCTGCTAAAGAAGAGGATGTGTCACCCATACCTGCCTCTGGAATTTCTCCCTGGGCAGAGGTGAGTGAGGAAGAAAGCAGTGGGGGCCCGGACAGCAGGGGTATCTCAGGCAGGGAAATGGAAAGCTTCCAGAAGAGTACCCAGGGCCCGGACCATATTGGCTGGCCTGCAGGCACCAAATCGGCTGGTATGCTGTCGCTCATGTGGCTCCATGGCCCTTCCTCTAGGCTTTCAAGTCCTTGTACATATTCAGGTGTTTTACCTGGGAAGGGTGGGAACATTTCAGCAGCAGCTGGCCTGGGGCTCGGCCCACATTTACTCACAGATGCCTTGGCACGGTCCCCCAGCTTTGCAATGAGGACGCTTGTTGCGTGGGGCCTGCTGGCTGAATGGGAGATGATTCCCCACCACTGGCCAACTACAGAATTGTTTACAACTGGAGCAAGTGCCCTGATACGGTTTTCCTCTGTGTAACTGGTGGGTTCTGTTTTTTTTTTTCTTTTTTTCATTTTTGGTTCAAGGTAGATTTTATTCCTCTTTTTTGTATTTACAGATATAAGCATGGAAATAATTTATTCATATAAATACATGTATGTGAAGGGAAGAATATTTTTTCTGTTTTACTTTTTGTAATTTTGAATTTTATTTTATTTTTTTATACAGCAGGTTCTTTTTGGTTATCTATTTTATACATATAAATGTATACATGCCAATCCCAATCTCTCAATCCTCCCACCACCACCCCCCAACAGCTTTCCCCCCTTGGTGTCCATACGTTTGTTGTCTACATCTGTTGCTCTATTTCTGCCTTAAAAAACGGTTCATCTGTATAATTTTTCTAGGTTCCACATATATGCATTAATATACAAGATTTGTTTTTCTATTTCTGACTTACTTCACTCTGTATGACAGTCTCTAGATCCATCAACGTCTCTACAAATGACCCAATTTCATTCCTTTTTATGGCTTAGTAATATTCCATTTTATATTTGTACCACATCTTTATGCATTCGTCTGTCTGTGGGCATTTAGGTTGCTTCCATTACCTGGATATTGTAAATAGTGATGCAATGAACATTGAGGTGAATGTCTCTTTTTGATTTATGGTTTTGTCTGGGTATATGCCCAGTAGTGGGATTGCTGGATCATATGGTAATTCTATTCTTAGTTTTATAAGAAACTCCATAATGTTCTCCACAGTGACTGTATCAATTTACATTCCCAACAATAGTGGAAGAGGGTTCCTTATCTCCACACCCTTTCCAGCATTTGTTGTTTGTAGATTTTCTGATGATGCCCATTCTAACAGGTGTGAGGTGATACACCATGGATGAGTCTATTTCGTTGAGCAAAGAGTAGGTCTTGTCTATTACATATTTGGCTTATGGAATGGTATGTGTGCTAATTTCAATCTCTGGTTTTATACAGCACCCCAACTCAACTTTCCCCTTAAGCAAGCATAAGTTTTTATCTAAATGTGAGACTGTTCGGTTTTGTAATTCAGTTTATGTGTAGCCAAGTTTACACTCCCTCTATTAGTGATATCTTATGATAATTATCTTTCTCTGTGTGACATACTTCTCTTAGAATCATCATACTTAAATCCACTCAATTTGCTGACATTGATTTCATTGCTGAGTGATATTCCGTTGTACGTAAGTAGCACAACTCCTTTATCCATTTTTTTCTTTCTGGGATATTTAATTTGTACTGGACTCGAGGTTCTTGTAAACACAGCAGCCCTAAATTTTGTGTTGGCTGTGTCTTGTTGATTTTAATTTTCCTAAGCTATAGGGCCAAAAGTGGAAGTGCCCTAGTCTCTGTAGCTTTGTTTTTCAGATGTTTCAGGATACACCATAAACATCTCCAGAGTGTCTGTTGGCAATTTACATCCCGCCCATCAGCATAACAAGGCTCCCTGTTCTCCATGGCCTGTCCTGTGTTTCTGGTTTTTACACTTTTTTCAGATGGCCCTTTGGACGAATGGGAAATGAGACTTCATTGTAGTACGGATTTCCATTGCTCGAGTGCTTGGTTGGCCAAAAAGGGCATATGCGTTTTTTCCTGAATATATTCAGGAAAAAATGTATACGCACTGTTCGTCCAAGTGCATCACTGTCAAAGATCTGCCGCTTTTCACATGTTTTAAATGCAATTCCAATCTACCTCCTGAAATATGATTCCTCAATTCTGCCTCGTTTTCAAGTCCTCTTTGCAGACTTACTTCAATATATTTTTGCCAATAGCTGTCATTTATAACTCTGCAGGTTTGTGAATTTCAGTGCCCGTGATTTCCTTTCTTAACTCGCTTCCTTGAAAGCTGGCCACAAAACCGCAGGTTTGCTTCAGGCCGTAATCAGGGTGTGGCACGGCACTCTGAGCCTTTGGTTAATTCCTCTTCCTGGTGGGAAATTAGAGTTAAATGTGCCCCTCCAGACACCTGCCTCACTCCCAGCCCCTTGGTGTTGTGTGTCCTCTGGTTTGAGGCCACATGTGATGGGTTCCTCATATTTTGATGATGTGGCCCCACTGGTGTGAGGACACTCCTGCCTACTTCCCATCCCCTTGGTGATGTGGTCCCTCCGGCGAGAGTCTGATCCTGGTTGGGTTCCTCACACTTCTGTGAGGTGGGCCCTCTTCTCTGAGGTCACTCCTGCCTGGCTAGCACACCCCGCCTTGGCGACGTCAGACCTCTGGTGGCAGTTGGAGCCTGCTGGGAGCCTCCTCCCCTCGGTGATGAGGCCCTCTGGCATCAGGCCCTAACTGCTGGGTTCCCACATTTTCTGATACGTCCTAAGTGGTGCGAGGGCACTCCTGCCAGGTTCCCATCCCCATGGGCATGTGGGCCTTCTGCTCTAAGGTCCCAACACCTGTGTTGTTCACCGTTTCATGATGTTGGCTCTCTGGTGTTAGTTCACTCAGGCCTAGATCCCATAGACTCTGTGCTCTGAGCCGCCTGCTGGGAGGTTCCTACTGCTGGATTCCTTACCTTTTCTATTCTTTGGGTCCTGTGTTTTCATGCTCCTCCTTCCTGACTCACTCCCAGCCCCTTTGTGATGTAGGTCCTCTGGTTTGAGGCCACATGTGCCGGCTTCCTCACCTTTATTGATGTGGCCCCACTGGTGTGAGGACACTCCTGCCTGGTTCCCATCCACTTGGTGATGGGGACCCTCTGGTGAGAGCCTGATCCTGGCTGGATTCCTCACCCTTCTGTGAGGTAGACCCTCTGCTGTGAGGTCACTCCTGCCTGGCTGGCACACGTTACCTTGGCGATGTGGGCCCTCAGTTGGGAGTTGGTGCCTGCTGGGAGTCTCCTCCCCTCGGTAATGAGGGCCCTCTGGCGTCAGGCCCTAACTCATGGGCTCCCAAAATTTTCTGATGTGCGCCCTGTCGTGCGAGTACACTCCTGCCAGGGTCCCATTCCCATGGGGATGTTGGCTTTCTGCTCTGAGGTCCCAACGGCTGGGTTGCTCACAGTGTCAGAATGTGGGCCCTCTGCTGTGAGTTCACTCCGGCATGGATCCCATAGTCTCGGTGCTCTGGGCCACCTGCTTGGAGCTTCCAACTGCGGGGTTCCTCACCTTTTTATTCTATGGGTCCTCTGTTGTGAGTCTCCTCCTGCATGCCTCACTCCCAGCCCTTTCGTGATGTGTGTCCCCTTATTTGAGGCCACATGTGCTGTGTTCCTCACCTTTGGCTGATGTGGCCCCACTGGTGTGAGGACACTCCTGCCTGGTTTCCATCCGCTTGGTGATGTGGGCCCTCTGGTTAGAGTCTGATCCTGGTTGGGTTCCTCACACTTCTGTGAGGTGGGCCCTCTGCTGTGAGGTAACTCCTGCCTGGCTTGCTCCCATTGCCTTGGTGACGTCGGCCCTCTGGTGGCATTTGGAGCCTGCTGGTAGCCTCCTCTCCTCGGTGATGAGGGCCCTCTGGCGTCAGGCCCTAACTGCTGGGTTCCCACATTTTCTGATACATGTTAAGTTGTGCGAGGACACTCCTGCGAGGTTCCTATCCCCATGGGGATGTGGGCCTTCTGCTCTGAGGTTCCACTGGCTGGGTTGCTCACAGTTTCATGATGTGGGCCCTCTGCTGTGAGTTCACTGTGGCCTGGATCCCATAGACTCCGTGCTCTGGGCCACCTGCTGGGAGGTTCAAACTGCTGGATTCCTCACATTTTTTATTCTGTGGGCCCTGTGTTGTTAGGCTACTCCTGCTTGCCTCACTCGGAGCACCTTGGAAATGTGGGTCCTCTGGTTTAGGCCACATGTGCTGGGTTCCTCACCATTCTATAATGTGGCCACACTGGTGTGAGGACACTGCTGCCTTTTTCCGATCCCCTTGGTGATGTGGGCTCTCTGGTGAGAGTCTTATCCTGGCTGGTTTCCTCACCCTTCTGTGAGGTAGACCCTCTGCTGTGAGGTCACTCCTGCCTGGCTGGCACACCCCACCTTGGCAACGTCGGCCCTCTTGTGGCAGTTGGAGCCTGCTGGGAGCTTCCTCTCCTCGGTGATGAGGGCCCTCTGGCGTCAGGCCCTAACTTCTGGGCTCCCAAAATTCTCTAATGTGCGCCCTGTGGTGCGAGTACACTCCTGCCAGGTTCCCAACCACATGGGAATGTGGGCCTTCTGCTCTGAGGTCCCAACGGCTGGGTTGCTCACAGTTTCATGATGAGGGCCCTCTGTTTTGTGTTCAGTCAGGCCTGGATCCCATATCCTCGCTGCTCCTGGCTGCCTGCTGGGAGGTTCCAACTGCGGGATTCCTCACCTTTTTTATTCTATGGGCCCTCTGTTTTGAGGCTCCTCCTGCCTGCCTCACTCCCAGCCCCTTGGTGATGTGTGTCCTCTAGTTTGAGGCCAAGTGTGCTGGGTCCATCACATTTCGTTGATGTGGCCCCACTGGTGTGAGGACACTCCTGCCTGGTTTCCATTCCCTTGGTGATGTGGGCCCTCTGGTGAGAGTCTGATCCTCTTTGGGTTCCTCACACTTTTGTGTGGTTGGCCCTCTGCTCTGAGGTCACTCCTGCCTGGCTGGCACACACCGCATTGGTGACGTCAGCCCTCTGGTAGCAGTTGGAGCTTGCTGGGAGCCTCCTCTCCTCAGTGATGAGGGCCCTCTGGCGTCTGGCCCTAACTGCTGGGCTCCCCACATTTTCTGATGTGTGCCCACTGGTGCGATGACACTCCTGCTTGGTTCCCTCCCCCATGGGGATGTGGGCCTTGTGCTCTGAGGTCACAACGGCTGGGTTGCTTACAGTATCACGATGAGGGCCCTCTGTTGTGAGTTCATCACTGCCTGGATCCCATAGCCTCGGTGATCTGGGCCGCCTGCTGGGATGTTCCAACGGCTGGATTCCTCACCTTTTTTATACAATGGGCCATGTGTTGGGAGGTTAATCCTGCCTGCCTCGCTCCGAGACCCATGGTGATGTGGGTCCTCTGGTTTGAGGCCACATGTGCTGGGTACCTCAACTTTCGATGATGTGGTCCCACGGGTGTGAGGACACTCCTGCCTGGTTCCCAGCCCCTTGCTCTTGTGGGCACTCTGGTGAGGGTCTGATCCTTCCTGGGTTCCTTACCCTTCTGTGAGGTGGGCCCTCTGATGTGAGGTCACTCCTGCAAGGCTGGCTCACATCGCCTTGGCGACGTGGGTCTTCTGTTGGCCACTGAAGCATACTGGCAGCCTCCTACCCTCTTTAATGAGGGCCCTGGAAAAAACGCATATGCCCTTTTTGACCAAGTGCATCATTGTCGACATTCTGACTCTTTTCCTATACTTTCAGAGGATTTCCCGTCTACCTCCTGAAATCGTAGTCCTGGAATTCTGCCCCACGTTCAAGTCCTCTTTGTAGCCTTACTTCAATATATTTTTGGATGAGGGCTGTCATTTATAACTCTGCAGGTTTGTGAATTACAGTGCCCCTGAGCTCCTTTCTTCAACTCGCTTTCTTGTGAGCTGGCCGCAAAACCGCAGGATTGCTTCAGGCCCTAATCTGGTTCCGGCACGGCATGCTGAGCCTTTGGCTAATTCCTCTTCCTGGTGGGAAATGAGCGTTAAATTTGCCCGTGCAGACACCTACAGCTAGTCTCTCATTGGTTCTCCCTATTCCTGTTCATCTTGCGCAGAAATTGCAAACTGTGCCAAACAGGAGGTTAAAGGCACTGACTCTCCAGGTAGGGACAGTGTAAGTAAAGCGTCTGGAATGGTGAACCCGAGTACCAGGGGACGAAAACTGAGACGCATTTAAAAACGTTTCCCGGTCACACGGTGGACCATACTCTGGGATTCCCATGCATGTTTTAGCTGAAGGAAGAATCCTTTAAACCTGGAGAGTTGGGACCCATGGAATGTGTACCATGCAGTATGACTTCAAAGGGTCTGCATTTGCTCACTGAACCTCACCAATGGTATCCGCCCGAAGTGTCCAGCCTTATGTCTCACCCAGCTCTAGGTGTAGATGTGGTAACTCCAGGTTGCATCACAAGCCCTGAATGAATTCTTTAAGAATTGCTCTCTATTTCACTGTCATTGTGTTTTGTTTTTGTAATTTATTTTGATAATGGGATTTATCGGATTTTCACGGCTGCATTTATGGCACTGTACACATGCCTGATTCTCTTACGGAGACATGTAAATCCATGGGTGTTAAGATTCTTAATTGGCAGGTGTATTCCTAGGCATTGAATATGGGGTGTTTAGTCCATTTCGTTGAGCAAGGAGTAGGTCTTGACTATTAAATATTTGGCTTATGGAACGGTATCTGTTCTAATTTCAATCTCTGGTTTTATGCAGCACCCCAACTCACATTTCCCCTTAAGCAAGCATAAGTTGGTTTTCTAAATTTGAGACCCTGTTCTGTTTTGTAATTCAGTTCATGTGTAGCCAAGTTCACATTCGGTGTATTAGTGATATCTTAATGTTTATTTATCTGTGTGACTTATTTCACTTAGAATCACCGTATCTGAATCCACTCATTATGCCGCGACGGGCCTGATGACATAGATTTCATTGCTGAGTGATATTCCATTGTACGTATGTACCACAAATTCTTTATCCATTTTTCGCATTCTGGGTTATTTAACTTGTACCGTAGACGAGCTTCTTGTAAACAGATTCGTCCAAAACTTTGGGGTGGCTGTGTGTTTTTGACTTTAATTTCCCTAAGTTATAGGGCCATAAGTGGAAGTGCCGTAGGCTCCGTTGCTTAGTTTTTTAGGTGTTTCAGGAAACACCGTACATTTCTCCAGAGTGGCTGTTAGAAATTTACATCCCGCCCATCAGCATAACAAGGCTCCCTGTTCTCCATGACCTGTCCTGCCTTTCTGGATTTTACACTTTTTTCAGATGGCCCTTTTGACCGGGGGGCAGTGAGACTTCATTGTAGTGCAGATTTCCTTTACACGCTTGCTTGGTTGGCCAAAAAGTGTGTATGCGTTTTTTCCTGCATATATTCAGGAAAAAACGCATACGCCCTTTGTGGCCAAGTGCATCATTGTGGACATTCTGCCTTTTTTTAATATGCTTTAAGTGCAATTCCAGTCTACCCCCTGAAATCGTTTTCCTGAAATTCTGCCCTGCTTTCAAGTCCTCTTCGAAGACTTACTTTAATATATTTTTGGACGATAGCTGTCATTCATAACTCTGCAGGTTTGTGAATTACAGTGCCCCTGAGCTCCTTTCTTCAACTCGCTTTCTTGTGAGCTGGCCGCAAAGCCGCAGGATTGCTTCAGGCCCTAATCTGGTTCTGGCAGGGCACACTGAGCCTTTGGCTAATTCCCCTTCCTTGTGGGAAATGAGCGTTCCATTTGCCCGTGCAGGCACCTACAGCTAGTCTCTCATTGGTTCTCCCTATTCCTGTACATCTTGCGCAGAAATTGCAAGCAGTGCCAAACAGGAGGTTAAAGGCACTGACTCTCCATGTGGGGAGAGTGTTAGTAAAGCGTCTGGAACGGTGAACCCTAGTACCAGGGGACGAAACCTGAGATGCATTTGAAAACGTTTCCCAATCACACGGTGGACCATATTCTGGGTTTCCCATGCATGTTTTAGCTGAAGGAAGAATCCCTTAAACCTGGAGAGTTGGGACTCATGGAATGGGTACCATGCAGTATGACTTCAAAGGGTCTGCGTTTGCTCACCGAACCTCACCAATGCTATCAGCCCGAAGTGTCCGGCCTTATGTGTCACTCAGCTCTGGGTGTAGATGTGGTAAATCCAGGTTGCATCACAAGCCCTGAATGAATTATTTAAGAATTGCTCTCTATTTCACTGTCATTGTGTTTTGTTTTTGAAATTTATTTTGATAATGGGATTTATCGGATTTTCACTGTTGTGTTTAGGCCGCTGTACACATGCTTGATTTCCTTATGGAGACATATAAATCCATGGGTTTTAACATTCTTACTTGTCAGGTATCTTCCCATGTGTTGAATAAGGGGTGTTGAGTCCATTTCGTTGAGCAAGGAGTAGGTCTTGTCTATTATATATTTGGCTTATGGAACGGTATCTGTACTAATTTCAATCTCTGGTTTGATGCAGCACCCCAACTCACCTTTCCCCATAAGCAAGCATAAGTTGGTTTTCTAAATTTGAGACCCTGTTCTGTTTTGTAATTCAGTTCATGTGTAGCCAAGTTTACGTTCCGTGTATTAGTGATATCTTATGATGTTTCTTTTTCTGTGTGACTTATTTCTCGTAGAATCGTCGTACCTGAATCCACTCATTATGCCGCTACGGGCCTGATGACGTAGATGTCATTGCTGAGTGCTATTCCATTGTACGTATGTACCACAACTTCTTTATCCATTTTTTGCTTTGTCGGATATTTAACTTGTACCGTAAACGAGGTTCTTGTAAACAGAGCCGTCCCAAACTTTGGGGTGGCTGTGTGTTTTTGATTTTAATTTCCCTAAGCTATAGGAACATAAGTGGAAGTGCCATAGGCTTTGTTGCTTTGTTTCCTACGTGTTTCAGGAAACACCATACACTTCTCCAGAGTGGCTGTTGCCAATTTACATCCCGCCCATCAGCATAACAAGGTTCACTGTTCTCCATGACCTGTCCTGCCTTTCTGGATTTTACACTTTTTTCAGATGGCCCTTTTGACCGGGACGCAGTGAGACTTCATTGTAGTGCAGATTTCCTTGACACGCTTGCTTGGTTGGCCAAAAAGTGCGTATGCGTTTTTTCCTGAATATACTCTGGAAAAAACGCATACACCCTTTTTGGCCAAGTGCATCATTGTGGACATTCTGCCTCTTTTCCTATGCTTTAAGTGCAATTCCGGTCTACCCCTGAAATCGTTTTCCTGAAATTCTGCCCCGCTTTCAAGTCCTCTTCGAAGACTTATTTCAATATATTTTTGGACGATAGCTGTCATTCCTAACTCTGCAGGTTTGTGAATTACAGTGCCCCTGAGCTCCTTTCTTTAACTCGCTTTCTTGTGAGGTGGCCGCAAAACCGCAGGATTGCTTCAGGCCCTAATCTGTTTCCGGCAGGGCACGCTGAGCCTTTGGTTAATTCCTCTTCCTGGTGGGAAATGAGCGTTTCATTTGCCCGTGCAGACACCTACAGCTAGTCTCTCATTGGTTCTCCCTATTCCTGTTCATCTTGCGCAGAAATTGCAAGCTGTGCCAAACAGGAGGTTAAAGGCACTGACTCTCCAAGTGGGGAGAGAGTTAGTAAAGCGTCTGGAACGGTGAACCCGAGTACCAGGGGACGAAACCTGAGATGCATTTGAAAACGATTCCCAATCACACGGTGGACCATACTCTGGGTTTTCCATGCATGTTTTAGCTGAAGGAAGAATCCCTTAAACCTGGAGAGCTGGGACCCATGGAATGGGTACCATGCAGTATGACTTCAAAGGGTCTTCGTTTGCTCACCGAACCTCACCAATGCTATCAGCCCGAAGTGTCCAGCCTTATGTAAATCCAGGTTGCATCACAAGCCCTGAATGAATTATTTAAGAATTGCTCTCTATTTCACTGTCATTGTGTTGTGTTTGTGAAATTTATTTTGATAATGAGATTTATCGGATTTTCACTGCTGCGTTTAGGCCGCTGTACACACGCTTGATTTCCTTATGGAGCCATATAAATCCATGGGTCTTAAGATTCTTACTTGTCAGGTATATTCCCAGGCGTTGAATATGGGGTGTTGAGTCCATTTCGTTGAGCAAGGAGTAGGTCTTGTCTATTATATATTTGGCTTATGGAACGGTATCTGTTTCTAATTTCAATCTCTGGTTTTATGCAGCACCCCAACTCACCTTTCCCCATAAGCAAGCATAAGTTGGTTTTCTAAATGTGAGACCCTGTTCTGTTTTGTAATTCAGTTCATATGTAGCCAAGTTTACGTTCCGTGTATTAGTGATATCTTATGATGTTTCTTTTTCGGTGTGACTTATTTCTCGTAGAATCGTCGTACCTGTATCCACTCATTATGCCGCTACGGGCCTGATGACGTAGATCGCATTGCTGAGTGATATTCCATTGTACGTACGTACCACAAATTTTTTATTCATTTTTTGCTTTCTCGGATATTTAACTTGTACCGTAGACGAGGTTTTTGTAAACAGAGCCGTCCCAAACTTTGGGGTGGCTGTGTGTTTTTGATTTTAATTTCCTTAAGCTATAGGACCATAAGTGGAAGTGCCATAGGCTGTGTTGCTTTGTTTCCTACGTGTTTCAGGAAACACCATACACTTCTTCAGATTGGCTGTTGGCAATTTACATCCCTCCCATCAGCATAATAAGGTTCCCTGTTCTCCATGACCTGTGCTGCCTTTCTAGATTTTACACTTTTTTCAGATGGTCCTTTTGACCGGGGGGCAGTGAGACTTCATTGTTGTGCAGATTTCCTTTACATGCTTGCTTGGCTTGCCAAAAAGGGCGTATGCGTTTTTTCCTGAATATATTCAGGAAAAAACGCATACGCCCTTTTTGGCCAAGTGAGTCATTGTCGACATTCTGCCTCTTTTCCTATGCTTTAAGTGCAATTCCAGTCTACCCCCTGAAATCGTTTTCCTGAAATTCTGCCCCGCTTTCAAGTCCTCTTCGAAGACTTACTTCAATACAATTTTGGACGATAGCTGTCATTCATAACTCTGCAGTTTTGTGAATTTCAGTGCCCCTGAGCTCCTTTCTTCAACTCGCTTTCTTCTGAGCTGGCCGCAAACCCACATGATTGCTTCAGGCCCTAATCTGGTTCTGGCACGGCATGCTGAGCTTTTGGTTAATTCCTCTTCCTGGTGGGAAATGAGCATTAAATTTGCACGTGCAGACACCTACAGCTAGTCTCTGATTGGTTCTCCCTATTCCTGTTCACCTTGTGCAGAATTTCCAAACTGTGCCAAACAGGAGGTTAAAGGCACTGACTCTCCAAGTGGAGAGAGTGTTAGTAAAGGGTCTGGAATGGTGAACCCGTGTAAAAGGGGGCGAAAACTGAGATGCATTTGAAAACGCTTCCCAGTCACACGGTGTACCATACTTTGGGTTTCCCATGCATGTTTTAGCTGAAGGAAGAATCTCTTAAACCTGGAGAGTTGGGACCCATGGAATGGGTACCATGCAGTATGACTTCAAATGGTCTGCATTTGCTCATCGTACCTCACCAGTGCTTTCCGCCCGAAGTGTCCAACCTTATGTCTCACTCAGCTCTTGGTGCAGATGTGGTTAATCCAGGTTGCATCACAAGCTCTGAATGAATTATTTAAGTATAGCTCTCTATTTCACTGTCATTGTGTTTTGTTTTTGTAATTCATTTTGATAATTGGATTTATCGGATTTTCTCTGCTGCGTTCATAAATCTATACACACGCTTGATTCTCTTACGGAGACATATAAATCCATGGGTTTGAAGATTCTTACTAGTCAGGTGTATTCCTAGGCGTTGAATATGGGGTGTTTAGTCCATTTCGTTGAGCAACTGGTAGGTCTTGACTATTACATATTTGGCTTATGGATAGGTATCTGTGCTAATTTCTATCTCTGGTTTTATGCAGCACCCCAACTCTCCTTTATCCTTAAGCAAGCATATGTTGGTTTTCTAAATTTGTGACCCCATTCTGTTTTGTAATTCAGTTCATTTGTAGCCACGTTTACATTCCATGTATTAGTAATATCGTGTGTCTTTTTCTTTTTGAATTATGTGACTTCGAATGATCATACGTAACTCCTCTGTGGTTGTTACAACTGGCCATATTTCATTGATTTCCAGGCTGAGTAATATTCCACTCTACATAAGTGCCACATCTCTATCCATTTTTTCCCTCCAGAGACTTATAAATTATATCCTAGTCGAGGATCTTTTAAACATAGAGGCAGTAAACATTGGGGTGCCTGTGTCCTCTCGATTTTTGTTTTTCCCAAGATATACGTCCATGAGTGCAAGTGCCCTGTGCTCTGTAGCTCATTTTTTAGATGCTTTAGTAAACACAATACACTTCTCCAGAGTGACCGTTGGCAATATACATTTCCAGTATAAGCCTCAGAGGGCTCCCTTTTCTCCTTGCCCTGTCCTGCATTTCTGGTGTTTACACTTTATGAGGAAGGCTCTTCTGACTGATGCGAAGTGATATGTTTTGTAGTATTGATTTCCAGTGCCCACCTGTTTGGTTGGCTAAAAAAGTGTATGCCCTTTTCTTGAATACATACAGAAAAAGACGCATACACCCTTTTTGGCCAATTGCAATGTTGGCAATGTTCAGCCCCTTTTCTTGTGCTTAATGGCGAGTCCTTTCTACCTCTTCCAATCCCTTTCCTGCCATTCTCCGTTGCTTACAAGTCCTTTCCTCTGACTTTCCTCAAGACATTTTTCAGTGATAGATATTTTCAACTCTGCAGTTTCGTGAATTTTAGTGTCCCTGAGTTCCATTTTTCAACTTGTGTTTATGGGAACTGGCCACAAAGCAGCGGGATTTCCTCAAGCCCTATTCTGTTTCCATGGGCAACCCTAGCCTTTGGTCAATTCGTCTTCCTGATTGGAAATAAGAGTGACATGTGCCTGTCCGAACACCTAGGACTTGTCTCTCATTGTTCCCCTCCTTCTGCTTCATCCTGTGGACAAATTCCAAACTGTCTGCAACAGGATGTTGACAGCGCTGACATCTCCAAGTGGGGAGACTGTTCGTAAAGACGCTGGAGGGGTGAACCCGAGCACCAGGAGATGAGGAGATCAGATGCCTTTTCCAAACTCTTCCCGATCAGACGGTATACCATCCTCTGGGTGTGACAGGCATGTTTTAGCTGTAGGAAGTGTCCCATTCATGTGAGGAGAACACCAGGGCTTTTACAAAATCAGTGTCTCTCCACAACCCAAACTGGGGAATTTTTTAAGCTACGGCTACACATATGTTCATTAAGGGCCTTGGGAAGTAGGCAGAGTCCAAACTTTAGATGATTGAAGTCTTCAGGGTCAGAAGCACTCACCACCAGCTTCCCTTAGGTTCCATTTTAACTGTCATTAATAGATGATGTCAATAAAAATATCTATTCTTTTTCAGATTATTTCCCCTTATAGGTTATTGTAAAATATTGAGTGTAGTTCCCGGTGCTATACAGTAGTTCCTTGTTGATGATCGATTTTATACATAGCAGTGTGTATGTGTTAATCCCAAACTGTTAATTTATCCCTCCTCCCACCTTTCCCCTTTGGTAATAATAAATTATAAGATTTTATACTTCTCAGAATTGGGGGAACTGAAAGAGAGGTATCATTTTCAATGGAAAAGCATTTAAAACAAGATTGAAGCTTTAACCAAGATTTTTAGATGTACATCCTTGGAAAGAAATCACTTCGTTTCTCTAATATTGACCTGACAAATAAGACAAACCTTTTCACTGAACTTGCTTCTAATAAAGTGATGGAAATATCAAATGGGAGTGTTAGAAACATCTTATTTTACCCGAGCCTTATACACTGTTCTATGTTAATTACAGTTTGGCTCAAACATCTGTTCATTGAAGTTACAATGTTCTCAATTTCTGTTACTGATCCTCCAGAGTGGACCCCAACAAGTGTCCCCCTGCCCAGTGTCATTGGAGCCAACAGATTGAGACTGAGTTTGGTTCAGAAGCAAAGGAAACTTTATATTTTGATCAGAGAATGGAGAGGTGAGAGCATGTGCTACCCCGTGGGCTGTGGGCTGGGCTGCTGTGTAGAGATCCTGTCAGAGTCAGTGGGAGGGAGGGGGCGGAGCTCTCGAGGGCCCGGTTGGCTGCAGCTCAGGCTCTATATCGCGGAGTGTGCACTGTGTCCCAGGAGCTGAGGTGTCGACCCAGCCATTCCGCACTAGGAAATCTGGTCTGAAGTGCCGGCTGTTGAACCTCTGTATGCGGGACCCTAGGAGCACGTGAAATTAGACAAAGCACAAAGGATAAAAAAGGTTAGACTTTATTTTATTGCCCAGATTCTATTTTTATCTCCCAGGGATTTTTAAGGGGCTTTGCCTGGGAAAAAGCCCTCTTCTGCCTTTTTTCCCCTTCCTCATTCTTAGAGTGCTGAGGGTGCAGACCCTTCTTCTGTAACTGCTGAGTGCTGAGTTAGGAGCCCTCATACCCGTGGGCGAGGGTCAGAACTTCTCCCCAGCAGCCTCCAGGTGACGTTGATTGTCCCCAGGCCTCCTGCCTCCCCGCTCGTCCGCCTGAGCACCAGTATTGGAAGCGTTATAGATTCTAATGACCTTTAAGGGTCCAGGAAGGAGATGTGCAGTGACGCTGTGAGGTCCAGTTTCACCCCGCCCTGCATTTGTTCGGCCACCTTAGGCTGACCGTTTCTGCCAGCCTAGATGCTCTGACCAGTAGTCTGCACTTTCTTCAATTAGGCCCCTGAATTAACGTAAAAAGAGCACCACGTGTCAGGACCCTGCCTGCTCAACTCCCAGACAGTCCAGGGTCAGTGGTGATGAAGGACCATGATGGCCACTGAGTCAACAGCCTTTTGAAGTAAACAGGAGTCCAGCCGGTCTTATTGGCCACCATCATCACAGTGTCTGTAGGCTCTTCTATGGTGACAGCGTGATATACGTTTCCCCCGCCAAGATTATTAGGTCCGCTCTGGGTGCAGTAAGTCCTGCAAGCAGTAGTCTACTCTTTTGGGACACACTCTTGTTGTTTTATGAGAGAAACTCCAGGTCAAGTGATGGTCACATGAGTCGTCATGGTGCCCCTTTACCCCGGTTATCTCTCTGGAGGTTGGAGTTGGAGGGCCTCCTCACTCGAGGTCAGTGTGCCCACGGAGCAAACCCTGCAACTTCAGGGCATGGTTGGGGCTTAGGGTCACCACGTGGGGTCCTTTTCCCTTAGGAGGGAGGTGGCCTTTTGTGCTGCTGATTTCCAGGTTTTCAGATACCGCCAGTATCTTGGCCAGATGTGGCGGTGGGCCAAGCCCATTGGTGACCGTAGTTTATCCTACCGGGATGGCATTCTTGCATTGTTCCATTTCAAGTGGTCCCAGTTTTTGCACTAATACTCCAATAGCGATTCACCATTCACCAGGAATGTAAAGGTCAAAGGGTTTAGCTAAATTAGGGAGTTCCAGGGCAAGGGTCTGAATTGACTGCTCTTTCCATTCTTGAAAGGCCACTTCTGGATTCTATTCAAAAGGATCATCATCTTTTCCTTTCAGTGTTTCATATAGAGGCCCAGCTAGTAGACTGTAGTTAGGGATCCAGAAGCACCAACCCTGGCCTCCCCAGGAACCCCTAAGCTGTCTTCTAGTTTTAGAAATGGGTAAGGCTGTAAATTGTTTCTTCCCTTTCCTGAGATGGGCTTCTCCGACCTTCTGTGAGAATGAAGCCCAGGCAGGTCACCGTAGTCTGTGATATTTGAGCTTTTTATTTGACAACTTCTATCCTTTATTGGCTTGGTAGTTCAGAGGTCTCTTTAGTAGGGCTGGCGATCAGAATGTCGTCTGCATATTGAAGGAGTGTTTCCTTTTCCAGAGGTAGAACTTTTAGGTCTTTAACTGAGCTTTCCCCAAAGATGGTGTGGGAATTTTTGAACCCTTGGGGCAACACGGCCCAGAAGTATTGTTTTAGTTGTATGTTGAGTCCTGCCACTCACAAGCCAAAATTTCTTGTGACTCTGGGACTAATAGAATACAAAAGAAGGCATCATTGAAGACTAATACAGAATACCATGTCCCGGTGGTTGGTAGAATGACCAGCAGGGTGTAGGATTTAGGAACTACTGGAGGTATATCCTCGGTGGCTTCACTGACTGTCCTGACATCCTTTACCAGGACTCCAGCAGCCCATGGGGCTCTCGAGGTCAGGCCAATCCCAGGATATGGAGCTCACCTGGGCAGGTACCCCACCCCCACCGCAGCCCACGGTGCTCTCCTGTTCAGGCCCCCCCCAGGATATGGGGTTCCCTGGGCAGGTTCCCCTGCAGCCCATGGGGCTCTCATGGTCAGGCCCCTCCCAGGATACAGAGCTACCCTTGCAGTTACCCTGGCAGGGCTGGGCACACAGGTACCGTGCACATCGCCCTCATTGCAGAGCACTTCCAGCTCACCTGTCACTCAGATCTGACACAGAGCACCTCAGAGGAGGACTTGAACTAAGAAACAGCAGCTCCAACAGGTCTGTGACCCTGGGCATCACTCTGTGTGGCCTCCCTCCACCTGGTCTTCCAGAGATTTCCACTGCACCCGGGGCACCAGGCCTCTGTCTCCACCCACCACCCACCCCTCCTCTCCCTGACTCCTGGGTTCCTCTCATTAGGAGAGGGTTTTCTTGAAGTTGTCTCCCACTCATGGGCCAGATAATATAATTAGAAAACAAGCCAGAGCTGCAACCCCTTGTCTATCCTGACTCTCAGGAGCCCACACCTGTTCCTTGGACCTGGCCGATTCAGCAAGTTCCAGTTTCTGCAACTGTGAGCGCCTGAGGGGTGATTATTGGCTGGCCTGGGAAGCCTGACGGTGCCGGCCAGCCCTCCCCAGGTGTGCCTGTTTGAGATCAATATAAACACCGCTCCAGGCAGCAAGAGCCCCTGCAGCTGTGCCTGATGCCATTTTCTCTGCCCTGTCAGCAGCCTCGGGGCTGGACTGGTGGGAGGGAGTGAGAGGCCACGGCTTTGTGGGTGGCCCAGTGTGAGTGGGGCTCTGCTGGACTTTCTGCAGCAGTTACCAAGATGCCACCTGCTAAAGAAGAGGATGTGTCACCCATACCTGCCTCTGGAATTTCTCCCTGGGCAGAGGTGAGTGAGGAAGAAAGCAGTGGGGGCCCGGACAGCAGGGGTATCTCAGGCAGGGAAATGGAAAGCTTCCAGAAGAGTACCCAGGGCCCGGACCATCCTGGCTGGCCTGCAGGCACCAAATCGGCTGGTATGCTGTCGCTCATGTGGCTCCATGGCCCTTCCTCTAGGCTTTCAAGTCCTTGTACATATTCAGGTGTTTTACCTGGGAAGGGTGGGAACATTTCAGCAGCAGCTGGCCTGGGGCTCGGCCCACATTTACTCACAGATGCCTTGGCACGGTCCCCCAGCTTTGCAATGAGGACGCTTGTTGCGTGGGGCCTGCTGGCTGAATGGGAGATGATTCCCCACCACTGGCCAACTACAGAATTGTTTACAACTGGAGCAAGTGCCCTGATACGGTTTTCCTCTGTGTAACTGGTGGGTTCTGTTTTTTTTTTTCTTTTTTTCATTTTTGGTTCAAGGTAGATTTTATTCCTCTTTTTTGTATTTACAGATATAAGCATGGAAATAATTTATTCATATAAATACATGTATGTGAAGGGAAGAATATTTTTTCTGTTTTACTTTTTGTAATTTTGAATTTTATTTTATTTTTTTATACAGCAGGTTCTTTTTGGTTATCTATTTTATACATATAAATGTATACATGCCAATCCCAATCTCTCAATCCTCCCACCACCACCCCCCAACAGCTTTCCCCCCTTGGTGTCCATACGTTTGTTGTCTACATCTGTTGCTCTATTTCTGCCTTAAAAAACGGTTCATCTGTATAATTTTTCTAGGTTCCACATATATGCATTAATATACAAGATTTGTTTTTCTATTTCTGACTTACTTCACTCTGTATGACAGTCTCTAGATCCATCAACGTCTCTACAAATGACCCAATTTCATTCCTTTTTATGGCTTAGTAATATTCCATTTTATATTTGTACCACATCTTTATGCATTCGTCTGTCTGTGGGCATTTAGGTTGCTTCCATTACCTGGATATTGTAAATAGTGATGCAATGAACATTGAGGTGAATGTCTCTTTTTGATTTATGGTTTTGTCTGGGTATATGCCCAGTAGTGGGATTGCTGGATCATATGGTAATTCTATTCTTAGTTTTATAAGAAACTCCATAATGTTCTCCACAGTGACTGTATCAATTTACATTCCCAACAATAGTGGAAGAGGGTTCCTTATCTCCACACCCTTTCCAGCATTTGTTGTTTGTAGATTTTCTGATGATGCCCATTCTAACAGGTGTGAGGTGATACACCATGGATGAGTCTATTTCGTTGAGCAAAGAGTAGGTCTTGTCTATTACATATTTGGCTTATGGAATGGTATGTGTGCTAATTTCAATCTCTGGTTTTATACAGCACCCCAACTCAACTTTCCCCTTAAGCAAGCATAAGTTTTTATCTAAATGTGAGACTGTTCGGTTTTGTAATTCAGTTTATGTGTAGCCAAGTTTACACTCCCTCTATTAGTGATATCTTATGATAATTATCTTTCTCTGTGTGACATACTTCTCTTAGAATCATCATACTTAAATCCACTCAATTTGCTGACATTGATTTCATTGCTGAGTGATATTCCGTTGTACGTAAGTAGCACAACTCCTTTATCCATTTTTTTCTTTCTGGGATATTTAATTTGTACTGGACTCGAGGTTCTTGTAAACACAGCAGCCCTAAATTTTGTGTTGGCTGTGTCTTGTTGATTTTAATTTTCCTAAGCTATAGGGCCAAAAGTGGAAGTGCCCTAGTCTCTGTAGCTTTGTTTTTCAGATGTTTCAGGATACACCATAAACATCTCCAGAGTGTCTGTTGGCAATTTACATCCCGCCCATCAGCATAACAAGGCTCCCTGTTCTCCATGGCCTGTCCTGTGTTTCTGGTTTTTACACTTTTTTCAGATGGCCCTTTGGACGAATGGGAAATGAGACTTCATTGTAGTACGGATTTCCATTGCTCGAGTGCTTGGTTGGCCAAAAAGGGCATATGCGTTTTTTCCTGAATATATTCAGGAAAAAATGTATACGCACTGTTCGTCCAAGTGCATCACTGTCAAAGATCTGCCGCTTTTCACATGTTTTAAATGCAATTCCAATCTACCTCCTGAAATATGATTCCTCAATTCTGCCTCGTTTTCAAGTCCTCTTTGCAGACTTACTTCAATATATTTTTGCCAATAGCTGTCATTTATAACTCTGCAGGTTTGTGAATTTCAGTGCCCGTGATTTCCTTTCTTAACTCGCTTCCTTGAAAGCTGGCCACAAAACCGCAGGTTTGCTTCAGGCCGTAATCAGGGTGTGGCACGGCACTCTGAGCCTTTGGTTAATTCCTCTTCCTGGTGGGAAATTAGAGTTAAATGTGCCCCTCCAGACACCTGCCTCACTCCCAGCCCCTTGGTGTTGTGTGTCCTCTGGTTTGAGGCCACATGTGATGGGTTCCTCATATTTTGATGATGTGGCCCCACTGGTGTGAGGACACTCCTGCCTACTTCCCATCCCCTTGGTGATGTGGTCCCTCCGGCGAGAGTCTGATCCTGGTTGGGTTCCTCACACTTCTGTGAGGTGGGCCCTCTTCTCTGAGGTCACTCCTGCCTGGCTAGCACACCCCGCCTTGGCGACGTCAGACCTCTGGTGGCAGTTGGAGCCTGCTGGGAGCCTCCTCCCCTCGGTGATGAGGCCCTCTGGCATCAGGCCCTAACTGCTGGGTTCCCACATTTTCTGATACGTCCTAAGTGGTGCGAGGGCACTCCTGCCAGGTTCCCATCCCCATGGGCATGTGGGCCTTCTGCTCTAAGGTCCCAACACCTGTGTTGTTCACCGTTTCATGATGTTGGCTCTCTGGTGTTAGTTCACTCAGGCCTAGATCCCATAGACTCTGTGCTCTGAGCCGCCTGCTGGGAGGTTCCTACTGCTGGATTCCTTACCTTTTCTATTCTTTGGGTCCTGTGTTTTCATGCTCCTCCTTCCTGACTCACTCCCAGCCCCTTTGTGATGTAGGTCCTCTGGTTTGAGGCCACATGTGCCGGCTTCCTCACCTTTATTGATGTGGCCCCACTGGTGTGAGGACACTCCTGCCTGGTTCCCATCCACTTGGTGATGGGGACCCTCTGGTGAGAGCCTGATCCTGGCTGGATTCCTCACCCTTCTGTGAGGTAGACCCTCTGCTGTGAGGTCACTCCTGCCTGGCTGGCACACGTTACCTTGGCGATGTGGGCCCTCAGTTGGGAGTTGGTGCCTGCTGGGAGTCTCCTCCCCTCGGTAATGAGGGCCCTCTGGCGTCAGGCCCTAACTCATGGGCTCCCAAAATTTTCTGATGTGCGCCCTGTCGTGCGAGTACACTCCTGCCAGGGTCCCATTCCCATGGGGATGTTGGCTTTCTGCTCTGAGGTCCCAACGGCTGGGTTGCTCACAGTGTCAGAATGTGGGCCCTCTGCTGTGAGTTCACTCCGGCATGGATCCCATAGTCTCGGTGCTCTGGGCCACCTGCTTGGAGCTTCCAACTGCGGGGTTCCTCACCTTTTTATTCTATGGGTCCTCTGTTGTGAGTCTCCTCCTGCATGCCTCACTCCCAGCCCTTTCGTGATGTGTGTCCCCTTATTTGAGGCCACATGTGCTGTGTTCCTCACCTTTGGCTGATGTGGCCCCACTGGTGTGAGGACACTCCTGCCTGGTTTCCATCCGCTTGGTGATGTGGGCCCTCTGGTTAGAGTCTGATCCTGGTTGGGTTCCTCACACTTCTGTGAGGTGGGCCCTCTGCTGTGAGGTAACTCCTGCCTGGCTTGCTCCCATTGCCTTGGTGACGTCGGCCCTCTGGTGGCATTTGGAGCCTGCTGGTAGCCTCCTCTCCTCGGTGATGAGGGCCCTCTGGCGTCAGGCCCTAACTGCTGGGTTCCCACATTTTCTGATACATGTTAAGTTGTGCGAGGACACTCCTGCGAGGTTCCTATCCCCATGGGGATGTGGGCCTTCTGCTCTGAGGTTCCACTGGCTGGGTTGCTCACAGTTTCATGATGTGGGCCCTCTGCTGTGAGTTCACTGTGGCCTGGATCCCATAGACTCCGTGCTCTGGGCCACCTGCTGGGAGGTTCAAACTGCTGGATTCCTCACATTTTTTATTCTGTGGGCCCTGTGTTGTTAGGCTACTCCTGCTTGCCTCACTCGGAGCACCTTGGAAATGTGGGTCCTCTGGTTTAGGCCACATGTGCTGGGTTCCTCACCATTCTATAATGTGGCCACACTGGTGTGAGGACACTGCTGCCTTTTTCCGATCCCCTTGGTGATGTGGGCTCTCTGGTGAGAGTCTTATCCTGGCTGGTTTCCTCACCCTTCTGTGAGGTAGACCCTCTGCTGTGAGGTCACTCCTGCCTGGCTGGCACACCCCACCTTGGCAACGTCGGCCCTCTTGTGGCAGTTGGAGCCTGCTGGGAGCTTCCTCTCCTCGGTGATGAGGGCCCTCTGGCGTCAGGCCCTAACTTCTGGGCTCCCAAAATTCTCTAATGTGCGCCCTGTGGTGCGAGTACACTCCTGCCAGGTTCCCAACCACATGGGAATGTGGGCCTTCTGCTCTGAGGTCCCAACGGCTGGGTTGCTCACAGTTTCATGATGAGGGCCCTCTGTTTTGTGTTCAGTCAGGCCTGGATCCCATATCCTCGCTGCTCCTGGCTGCCTGCTGGGAGGTTCCAACTGCGGGATTCCTCACCTTTTTTATTCTATGGGCCCTCTGTTTTGAGGCTCCTCCTGCCTGCCTCACTCCCAGCCCCTTGGTGATGTGTGTCCTCTAGTTTGAGGCCAAGTGTGCTGGGTCCATCACATTTCGTTGATGTGGCCCCACTGGTGTGAGGACACTCCTGCCTGGTTTCCATTCCCTTGGTGATGTGGGCCCTCTGGTGAGAGTCTGATCCTCTTTGGGTTCCTCACACTTTTGTGTGGTTGGCCCTCTGCTCTGAGGTCACTCCTGCCTGGCTGGCACACACCGCATTGGTGACGTCAGCCCTCTGGTAGCAGTTGGAGCTTGCTGGGAGCCTCCTCTCCTCAGTGATGAGGGCCCTCTGGCGTCTGGCCCTAACTGCTGGGCTCCCCACATTTTCTGATGTGTGCCCACTGGTGCGATGACACTCCTGCTTGGTTCCCTCCCCCATGGGGATGTGGGCCTTGTGCTCTGAGGTCACAACGGCTGGGTTGCTTACAGTATCACGATGAGGGCCCTCTGTTGTGAGTTCATCACTGCCTGGATCCCATAGCCTCGGTGATCTGGGCCGCCTGCTGGGATGTTCCAACGGCTGGATTCCTCACCTTTTTTATACAATGGGCCATGTGTTGGGAGGTTAATCCTGCCTGCCTCGCTCCGAGACCCATGGTGATGTGGGTCCTCTGGTTTGAGGCCACATGTGCTGGGTACCTCAACTTTCGATGATGTGGTCCCACGGGTGTGAGGACACTCCTGCCTGGTTCCCAGCCCCTTGCTCTTGTGGGCACTCTGGTGAGGGTCTGATCCTTCCTGGGTTCCTTACCCTTCTGTGAGGTGGGCCCTCTGATGTGAGGTCACTCCTGCAAGGCTGGCTCACATCGCCTTGGCGACGTGGGTCTTCTGTTGGCCACTGAAGCATACTGGCAGCCTCCTACCCTCTTTAATGAGGGCCCTGGAAAAAACGCATATGCCCTTTTTGACCAAGTGCATCATTGTCGACATTCTGACTCTTTTCCTATACTTTCAGAGGATTTCCCGTCTACCTCCTGAAATCGTAGTCCTGGAATTCTGCCCCACGTTCAAGTCCTCTTTGTAGCCTTACTTCAATATATTTTTGGATGAGGGCTGTCATTTATAACTCTGCAGGTTTGTGAATTACAGTGCCCCTGAGCTCCTTTCTTCAACTCGCTTTCTTGTGAGCTGGCCGCAAAACCGCAGGATTGCTTCAGGCCCTAATCTGGTTCCGGCACGGCATGCTGAGCCTTTGGCTAATTCCTCTTCCTGGTGGGAAATGAGCGTTAAATTTGCCCGTGCAGACACCTACAGCTAGTCTCTCATTGGTTCTCCCTATTCCTGTTCATCTTGCGCAGAAATTGCAAACTGTGCCAAACAGGAGGTTAAAGGCACTGACTCTCCAGGTAGGGACAGTGTAAGTAAAGCGTCTGGAATGGTGAACCCGAGTACCAGGGGACGAAAACTGAGACGCATTTAAAAACGTTTCCCGGTCACACGGTGGACCATACTCTGGGATTCCCATGCATGTTTTAGCTGAAGGAAGAATCCTTTAAACCTGGAGAGTTGGGACCCATGGAATGTGTACCATGCAGTATGACTTCAAAGGGTCTGCATTTGCTCACTGAACCTCACCAATGGTATCCGCCCGAAGTGTCCAGCCTTATGTCTCACCCAGCTCTAGGTGTAGATGTGGTAACTCCAGGTTGCATCACAAGCCCTGAATGAATTCTTTAAGAATTGCTCTCTATTTCACTGTCATTGTGTTTTGTTTTTGTAATTTATTTTGATAATGGGATTTATCGGATTTTCACGGCTGCATTTATGGCACTGTACACATGCCTGATTCTCTTACGGAGACATGTAAATCCATGGGTGTTAAGATTCTTAATTGGCAGGTGTATTCCTAGGCATTGAATATGGGGTGTTTAGTCCATTTCGTTGAGCAAGGAGTAGGTCTTGACTATTAAATATTTGGCTTATGGAACGGTATCTGTTCTAATTTCAATCTCTGGTTTTATGCAGCACCCCAACTCACATTTCCCCTTAAGCAAGCATAACTTGGTTTTCTAAATTTGAGACCCTGTTCTGTTTTGTAATTCAGTTCATGTGTAGCCAAGTTCACATTCGGTGTATTAGTGATATCTTAATGTTTATTTATCTGTGTGACTTATTTCACTTAGAATCACCGTATCTGAATCCACTCATTATGCCGCGACGGGCCTGATGACATAGATTTCATTGCTGAGTGATATTCCATTGTACGTATGTACCACAAATTCTTTATCCATTTTTCGCATTCTGGGTTATTTAACTTGTACCGTAGACGAGCTTCTTGTAAACAGATTCGTCCAAAACTTTGGGGTGGCTGTGTGTTTTTGACTTTAATTTCCCTAAGTTATAGGGCCATAAGTGGAAGTGCCGTAGGCTCCGTTGCTTAGTTTTTTAGGTGTTTCAGGAAACACCGTACATTTCTCCAGAGTGGCTGTTAGAAATTTACATCCCGCCCATCAGCATAACAAGGCTCCCTGTTCTCCATGACCTGTCCTGCCTTTCTGGATTTTACACTTTTTTCAGATGGCCCTTTTGACCGGGGGGCAGTGAGACTTCATTGTAGTGCAGATTTCCTTTACACGCTTGCTTGGTTGGCCAAAAAGTGTGTATGCGTTTTTTCCTGCATATATTCAGGAAAAAACGCATACGCCCTTTGTGGCCAAGTGCATCATTGTGGACATTCTGCCTTTTTTTAATATGCTTTAAGTGCAATTCCAGTCTACCCCCTGAAATCGTTTTCCTGAAATTCTGCCCTGCTTTCAAGTCCTCTTCGAAGACTTACTTTAATATATTTTTGGACGATAGCTGTCATTCATAACTCTGCAGGTTTGTGAATTACAGTGCCCCTGAGCTCCTTTCTTCAACTCTCTTTCTTGTGAGCTGGCCGAAAAACCGCAGGATTGCTTCAGGCCCTAATCTGGTTCTGGCAGGGCACACTGAGCCTTTGGCTAATTCCCCTTCCTTGTGGGAAACGAGCGTTCCATTTGCCCGTGCAGGCACCTACAGCTAGTCTCTCATTGGTTCTCCCTATTCCTGTACATCTTGCGCAGAAATTGCAAGCAGTGCCAAACAGGAGGTTAAAGGCACTGACTCTCCATGTGGGGAGAGTGTTAGTAAAGCGTCTGGAACGGTGAACCCTAGTACCAGGGGACGAAACCTGAGATGCATTTGAAAACGTTTCCCAATCACACGGTGGACCATATTCTGGGTTTCCCATGCATGTTTTAGCTGAAGGAAGAATCCCTTAAACCTGGAGAGTTGGGACTCATGGAATGGGTACCATGCAGTATGACTTCAAAGGGTCTGCGTTTGCTCACCGAACCTCACCAATGCTATCAGCCCGAAGTGTCCGGCCTTATGTGTCACTCAGCTCTGGGTGTAGATGTGGTAAATCCAGGTTGCATCACAAGCCCTGAATGAATTATTTAAGAATTGCTCTCTATTTCACTGTCATTGTGTTTTGTTTTTGAAATTTATTTTGATAATGGGATTTATCGGATTTTCACTGTTGTGTTTAGGCCGCTGTACACATGCTTGATTTCCTTATGGAGACATATAAATCCATGGGTTTTAACATTCTTACTTGTCAGGTATCTTCCCATGTGTTGAATAAGGGGTGTTGAGTCCATTTCGTTGAGCAAGGAGTAGGTCTTGTCTATTATATATTTGGCTTATGGAACGGTATCTGTACTAATTTCAATCTCTGGTTTGATGCAGCACCCCAACTCACCTTTCCCCATAAGCAAGCATAAGTTGGTTTTCTAAATTTGAGACCCTGTTCTGTTTTGTAATTCAGTTCATGTGTAGCCAAGTTTACGTTCCGTGTATTAGTGATATCTTATGATGTTTCTTTTTCTGTGTGACTTATTTCTCGTAGAATCGTCGTACCTGAATCCACTCATTATGCCGCTACGGGCCTGATGACGTAGATGTCATTGCTGAGTGCTATTCCATTGTACGTATGTACCACAACTTCTTTATCCATTTTTTGCTTTGTCGGATATTTAACTTGTACCGTAAACGAGGTTCTTGTAAACAGAGCCGTCCCAAACTTTGGGGTGGCTGTGTGTTTTTGATTTTAATTTCCCTAAGCTATAGGAACATAAGTGGAAGTGCCATAGGCTTTGTTGCTTTGTTTCCTACGTGTTTCAGGAAACACCATACACTTCTCCAGAGTGGCTGTTGCCAATTTACATCCCGCCCATCAGCATAACAAGGTTCACTGTTCTCCATGACCTGTCCTGCCTTTCTGGATTTTACACTTTTTTCAGATGGCCCTTTTGACCGGGACGCAGTGAGACTTCATTGTAGTGCAGATTTCCTTGACACGCTTGCTTGGTTGGCCAAAAAGTGCGTATGCGTTTTTTCCTGAATATACTCTGGAAAAAACGCATACACCCTTTTTGGCCAAGTGCATCATTGTGGACATTCTGCCTCTTTTCCTATGCTTTAAGTGCAATTCCGGTCTACCCCTGAAATCGTTTTCCTGAAATTCTGCCCCGCTTTCAAGTCCTCTTCGAAGACTTATTTCAATATATTTTTGGACGATAGCTGTCATTCCTAACTCTGCAGGTTTGTGAATTACAGTGCCCCTGAGCTCCTTTCTTTAACTCGCTTTCTTGTGAGGTGGCCGCAAAACCGCAGGATTGCTTCAGGCCCTAATCTGTTTCCGGCAGGGCACGCTGAGCCTTTGGTTAATTCCTCTTCCTGGTGGGAAATGAGCGTTTCATTTGCCCGTGCAGACACCTACAGCTAGTCTCTCATTGGTTCTCCCTATTCCTGTTCATCTTGCGCAGAAATTGCAAGCTGTGCCAAACAGGAGGTTAAAGGCACTGACTCTCCAAGTGGGGAGAGAGTTAGTAAAGCGTCTGGAACGGTGAACCCGAGTACCAGGGGACGAAACCTGAGATGCATTTGAAAACGATTCCCAATCACACGGTGGACCATACTCTGGGTTTTCCATGCATGTTTTAGCTGAAGGAAGAATCCCTTAAACCTGGAGAGCTGGGACCCATGGAATGGGTACCATGCAGTATGACTTCAAAGGGTCTTCGTTTGCTCACCGAACCTCACCAATGCTATCAGCCCGAAGTGTCCAGCCTTATGTAAATCCAGGTTGCATCACAAGCCCTGAATGAATTATTTAAGAATTGCTCTCTATTTCACTGTCATTGTGTTGTGTTTGTGAAATTTATTTTGATAATGAGATTTATCGGATTTTCACTGCTGCGTTTAGGCCGCTGTACACACGCTTGATTTCCTTATGGAGCCATATAAATCCATGGGTCTTAAGATTCTTACTTGTCAGGTATATTCCCAGGCGTTGAATATGGGGTGTTGAGTCCATTTCGTTGAGCAAGGAGTAGGTCTTGTCTATTATATATTTGGCTTATGGAACGGTATCTGTTTCTAATTTCAATCTCTGGTTTTATGCAGCACCCCAACTCACCTTTCCCCATAAGCAAGCATAAGTTGGTTTTCTAAATGTGAGACCCTGTTCTGTTTTGTAATTCAGTTCATATGTAGCCAAGTTTACGTTCCGTGTATTAGTGATATCTTATGATGTTTCTTTTTCGGTGTGACTTATTTCTCGTAGAATCGTCGTACCTGTATCCACTCATTATGCCGCTACGGGCCTGATGACGTAGATCGCATTGCTGAGTGATATTCCATTGTACGTACGTACCACAAATTTTTTATTCATTTTTTGCTTTCTCGGATATTTAACTTGTACCGTAGACGAGGTTTTTGTAAACAGAGCCGTCCCAAACTTTGGGGTGGCTGTGTGTTTTTGATTTTAATTTCCTTAAGCTATAGGACCATAAGTGGAAGTGCCATAGGCTGTGTTGCTTTGTTTCCTACGTGTTTCAGGAAACACCATACACTTCTTCAGATTGGCTGTTGGCAATTTACATCCCTCCCATCAGCATAATAAGGTTCCCTGTTCTCCATGACCTGTGCTGCCTTTCTAGATTTTACACTTTTTTCAGATGGTCCTTTTGACCGGGGGGCAGTGAGACTTCATTGTTGTGCAGATTTCCTTTACATGCTTGCTTGGCTTGCCAAAAAGGGCGTATGCGTTTTTTCCTGAATATATTCAGGAAAAAACGCATACGCCCTTTTTGGCCAAGTGAGTCATTGTCGACATTCTGCCTCTTTTCCTATGCTTTAAGTGCAATTCCAGTCTACCCCCTGAAATCGTTTTCCTGAAATTCTGCCCCGCTTTCAAGTCCTCTTCGAAGACTTACTTCAATACAATTTTGGACGATAGCTGTCATTCATAACTCTGCAGTTTTGTGAATTTCAGTGCCCCTGAGCTCCTTTCTTCAACTCGCTTTCTTCTGAGCTGGCCGCAAACCCACATGATTGCTTCAGGCCCTAATCTGGTTCTGGCACGGCATGCTGAGCTTTTGGTTAATTCCTCTTCCTGGTGGGAAATGAGCATTAAATTTGCACGTGCAGACACCTACAGCTAGTCTCTGATTGGTTCTCCCTATTCCTGTTCACCTTGTGCAGAATTTCCAAACTGTGCCAAACAGGAGGTTAAAGGCACTGACTCTCCAAGTGGAGAGAGTGTTAGTAAAGGGTCTGGAATGGTGAACCCGTGTAAAAGGGGGCGAAAACTGAGATGCATTTGAAAACGCTTCCCAGTCACACGGTGTACCATACTTTGGGTTTCCCATGCATGTTTTAGCTGAAGGAAGAATCTCTTAAACCTGGAGAGTTGGGACCCATGGAATGGGTACCATGCAGTATGACTTCAAATGGTCTGCATTTGCTCATCGTACCTCACCAGTGCTTTCCGCCCGAAGTGTCCAACCTTATGTCTCACTCAGCTCTTGGTGCAGATGTGGTTAATCCAGGTTGCATCACAAGCTCTGAATGAATTATTTAAGTATAGCTCTCTATTTCACTGTCATTGTGTTTTGTTTTTGTAATTCATTTTGATAATTGGATTTATCGGATTTTCTCTGCTGCGTTCATAAATCTATACACACGCTTGATTCTCTTACGGAGACATATAAATCCATGGGTTTGAAGATTCTTACTAGTCAGGTGTATTCCTAGGCGTTGAATATGGGGTGTTTAGTCCATTTCGTTGAGCAACTGGTAGGTCTTGACTATTACATATTTGGCTTATGGATAGGTATCTGTGCTAATTTCTATCTCTGGTTTTATGCAGCACCCCAACTCTCCTTTATCCTTAAGCAAGCATATGTTGGTTTTCTAAATTTGTGACCCCATTCTGTTTTGTAATTCAGTTCATTTGTAGCCACGTTTACATTCCATGTATTAGTAATATCGTGTGTCTTTTTCTTTTTGAATTATGTGACTTCGAATGATCATACGTAACTCCTCTGTGGTTGTTACAACTGGCCATATTTCATTGATTTCCAGGCTGAGTAATATTCCACTCTACATAAGTGCCACATCTCTATCCATTTTTTCCCTCCAGAGACTTATAAATTATATCCTAGTCGAGGATCTTTTAAACATAGAGGCAGTAAACATTGGGGTGCCTGTGTCCTCTCGATTTTTGTTTTTCCCAAGATATACGTCCATGAGTGCAAGTGCCCTGTGCTCTGTAGCTCATTTTTTAGATGCTTTAGTAAACACAATACACTTCTCCAGAGTGACCGTTGGCAATATACATTTCCAGTATAAGCCTCAGAGGGCTCCCTTTTCTCCTTGCCCTGTCCTGCATTTCTGGTGTTTACACTTTATGAGGAAGGCTCTTCTGACTGATGCGAAGTGATATGTTTTGTAGTATTGATTTCCAGTGCCCACCTGTTTGGTTGGCTAAAAAAGTGTATGCCCTTTTCTTGAATACATACAGAAAAAGACGCATACACCCTTTTTGGCCAATTGCAATGTTGGCAATGTTCAGCCCCTTTTCTTGTGCTTAATGGCGAGTCCTTTCTACCTCTTCCAATCCCTTTCCTGCCATTCTCCGTTGCTTACAAGTCCTTTCCTCTGACTTTCCTCAAGACATTTTTCAGTGATAGATATTTTCAACTCTGCAGTTTCGTGAATTTTAGTGTCCCTGAGTTCCATTTTTCAACTTGTGTTTATGGGAACTGGCCACAAAGCAGCGGGATTTCCTCAAGCCCTATTCTGTTTCCATGGGCAACCCTAGCCTTTGGTCAATTCGTCTTCCTGATTGGAAATAAGAGTGACATGTGCCTGTCCGAACACCTAGGACTTGTCTCTCATTGTTCCCCTCCTTCTGCTTCATCCTGTGGACAAATTCCAAACTGTCTGCAACAGGATGTTGACAGCGCTGACATCTCCAAGTGGGGAGACTGTTCGTAAAGACGCTGGAGGGGTGAACCCGAGCACCAGGAGATGAGGAGATCAGATGCCTTTTCCAAACTCTTCCCGATCAGACGGTATACCATCCTCTGGGTGTGACAGGCATGTTTTAGCTGTAGGAAGTGTCCCATTCATGTGAGGAGAACACCAGGGCTTTTACAAAATCAGTGTCTCTCCACAACCCAAACTGGGGAATTTTTTAAGCTACGGCTACACATATGTTCATTAAGGGCCTTGGGAAGTAGGCAGAGTCCAAACTTTAGATGATTGAAGTCTTCAGGGTCAGAAGCACTCACCACCAGCTTCCCTTAGGTTCCATTTTAACTGTCATTAATAGATGATGTCAATAAAAATATCTATTCTTTTTCAGATTATTTCCCCTTATAGGTTATTGTAAAATATTGAGTGTAGTTCCCGGTGCTATACAGTAGTTCCTTGTTGATGATCGATTTTATACATAGCAGTGTGTATGTGTTAATCCCAAACTGTTAATTTATCCCTCCTCCCACCTTTCCCCTTTGGTAATAATAAATTATAAGATTTTATACTTCTCAGAATTGGGGGAACTGAAAGAGAGGTATCATTTTCAATGGAAAAGCATTTAAAACAAGATTGAAGCTTTAACCAAGATTTTTAGATGTACATCCTTGGAAAGAAATCACTTCGTTTCTCTAATATTGACCTGACAAATAAGACAAACCTTTTCACTGAACTTGCTTCTAATAAAGTGATGGAAATATCAAATGGGAGTGTTAGAAACATCTTATTTTACCCGAGCCTTATACACTGTTCTATGTTAATTACAGTTTGGCTCAAACATCTGTTCATTGAAGTTACAATGTTCTCAATTTCTGTTACTGATCCTCCAGAGTGGACCCCAACAAGTGTCCCCCTGCCCAGTGTCATTGGAGCCAACAGATTGAGACTGAGTTTGGTTCAGAAGCAAAGGAAACTTTATATTTTGATCAGAGAATGGAGAGGTGAGAGCATGTGCTACCCCGTGGGCTGTGGGCTGGGCTGCTGTGTAGAGATCCTGTCAGAGTCAGTGGGAGGGAGGGGGCGGAGCTCTCGAGGGCCCGGTTGGCTGCAGCTCAGGCTCTATATCGCGGAGTGTGCACTGTGTCCCAGGAGCTGAGGTGTCGACCCAGCCATTCCGCACTAGGAAATCTGGTCTGAAGTGCCGGCTGTTGAACCTCTGTATGCGGGACCCTAGGAGCACGTGAAATTAGACAAAGCACAAAGGATAAAAAAGGTTAGACTTTATTTTATTGCCCAGATTCTATTTTTATCTCCCAGGGATTTTTAAGGGGCTTTGCCTGGGAAAAAGCCCTCTTCTGCCTTTTTTCCCCTTCCTCATTCTTAGAGTGCTGAGGGTGCAGACCCTTCTTCTGTAACTGCTGAGTGCTGAGTTAGGAGCCCTCATACCCGTGGGCGAGGGTCAGAACTTCTCCCCAGCAGCCTCCAGGTGACGTTGATTGTCCCCAGGCCTCCTGCCTCCCCGCTCGTCCGCCTGAGCACCAGTATTGGAAGCGTTATAGATTCTAATGACCTTTAAGGGTCCAGGAAGGAGATGTGCAGTGACGCTGTGAGGTCCAGTTTCACCCCGCCCTGCATTTGTTCGGCCACCTTAGGCTGACCGTTTCTGCCAGCCTAGATGCTCTGACCAGTAGTCTGCACTTTCTTCAATTAGGCCCCTGAATTAACGTAAAAAGAGCACCACGTGTCAGGACCCTGCCTGCTCAACTCCCAGACAGTCCAGGGTCAGTGGTGATGAAGGACCATGATGGCCACTGAGTCAACAGCCTTTTGAAGTAAACAGGAGTCCAGCCGGTCTTATTGGCCACCATCATCACAGTGTCTGTAGGCTCTTCTATGGTGACAGCGTGATATACGTTTCCCCCGCCAAGATTATTAGGTCCGCTCTGGGTGCAGTAAGTCCTGCAAGCAGTAGTCTACTCTTTTGGGACACACTCTTGTTGTTTTATGAGAGAAACTCCAGGTCAAGTGATGGTCACATGAGTCGTCATGGTGCCCCTTTACCCCGGTTATCTCTCTGGAGGTTGGAGTTGGAGGGCCTCCTCACTCGAGGTCAGTGTGCCCACGGAGCAAACCCTGCAACTTCAGGGCATGGTTGGGGCTTAGGGTCACCACGTGGGGTCCTTTTCCCTTAGGAGGGAGGTGGCCTTTTGTGCTGCTGATTTCCAGGTTTTCAGATACCGCCAGTATCTTGGCCAGATGTGGCGGTGGGCCAAGCCCATTGGTGACCGTAGTTTATCCTACCGGGATGGCATTCTTGCATTGTTCCATTTCAAGTGGTCCCAGTTTTTGCACTAATACTCCAATAGCGATTCACCATTCACCAGGAATGTAAAGGTCAAAGGGTTTAGCTAAATTAGGGAGTTCCAGGGCAAGGGTCTGAATTGACTGCTCTTTCCATTCTTGAAAGGCCACTTCTGGATTCTATTCAAAAGGATCATCATCTTTTCCTTTCAGTGTTTCATATAGAGGCCCAGCTAGTAGACTGTAGTTAGGGATCCAGAAGCACCAACCCTGGCCTCCCCAGGAACCCCTAAGCTGTCTTCTAGTTTTAGAAATGGGTAAGGCTGTAAATTGTTTCTTCCCTTTCCTGAGATGGGCTTCTCCGACCTTCTGTGAGAATGAAGCCCAGGCAGGTCACCGTAGTCTGTGATATTTGAGCTTTTTATTTGACAACTTCTATCCTTTATTGGCTTGGTAGTTCAGAGGTCTCTTTAGTAGGGCTGGCGATCAGAATGTCGTCTGCATATTGAAGGAGTGTTTCCTTTTCCAGAGGTAGAACTTTTAGGTCTTTAACTGAGCTTTCCCCAAAGATGGTGTGGGAATTTTTGAACCCTTGGGGCAACACGGCCCAGAAGTATTGTTTTAGTTGTATGTTGAGTCCTGCCACTCACAAGCCAAAATTTCTTGTGACTCTGGGACTAATAGAATACAAAAGAAGGCATCATTGAAGACTAATACAGAATACCATGTCCCGGTGGTTGGTAGAATGACCAGCAGGGTGTAGGATTTAGGAACTACTGGAGGTATATCCTCGGTGGCTTCACTGACTGTCCTGACATCCTTTACCAGGACTCCAGCAGCCCATGGGGCTCTCGAGGTCAGGCCAATCCCAGGATATGGAGCTCACCTGGGCAGGTACCCCACCCCCACCGCAGCCCACGGTGCTCTCCTGTTCAGGCCCCCCCCAGGATATGGGGTTCCCTGGGCAGGTTCCCCTGCAGCCCATGGGGCTCTCATGGTCAGGCCCCTCCCAGGATACAGAGCTACCCTTGCAGTTACCCTGGCAGGGCTGGGCACACAGGTACCGTGCACATCGCCCTCATTGCAGAGCACTTCCAGCTCACCTGTCACTCAGATCTGACACAGAGCACCTCAGAGGAGGACTTGAACTAAGAAACAGCAGCTCCAACAGGTCTGTGACCCTGGGCATCACTCTGTGTGGCCTCCCTCCACCTGGTCTTCCAGAGATTTCCACTGCACCCGGGGCACCAGGCCTCTGTCTCCACCCACCACCCACCCCTCCTCTCCCTGACTCCTGGGTTCCTCTCATTAGGAGAGGGTTTTCTTGAAGTTGTCTCCCACTCATGGGCCAGATAATATAATTAGAAAACAAGCCAGAGCTGCAACCCCTTGTCTATCCTGACTCTCAGGAGCCCACACCTGTTCCTTGGACCTGGCCGATTCAGCAAGTTCCAGTTTCTGCAACTGTGAGCGCCTGAGGGGTGATTATTGGCTGGCCTGGGAAGCCTGACGGTGCCGGCCAGCCCTCCCCAGGTGTGCCTGTTTGAGATCAATATAAACACCGCTCCAGGCAGCAAGAGCCCCTGCAGCTGTGCCTGATGCCATTTTCTCTGCCCTGTCAGCAGCCTCGGGGCTGGACTGGTGGGAGGGAGTGAGAGGCCACGGCTTTGTGGGTGGCCCAGTGTGAGTGGGGCTCTGCTGGACTTTCTGCAGCAGTTACCAAGATGCCACCTGCTAAAGAAGAGGATGTGTCACCCATACCTGCCTCTGGAATTTCTCCCTGGGCAGAGGTGAGTGAGGAAGAAAGCAGTGGGGGCCCGGACAGCAGGGGTATCTCAGGCAGGGAAATGGAAAGCTTCCAGAAGAGTACCCAGGGCCCGGACCATCCTGGCTGGCCTGCAGGCACCAAATCGGCTGGTATGCTGTCGCTCATGTGGCTCCATGGCCCTTCCTCTAGGCTTTCAAGTCCTTGTACATATTCAGGTGTTTTACCTGGGAAGGGTGGGAACATTTCAGCAGCAGCTGGCCTGGGGCTCGGCCCACATTTACTCACAGATGCCTTGGCACGGTCCCCCAGCTTTGCAATGAGGACGCTTGTTGCGTGGGGCCTGCTGGCTGAATGGGAGATGATTCCCCACCACTGGCCAACTACAGAATTGTTTACAACTGGAGCAAGTGCCCTGATACGGTTTTCCTCTGTGTAACTGGTGGGTTCTGTTTTTTTTTTTCTTTTTTTCATTTTTGGTTCAAGGTAGATTTTATTCCTCTTTTTTGTATTTACAGATATAAGCATGGAAATAATTTATTCATATAAATACATGTATGTGAAGGGAAGAATATTTTTTCTGTTTTACTTTTTGTAATTTTGAATTTTATTTTATTTTTTTATACAGCAGGTTCTTTTTGGTTATCTATTTTATACATATAAATGTATACATGCCAATCCCAATCTCTCAATCCTCCCACCACCACCCCCCAACAGCTTTCCCCCCTTGGTGTCCATACGTTTGTTGTCTACATCTGTTGCTCTATTTCTGCCTTAAAAAACGGTTCATCTGTATAATTTTTCTAGGTTCCACATATATGCATTAATATACAAGATTTGTTTTTCTATTTCTGACTTACTTCACTCTGTATGACAGTCTCTAGATCCATCAACGTCTCTACAAATGACCCAATTTCATTCCTTTTTATGGCTTAGTAATATTCCATTTTATATTTGTACCACATCTTTATGCATTCGTCTGTCTGTGGGCATTTAGGTTGCTTCCATTACCTGGATATTGTAAATAGTGATGCAATGAACATTGAGGTGAATGTCTCTTTTTGATTTATGGTTTTGTCTGGGTATATGCCCAGTAGTGGGATTGCTGGATCATATGGTAATTCTATTCTTAGTTTTATAAGAAACTCCATAATGTTCTCCACAGTGACTGTATCAATTTACATTCCCAACAATAGTGGAAGAGGGTTCCTTATCTCCACACCCTTTCCAGCATTTGTTGTTTGTAGATTTTCTGATGATGCCCATTCTAACAGGTGTGAGGTGATACACCATGGATGAGTCTATTTCGTTGAGCAAAGAGTAGGTCTTGTCTATTACATATTTGGCTTATGGAATGGTATGTGTGCTAATTTCAAGCTCTGGTTTTATACAGCACCCCAACTCAACTTTCCCCTTAAGCAAGCATAAGTTTTTATCTAAATGTGAGACTGTTCGGTTTTGTAATTCAGTTTATGTGTAGCCAAGTTTACACTCCCTCTATTAGTGATATCTTATGATAATTATCTTTCTCTGTGTGACATACTTCTCTTAGAATCATCATACTTAAATCCACTCAATTTGCTGACATTGATTTCATTGCTGAGTGATATTCCGTTGTACGTAAGTAGCACAACTCCTTTATCCATTTTTTTCTTTCTGGGATATTTAATTTGTACTGGACTCGAGGTTCTTGTAAACACAGCAGCCCTAAATTTTGTGTTGGCTGTGTCTTGTTGATTTTAATTTTCCTAAGCTATAGGGCCAAAAGTGGAAGTGCCCTAGTCTCTGTAGCTTTGTTTTTCAGATGTTTCAGGATACACCATAAACATCTCCAGAGTGTCTGTTGGCAATTTACATCCCGCCCATCAGCATAACAAGGCTCCCTGTTCTCCATGGCCTGTCCTGTGTTTCTGGTTTTTACACTTTTTTCAGATGGCCCTTTGGACGAATGGGAAATGAGACTTCATTGTAGTACGGATTTCCATTGCTCGAGTGCTTGGTTGGCCAAAAAGGGCATATGCGTTTTTTCCTGAATATATTCAGGAAAAAATGTATACGCACTGTTCGTCCAAGTGCATCACTGTCAAAGATCTGCCGCTTTTCACATGTTTTAAATGCAATTCCAATCTACCTCCTGAAATATGATTCCTCAATTCTGCCTCGTTTTCAAGTCCTCTTTGCAGACTTACTTCAATATATTTTTGCCAATAGCTGTCATTTATAACTCTGCAGGTTTGTGAATTTCAGTGCCCGTGATTTCCTTTCTTAACTCGCTTCCTTGAAAGCTGGCCACAAAACCGCAGGTTTGCTTCAGGCCGTAATCAGGGTGTGGCACGGCACTCTGAGCCTTTGGTTAATTCCTCTTCCTGGTGGGAAATTAGAGTTAAATGTGCCCCTCCAGACACCTGCCTCACTCCCAGCCCCTTGGTGTTGTGTGTCCTCTGGTTTGAGGCCACATGTGATGGGTTCCTCATATTTTGATGATGTGGCCCCACTGGTGTGAGGACACTCCTGCCTACTTCCCATCCCCTTGGTGATGTGGTCCCTCCGGCGAGAGTCTGATCCTGGTTGGGTTCCTCACACTTCTGTGAGGTGGGCCCTCTTCTCTGAGGTCACTCCTGCCTGGCTAGCACACCCCGCCTTGGCGACGTCAGACCTCTGGTGGCAGTTGGAGCCTGCTGGGAGCCTCCTCCCCTCGGTGATGAGGCCCTCTGGCATCAGGCCCTAACTGCTGGGTTCCCACATTTTCTGATACGTCCTAAGTGGTGCGAGGGCACTCCTGCCAGGTTCCCATCCCCATGGGCATGTGGGCCTTCTGCTCTAAGGTCCCAACACCTGTGTTGTTCACCGTTTCATGATGTTGGCTCTCTGGTGTTAGTTCACTCAGGCCTAGATCCCATAGACTCTGTGCTCTGAGCCGCCTGCTGGGAGGTTCCTACTGCTGGATTCCTTACCTTTTCTATTCTTTGGGTCCTGTGTTTTCATGCTCCTCCTTCCTGACTCACTCCCAGCCCCTTTGTGATGTAGGTCCTCTGGTTTGAGGCCACATGTGCCGGCTTCCTCACCTTTATTGATGTGGCCCCACTGGTGTGAGGACACTCCTGCCTGGTTCCCATCCACTTGGTGATGGGGACCCTCTGGTGAGAGCCTGATCCTGGCTGGATTCCTCACCCTTCTGTGAGGTAGACCCTCTGCTGTGAGGTCACTCCTGCCTGGCTGGCACACGTTACCTTGGCGATGTGGGCCCTCAGTTGGGAGTTGGTGCCTGCTGGGAGTCTCCTCCCCTCGGTAATGAGGGCCCTCTGGCGTCAGGCCCTAACTCATGGGCTCCCAAAATTTTCTGATGTGCGCCCTGTCGTGCGAGTACACTCCTGCCAGGGTCCCATTCCCATGGGGATGTTGGCTTTCTGCTCTGAGGTCCCAACGGCTGGGTTGCTCACAGTGTCAGAATGTGGGCCCTCTGCTGTGAGTTCACTCCAGCATGGATCCCATAGTCTCGGTGCTCTGGGCCACCTGCTTGGAGCTTCCAACTGCGGGGTTCCTCACCTTTTTATTCTATGGGTCCTCTGTTGTGAGTCTCCTCCTGCATGCCTCACTCCCAGCCCTTTCGTGATGTGTGTCCCCTTATTTGAGGCCACATGTGCTGTGTTCCTCACCTTTGGCTGATGTGGCCCCACTGGTGTGAGGACACTCCTGCCTGGTTTCCATCCGCTTGGTGATGTGGGCCCTCTGGTTAGAGTCTGATCCTGGTTGGGTTCCTCACACTTCTGTGAGGTGGGCCCTCTGCTGTGAGGTAACTCCTGCCTGGCTTGCTCCCATTGCCTTGGTGACGTCGGCCCTCTGGTGGCATTTGGAGCCTGCTGGTAGCCTCCTCTCCTCGGTGATGAGGGCCCTCTGGCGTCAGGCCCTAACTGCTGGGTTCCCACATTTTCTGATACATGTTAAGTTGTGCGAGGACACTCCTGCGAGGTTCCTATCCCCATGGGGATGTGGGCCTTCTGCTCTGAGGTTCCACTGGCTGGGTTGCTCACAGTTTCATGATGTGGGCCCTCTGCTGTGAGTTCACTGTGGCCTGGATCCCATAGACTCCGTGCTCTGGGCCACCTGCTGGGAGGTTCAAACTGCTGGATTCCTCACATTTTTTATTCTGTGGGCCCTGTGTTGTTAGGCTACTCCTGCTTGCCTCACTCGGAGCACCTTGGAAATGTGGGTCCTCTGGTTTAGGCCACATGTGCTGGGTTCCTCACCATTCTATAATGTGGCCACACTGGTGTGAGGACACTGCTGCCTTTTTCCGATCCCCTTGGTGATGTGGGCTCTCTGGTGAGAGTCTTATCCTGGCTGGTTTCCTCACCCTTCTGTGAGGTAGACCCTCTGCTGTGAGGTCACTCCTGCCTGGCTGGCACACCCCACCTTGGCAACGTCGGCCCTCTTGTGGCAGTTGGAGCCTGCTGGGAGCTTCCTCTCCTCGGTGATGAGGGCCCTCTGGCGTCAGGCCCTAACTTCTGGGCTCCCAAAATTCTCTAATGTGCGCCCTGTGGTGCGAGTACACTCCTGCCAGGTTCCCAACCACATGGGAATGTGGGCCTTCTGCTCTGAGGTCCCAACGGCTGGGTTGCTCACAGTTTCATGATGAGGGCCCTCTGTTTTGTGTTCAGTCAGGCCTGGATCCCATATCCTCGCTGCTCCTGGCTGCCTGCTGGGAGGTTCCAACTGCGGGATTCCTCACCTTTTTTATTCTATGGGCCCTCTGTTTTGAGGCTCCTCCTGCCTGCCTCACTCCCAGCCCCTTGGTGATGTGTGTCCTCTAGTTTGAGGCCAAGTGTGCTGGGTCCATCACATTTCGTTGATGTGGCCCCACTGGTGTGAGGACACTCCTGCCTGGTTTCCATTCCCTTGGTGATGTGGGCCCTCTGGTGAGAGTCTGATCCTCTTTGGGTTCCTCACACTTTTGTGTGGTTGGCCCTCTGCTCTGAGGTCACTCCTGCCTGGCTGGCACACACCGCATTGGTGACGTCAGCCCTCTGGTAGCAGTTGGAGCTTGCTGGGAGCCTCCTCTCCTCAGTGATGAGGGCCCTCTGGCGTCTGGCCCTAACTGCTGGGCTCCCCACATTTTCTGATGTGTGCCCACTGGTGCGATGACACTCCTGCTTGGTTCCCTCCCCCATGGGGATGTGGGCCTTGTGCTCTGAGGTCACAACGGCTGGGTTGCTTACAGTATCACGATGAGGGCCCTCTGTTGTGAGTTCATCACTGCCTGGATCCCATAGCCTCGGTGATCTGGGCCGCCTGCTGGGATGTTCCAACGGCTGGATTCCTCACCTTTTTTATACAATGGGCCATGTGTTGGGAGGTTAATCCTGCCTGCCTCGCTCCGAGACCCATGGTGATGTGGGTCCTCTGGTTTGAGGCCACATGTGCTGGGTACCTCAACTTTCGATGATGTGGTCCCACGGGTGTGAGGACACTCCTGCCTGGTTCCCAGCCCCTTGCTCTTGTGGGCACTCTGGTGAGGGTCTGATCCTTCCTGGGTTCCTTACCCTTCTGTGAGGTGGGCCCTCTGATGTGAGGTCACTCCTGCAAGGCTGGCTCACATCGCCTTGGCGACGTGGGTCTTCTGTTGGCCACTGAAGCATACTGGCAGCCTCCTACCCTCTTTAATGAGGGCCCTGGAAAAAACGCATATGCCCTTTTTGACCAAGTGCATCATTGTCGACATTCTGACTCTTTTCCTATACTTTCAGAGGATTTCCCGTCTACCTCCTGAAATCGTAGTCCTGGAATTCTGCCCCACGTTCAAGTCCTCTTTGTAGCCTTACTTCAATATATTTTTGGATGAGGGCTGTCATTTATAACTCTGCAGGTTTGTGAATTACAGTGCCCCTGAGCTCCTTTCTTCAACTCGCTTTCTTGTGAGCTGGCCGCAAAACCGCAGGATTGCTTCAGGCCCTAATCTGGTTCCGGCACGGCATGCTGAGCCTTTGGCTAATTCCTCTTCCTGGTGGGAAATGAGCGTTAAATTTGCCCGTGCAGACACCTACAGCTAGTCTCTCATTGGTTCTCCCTATTCCTGTTCATCTTGCGCAGAAATTGCAAACTGTGCCAAACAGGAGGTTAAAGGCACTGACTCTCCAGGTAGGGACAGTGTAAGTAAAGCGTCTGGAATGGTGAACCCGAGTACCAGGGGACGAAAACTGAGACGCATTTAAAAACGTTTCCCGGTCACACGGTGGACCATACTCTGGGATTCCCATGCATGTTTTAGCTGAAGGAAGAATCCTTTAAACCTGGAGAGTTGGGACCCATGGAATGTGTACCATGCAGTATGACTTCAAAGGGTCTGCATTTGCTCACTGAACCTCACCAATGGTATCCGCCCGAAGTGTCCAGCCTTATGTCTCACCCAGCTCTAGGTGTAGATGTGGTAACTCCAGGTTGCATCACAAGCCCTGAATGAATTCTTTAAGAATTGCTCTCTATTTCACTGTCATTGTGTTTTGTTTTTGTAATTTATTTTGATAATGGGATTTATCGGATTTTCACGGCTGCATTTATGGCACTGTACACATGCCTGATTCTCTTACGGAGACATGTAAATCCATGGGTGTTAAGATTCTTAATTGGCAGGTGTATTCCTAGGCATTGAATATGGGGTGTTTAGTCCATTTCGTTGAGCAAGGAGTAGGTCTTGACTATTAAATATTTGGCTTATGGAACGGTATCTGTTCTAATTTCAATCTCTGGTTTTATGCAGCACCCCAACTCACATTTCCCCTTAAGCAAGCATAAGTTGGTTTTCTAAATTTGAGACCCTGTTCTGTTTTGTAATTCAGTTCATGTGTAGCCAAGTTCACATTCGGTGTATTAGTGATATCTTAATGTTTATTTATCTGTGTGACTTATTTCACTTAGAATCACCGTATCTGAATCCACTCATTATGCCGCGACGGGCCTGATGACATAGATTTCATTGCTGAGTGATATTCCATTGTACGTATGTACCACAAATTCTTTATCCATTTTTCGCATTCTGGGTTATTTAACTTGTACCGTAGACGAGCTTCTTGTAAACAGATTCGTCCAAAACTTTGGGGTGGCTGTGTGTTTTTGACTTTAATTTCCCTAAGTTATAGGGCCATAAGTGGAAGTGCCGTAGGCTCCGTTGCTTAGTTTTTTAGGTGTTTCAGGAAACACCGTACATTTCTCCAGAGTGGCTGTTAGCAATTTACATCCCGCCCATCAGCATAACAAGGCTCCCTGTTCTCCATGACCTGTCCTGCCTTTCTGGATTTTACACTTTTTTCAGATGGCCCTTTTGACCGGGGGGCAGTGAGACTTCATTGTAGTGCAGATTTCCTTTACACGCTTGCTTGGTTGGCCAAAAAGTGTGTATGCGTTTTTTCCTGCATATATTCAGGAAAAAACGCATACGCCCTTTGTGGCCAAGTGCATCATTGTGGACATTCTGCCTTTTTTTAATATGCTTTAAGTGCAATTCCAGTCTACCCCCTGAAATCGTTTTCCTGAAATTCTGCCCTGCTTTCAAGTCCTCTTCGAAGACTTACTTTAATATATTTTTGGACGATAGCTGTCATTCATAACTCTGCAGGTTTGTGAATTACAGTGCCCCTGAGCTCCTTTCTTCAACTCGCTTTCTTGTGAGCTGGCCGCAAAGCCGCAGGATTGCTTCAGGCCCTAATCTGGTTCTGGCAGGGCACACTGAGCCTTTGGCTAATTCCCCTTCCTTGTGGGAAACGAGCGTTCCATTTGCCCGTGCAGGCACCTACAGCTAGTCTCTCATTGGTTCTCCCTATTCCTGTACATCTTGCGCAGAAATTGCAAGCAGTGCCAAACAGGAGGTTAAAGGCACTGACTCTCCATGTGGGGAGAGTGTTAGTAAAGCGTCTGGAACGGTGAACCCTAGTACCAGGGGACGAAACCTGAGATGCATTTAAAAACGTTTCCCAATCACACGGTGGACCATACTCTGGGTTTCCCATGCATGTTTTAGCTGAAGGAAGAATCCCTTAAACCTGGAGAGTTGGGACTCATGGAATGGGTACCATGCAGTATGACTTCAAAGGGTCTGCGTTTGCTCACCGAACCTCACCAATGCTATCAGCCCGAAGTGTCCGGCCTTATGTGTCACTCAGCTCTGGGTGTAGATGTGGTAAATCCAGGTTGCATCACAAGCCCTGAATGAATTATTTAAGAATTGCTCTCTATTTCACTGTCATTGTGTTTTGTTTTTGAAATTTATTTTGATAATGGGATTTATCGGATTTTCACTGTTGTGTTTAGGCCGCTGTACACATGCTTGATTTCCTTATGGAGACATATAAATCCATGGGTTTTAACATTCTTACTTGTCAGGTATCTTCCCATGTGTTGAATAAGGGGTGTTGAGTCCATTTCGTTGAGCAAGGAGTAGGTCTTGTCTATTATATATTTGGCTTATGGAACGGTATCTGTACTAATTTCAATCTCTGGTTTGATGCAGCACCCCAACTCACCTTTCCCCATAAGCAAGCATAAGTTGGTTTTCTAAATTTGAGACCCTGTTCTGTTTTGTAATTCAGTTCATGTGTAGCCAAGTTTACGTTCCGTGTATTAGTGATATCTTATGATGTTTCTTTTTCTGTGTGACTTATTTCTCGTAGAATCGTCGTACCTGAATCCACTCATTATGCCGCTACGGGCCTGATGACGTAGATGTCATTGCTGAGTGCTATTCCATTGTACGTATGTACCACAACTTCTTTATCCATTTTTTGCTTTGTCGGATATTTAACTTGTACCGTAGACGAGGTTCTTGTAAACAGAGCCGTCCCAAACTTTGGGGTGGCTGTGTGTTTTTGATTTTAATTTCCCTAAGCTATAGGAACATAAGTGGAAGTGCCATAGGCTTTGTTGCTTTGTTTCCTACGTGTTTCAGGAAACACCATACACTTCTCCAGAGTGGCTGTTGCCAATTTACATCCCGCCCATCAGCATAACAAGGTTCACTGTTCTCCATGACCTGTCCTGCCTTTCTGGATTTTACACTTTTTTCAGATGGCCCTTTTGACCGGGACGCAGTGAGACTTCATTGTAGTGCAGATTTCCTTGACACGCTTGCTTGGTTGGCCAAAAAGTGCGTATGTGTTTTTTCCTGAATATACTCTGGAAAAAACGCATACACCCTTTTTGGCCAAGTGCATCATTGTGGACATTCTGCCTCTTTTCCTATGCTTTAAGTGCAATTCCAGTCTACCCCCTGAAATCGTTTTCCTGAAATTCTGCCCCGCTTTCAAGTCCTATTCGAAGACTTATTTCAATATATTTTTGGACGATAGCTGTCATTCCTAACTCTGCAGGTTTGTGAATTACAGTGCCCCTGAGCTCCTTTCTTCAACTCACTTTCTTGTGAGCTGGCCGCAAAACTGCTGGATTGCTTTAGGCCCTAATCTGGTTCCAGCAGGGCATGCTGAGCCTTTGGTTAATTCCTCTTCCTGGTGGGAAATCAGCGTTCCATTTGCCCGTGCAGACACCTACAGCTAGTCTCTCATTGGTTCTCCCTATTCCTGTACATCTTGCGCAGAAATTGCAAACTGTGCCAAACAGGAGGTTAAAGGCACTGACTCTCCAAGTGGGGAGAGTGTTAGTAAAGCGTCTGGAACGGTGCACCCCAGTACCAGGGGTCGAAACCTGAGATGCATTTGAAAACGTTTCCCAATCACATGGTGCACCATACTCTCGGTTTCCCATGCATGTTTTAGCTGAAGGAAGAATCCCTTAAACCTGGAGAGTTGGAACCCATGGAATGGCTACCATGCAGTATGACTTCAAAGGGTCTGCGTTTGCTCACCGAACCTCACCAATGCTATCAGCCCGAAGTGTCCAGCCTTATGTCTCACCCAGCTCTGGGTGTAGATGTGGTAAATCCAGGTTGCATCACAAGCCCTGAATGAATTATTTAAGAATTGCTCTCTATTTCACTGTCATTGTGTTTTGTTTGTGAAATTTATTTTGATAATTGTATTTATGGGATTTTCACTGCTGCATTAGGCCGCTGTACACACACTTGACTTCCTTATGGAGACATATAAATCCATGGGTATTAAGATTCTTACTTGTCAGGTATATTCCCAGGCGTTGAATATGGGGTGTTGAGTCCATTTCGTTGAGCAAGGATTAGGTCTTGTCTATTATATATTTGGCTTATGGAAGGTATCTGTGCTAATTTCAATCTCTGGTTTGATGCAGCACCCCAACTCACCTTTCCCCATAAGCAAGCATAAGTTGGTTTTCTAAATTTGAGACCCTGTTCTGTTTTGTAATTCAGTTCATGTGTAGCCAAGTTTACGTTCCGTGTATTAGTGATATCTTATGATGTTTCTTTTTCTGTGTGACTTATTTCTCGTAGAATCGTCGTACCTGAATCCACTGATTATGCCTCTACGGTCCAGATGACGTAGATCTCATTGTTGAGTGATATTCCATTGTACGTACGTACCACAACTTCTTTATCCATTTTTTGCTTTCTCGGATATTTAACTTGTACCGTAGACGAGGTTCTTGTAAACAGAGCCGTCCCAAACTTTGGGGTGGCTGTGTGTTTTTGATTTTAATTTCCCTAAGGTATAGGACCCTAAGTGGAAGTGCCATAGGCTGTGTTGCTTTGTTTCCTACGTGTTTCAGGAAACACCATACACTTCTCCAGAGTGGCTGTTGGCAATTTACATCCCGCCCATCAGCATAACAAGGCTCCCTGTTCTCCATGACCTGTCCTGCCTTTCTGGATTTTACACTTGTTTCAGATGGCCGTTTGGACCGGGGGGCAGTGAGACTTCATTGTAGTGCAGATTTCCTTTACAAGCTTGCTTGGTTGGCCAAAAAGTGCGTATGCGTTTTTTCCTGAATATATTCAAGTAAAAACGCATACGACCTTTTTGGCCCAGTGCATCATTGTCAACATTCTGCCTCTTTTCCTATGCTTTAAGTGCAATTCCAGTCTACCCCCTGAAATCGTTTTCCTGAAATTCTGCCCCGCTTTAAAGTCCTCTTAGAAGACTTACTTCAATACATTTTTGGACGATAGCTGTCATTCATAACTCTGCAGGATTGTGAATTACAGTGCACCTGAGCTCCTTTCTTCAACTCGCTTTCTTGTGAGATGGCCGCAAAACCGCAGGATTGCTTCAGGCCCTAATCTGGTTCCGGCAGGGCACGCTGAGCCTTTGGTTAATTCCTCTTCCTGGTGGGAAATGAGCGTTCCATTTGCCCGTGCAGACACCTACAGCTAGTCTCTCATTGCTTCTCCCTATTCCTGTTCATCTTGCGCAGAAATTGCAAACTGTGCCAAACAGAGGGTTAAAGGCACTGACTTTCCAAGTGGGGAGAGTGTTAGTAAAGTGTCTGGAACGGTGCACCCGAGTACCAGGGGATGAAACCTGAGATGCATTTGAAAACGTTTCCCAATCACACGGTGGAACATACTCCGGGTTTCCCGTGCATGTTTTAGCTGAAGGAAGAATCCCTTAAACCTGGAGAGTTGGGACGCATGGAATGGGTACCATGCAGTATGACTTCAAAAGGTCTGCGTTTGCTCACCAAACATCACCAATGCTATCAGCCCGAAGTGTTCAGCCATATGTCTCAACCAGCTCTGGGTGTAGATGTGGTAAATCCAGGTTGCATCACAAGCCCTGAATGAATTATTTAAGAATTGCTCTCTATTTCACTGTCATTGTGTTTTGTTTGTGAAATTTATTTTGTTAATGGGATTTATCGGATTTTCACTGCTGCGTTTAGGCCACTGTACACACGCTTGACTTCCTTATTTAGAAATATAAATCCATGGGTCTTAAGATTCTTACTTGTCAGGTATATTCCCAGGCGTTGAATATGGGGTGTTGATTCCATTTCGTTGAGCAAGGAGTAGGTCTTTTCTATTATATATTTGGCTTATGGAACGGTATCTGTGCTAATTTCAATCTCTGGTTTGATGCAGCACCCCAACTCACCTTTCGCTATAAGCAAGCATAAGTTGGTTTTCTAAATTTGAGACCCTGTTCTGTTTTGTAATTCAGTTCATGTGTAGCCAAGTTTACGTTCCGTGTATTAGTGATATCTTATGATGTTTCTTTTTCTGTGTGACTTATTTCTCGTAGAATCGTCGTACCTTAATGCACTCATTATGCCGCTACGGGCCAGATGACGTAGATCTCATGGCTGAGTGATATTCCATTGTACGTACGTACCACAACTTCTTTATCCATTTTTTGCTTTCTCGGATATTTAACTTGTACCGTAGACGAGGTTCTTGTAAACAGAGCCGTCCCAAACTTTGGGGTGGCTGTGTGTTTTTGATTTTAATTTCCCTAAGCTATAGGAACCTAAGTGGAAGTGCCATAGGCTGTGTTGCTTTGTTTCCTACGTGTTTCAGGAAACACCATACACTTCTCCAGAGTGGCTGTTGGCAATTTACATCCCGCCCATCAGCATAACAAGGCTCCCTGTTCTCCATGACCTGTCCTGCCTTTCTGGATTTTACACTTTTTACAGATGGCCCTTCTGACCGGTGGGCAGTGAGACTTCATTGTAGTGCAGATTTCCTTGACACGCTTGCTTGGTTGACCAAAAAGGGCGTATGCGTTTTTTCCTGAATATATTCAGGAAAAAACGCATACGCCCTTTTTGGCCAAATGCATCCTTGTCGACATTCGGCCTCTTTTCCTATGCTTTAAGTGCAATTCCAGTCTACCTCCTGAAATCGTTTTCCTGAAATTCTGCCCTGCTTTCAAGTCCATCGAAGACTTACTTCAATACAGTTTTGGACGATAGTTATCATTCATAACTCTGCAGGTTAGTGAGTTACAGTGCCCCTGAGCTCCTTTCTTCAACTCGCTTTCCTGTGAGCTGGCCGCAAAACTGCTGGATTGCTTTAGGCCCTAATCTGGTTCCAGCAGGGCATGCTGAGCCTTTGGTTAATTCCTCTTCCTGGTGGGAAATGAGCGTTCCATTTGCCTATGCAGACACCTACAGCTAGTCTCTCATTGGTTCTCCCTATTCCTGTTCATCTTGCGCAGAAATTGCAAACTGTGCCAAACAGGAGGTTAAAGGCACTGACTCTCCAAGAGGGGAGAGTGTTAGTAAAGCGTCTGGAACGGTGCACCCCAGTACCAGGGGTCGAAACCTGAGATGCATTTGAAAACGTTTCCCAATCACATGGTGGACCATACTCTGGGTTTCCCATGCATGTTTTAGCTGAAGGAAGAATCCCTTAAACCTTTAGAGTTGGGACACATGGAATGGCTACCATGCAGTATGACTTCAAAGGGTCTGCGTTTGCTCACCGAACCTCACCAATGCTATCAGCCCGAAGTGTCCAGCCTTATGTCTCACCCAGCTCTGGGTGTAGATGTGGTAAATCCAGGTTGCATCACAAGCCCTGAATGAATTATTTAAGAATTGCTCTCTATTTCACTGTCATTGTGTTTTGTTTGTGAAATTTATTTTGATAATGGGATTTATCGGATTTTCACTGCTGCGTTTAGGCCACTGTACACACGCTTGATTTCCTTATGGAGACATATAAATCCATGGGTCTTAAGATTCTTACTTGTCAGGTATATTCCCAGGTGTTGAATATGGGGTGTTGAGTCCATTTCGTCGAGCAAGGAGTAGGTCTTGTCTATTATATATTTGGCTTTTGGAACGGTATCTGTGCTAATTTCAATCTCTGGTTTGATGCAGCACCCCAACTCACCTTTCCCCATAAGCAAGCATAAGTTGGTTTTCTAAATTTGAGACCCTGTTCTGTTTTGTAATTCAGTTCATGTGTAGCCAAGTTTACGTTCCGTGTATTAGTGATATCTTATGATGTTTCTTTTTCTGTGTGACTTATTTCTCGTAGAATCGTCGTACCTTAATGCACTCATTATGCCGCTATGGGCCAGATGACGTAGATCTCATGGCTGAGTGATATACCATTGTACGTACGTACCACAACTTCTTTATCCATTTTTTGCTTTCTCGGATATTTAACATGTACCGTAGACGAGGTTCTTGTAAACAGAGCCGTCCCAAACTTTGGGGTGGCTGTGTGTTTTTGATTTTAATTTCCCTAAGGTATAGGACCCTAAGTGGAAGTGCCATAGGCTGTGTTGCTTTGTTTCCTACGTGTTTCAGGAAACACCATACACTTCTCCAGAGTGGCTGTTGGCAATTTACATCCTGCCCATCAGCATAACAAGGCTCCCTGTTCTCCATGACCTGTCCTGCCTTTCTGGATTTTACACTTGTTTCAGATGGCCGTTTGGACCGGGGGGCAGTGAGACTTCATTGTAGTGCAGATTTCCTTTACAAGCTTGCTTGGTTGGCCAAAAAGTGCGTATGCGTTTTTTCCTGAATATATTCAGGTAAAAACGCATACGCCTTTTTGGCCCAGTGCATCATTGTCGACATTCTGCCTCTTTTCCTATGCTTTAAGTGCAATTCCAGTCTACCCCCTGAAATCGTTTTCCTGAAATTCTGCCCCGCTTTCAAGTCCTCTTAGAAGACTTACTTCAATACATTTTTGGACGATAGCTGTCATTCATAACTCTGCAGGATTGTGAATTACAGTGCACCTGAGCTCCTTTCTTCAACTCGCTTTCTTGTGAGCTGGCCGCAAAACCGCAGGATTGCTTCAGGCCCTAATCTGGTTCCGGCAGGGCACGCTGAGCCTTTGGTTAATTCCTCTTCCTGGTGGGAAATGAGCGTTCCATTTGCCCGTGCAGACACCTACAGCTAGTCTCTCATTGCTTCTCCCTATTCCTGTTCATCTTGCGCAGAATTTGCAAACTGTGCCAAACAGAGGGTTAAAGGCACTGACTTTCCAAGTGGGGAGAGTGTTAGTAAAGTGTCTGGAATGGTGCACCCGAGTACCAGGGGATGAAACCTGAGATGCATTTGAAAACGTTTCCCAATCACACGGTGGAACATACTCCGGGTTTCCCATGCATGTTTTAGCTGAAGGAAGAATCCCTTAAACCTGGAGAGTTGGGACCCATGGAATGGGTACCATGCAGTATGACTTCAAAAGGTCTGCGTTTGCTCACCAAACATCACCAATGCTATCAGCCCGAAGTGTTTAGCCTTATGTCTCAACCAGCTCTGGGTGTAGATGTGGTAAATCCAGGTTGCATCACAAGCCCTGAATGAATTATTTAAGAATTGCTCTCTATTTCACTGTCATTGTGTTTTGTTTTTGAAATTTATTTGTTAATGGGATTTATCGGATTTTCACTGCTGCGTTTAGGCCACTGTACACACGCTTGACTTCCTTATTTAGACATATAAATCCATGGGTCTTAAGATTCTTACTTGTCAGGTATATTCCCAGGCGTTGAATACGGGTTGTTGATTCCATTTCGTTGAGCAAGGAGTAGGTCTTTTCTATTATATATTTGGCTTATGGAACGGTATCTGTGCTAATTTCAATCTCTGGTTTGATGCAGCACCCCAAATCACCTTTCGCAATAATCAAGCATAAGTTGGTTTTCTAAATTTGAGACCCTGTTCTGTTTTGTTATTCAGTTCATGTGTAGCCAAGTTTACGTTCCGTGTATTAGTGATACCTTATGATGTTTCTTTTTCTGTGTGAGTTATTTCTCGTAGAATCGTCGTACCTTAATGCACTCATTATGCCGCTACGGGCCTGATGACGTAGATCTCATTGTTGAGTGATATTCCATTGTACGTACGTACCACAACTTCTTTATCCATTTTTTGCTTTCTCGGATATTTACCTTGTACCGTAGACGAGGTTCTTGTAAACAGAGCCGTCCCAAACTTTGGGGTGGCTGTGTGTTTTTGATTTTAATTTCCCTAAGCTATAGGACCCTAAGTGGAAGTGCCATAGGCTGTGTTGCTTTGTTTCCTACGTGTTTCAGGAAACACCATACACTTCTCCAGAGTGGCTGTTGGCAATTTACATCCCGCCCATCAGCATAACAAGGCTCCCTGTTCTCCATGACCTGTCCTGCCTTTCTGGATTTTACACTTTTTTCAGATGGCCCTTCTGACCGGGGGGCAGTGAGACTTAATTGTAGTGCAGGTTTCCTTGACACGCTTGCTTGGTTGACCAAAAAGGGCGTATGCGTTTTTTCCTGAATATATTCAGGAAAAAACGCATACGCCCTTTTTGGCCAAGTGCATCATTGTTGACATTCGGCCTCTTTTCCTATGCTTTAAGTGCAATTCCAGTCTACCCCCTGAAACCTTTTTCCTGAAATTCTGCCCCGCTTTCAAGTCCACTTCGAAGACTTACTTCAATACATTTTTGGACGATAGCTGTCATTCATAACTCTGCAGGTTTGTGAATTACAGTGCCCCTGAGCTCCTTTCTTCAACTCGCTTTCTTGTGAGCTGGCCGCAAAACTGCTGGATTGCTTTAGGCCCTAATCTGGTTCCAGCAGGGCATGCTGAGCCTTTGGTTAATTCCTCTTCCTTGTGGGAAATCAGCATTCCATTTGCCCGTGCAGACACCTACAGCTAGTCTCTCATTGGTTCTCCCTATTCCTGTACATCTTGCGCAGAAATTGCAAACTGTGCCAAACAGGAGGTTAAAGGCACTGACTCTCCAAGAGGGGAGAGTGTTAGTAAAGCGTCTGGAACGGTGCACCCCAGTACCAGGGGTCGAAACCTGAGATGCATTTGAAAACGTTTCCGAATCACACGGTGGACCATACTCTCGGTTTCCCATGCATGTTTTAGCTGAAGGAAGAATCCCTTAAACCTGGAGAGTTGGAACCCATGGAATGGCTACCATGCAGTATGACTTCAAAGGGTCTGCGTTTGCTCACCGAACCTCACCAATGCTATCAGCCCGAAGTGTCCAGCCTTATGTCTCACCCAGCTCTGGGTGTAGATGTGGTAAATCCAGGTTGCATCACAAGCCCTGAATGAATTATTTAAGAATTGCTCTCTATTTCACTGTCATTGTGTTGTGTTTGTGAAATTTATTTTTATAATGGTATTTATCGGATTTTCACTGCTGCGTTAGGCCGCTGTACACACGCTTGACTTCCTTATGGAGACATATAAATCCATGGGTATTAAGATTCTTACTTGTCAGGTATATTCCCAGGCGTTGAATATGGGGTGTTGAGTCCATTTCGTTGAGCAAGGAGTAGGTCTTGTCTATTATATATTTGGCTTATGGAAGGTATCTGTGCTAGTTTCAATCTCTGGTTTGATGCAGCACCCCAACTCACCTTTCCCCATAAGCAAGCATAAGTTGGTTTTCTAAATTTGAGACCCTGTTCTGTTTTGTAATTCAGTTCATGTGTAGCCAAGTTTACGTTCCGTGTATTAGTGATATCTTATGATGTTTCTTTTTCTGTGTGACTTATTTCTCGTAGAATCGTCGTACCTGAATCCACTGATTATGCCTCTACGGGCCAGATGACCTAGATCTCATTGTTGAGTGATATTCCATTGTACGTACGTACCACAACTTCTTTATCCATTTTTTGCTTTCTCGGATATTTAACTTGTACCGTAGACGAGGTTCTTGTAAACAGAGCCGTCCCAAACTTTGGGGTGGCTGTGTGTTTTTGATTTTAATTTCCCTAAGCTATAGGACCCTAAGTGGAAGTGCCATAGGCTGTGTTGCTTTGTTTCCTACGTGTTTCAGGAAACACCATACACTTCTCCAGAGTGGCTGTTGGCAATTTACATCCCGCCCATCAGCATAAGAAGGCTCCCTGTTCTCCATGACCTGTCCTGCCTTTCTGGATTTTACACTTGTTTCAGATGGCCGTTTGGACCGGGGGGCAGTGAGACTTCATTGTAGTGCAGATTTCCTTTACAAGCTTGCTTGGTTGGGCAAAAAGTGCGTATGCGTTTTTTCCTGAATATATTCAAGTAAAAACGCATACGCCCTTTTTGGCCCAGTGCATCATTGTCAACATTCTGCCTCTTTTCCTATGCTTTATGTGCAATTCCAGTCTACCCCCTGAAATCGTTTTCCTGAAATTCTGCCCCGCTTTCAAGTCCTCTTAGAAGACTTACTTCAATACATTTTTGGACGATAGCTGTCATTCATAACTCTGCAGGATTGTGAATTACAGTGCACCTGAGCTCCTTTCTTCAACTCGCTTTCTTGTGAGATGGCCGCAAAACCGCAGGATTGCTTCAGGCCCTAATCTGGTTCCGGCAGGGCACGCTGAGCCTTTGGTTAATTCCTCTTCCTGGTGGGAAATGAGCGTTCCATTTGCCCGTGCAGACACCTACAGCTAGTCTCTCATTGCTTCTCCCTATTCCTGTTCATCTTGCGCAGAAATTGCAAACTGTGCCAAACAGAGGGTTAAAGGCACTGACTTTCCAAGTGGGGAGAGTGTTAGTAAAGTGTCTGGAATGGTGCACCCGAGTACCAGGGGATGAAACCTGAGATGCATTTGAAAACGTTTCCCAATCACACGGTGGAACATACTCCGGGTTTCCCATGCATGTTTTAGCTGAAGGAAGAATCCCTTAAACCTGGAGAGTTGGGACCCATGGAATGGGTACCATGCAGTATGACTTCAAAAGGTCTGCGTTTGCTCACCAAACATCACCAATGCTATCAGCCCGAAGTGTTCAGCCTTATGTCTCAACCAGCTCTGAGTGTAGATGTGGTAAATCCAGGTTGCATCACAAGCCCTGAATGAATTATTTAAGAATTGCTCTCTATTTCACTGTCATTGTGTTTTGTTTGTGAAATTTATTTTGTTAATGGGATTTATCGGATTTTCACTGCTGCTTTTAGGCCACTGTACACACGCTTGACATCCTTATTTAGAAATATAAATCCATGGGTCTTAAGATTCTTACTTGTCAGGTATATTCCCAGGCGTTGAATATGTGGTGTTGATTCCATTTCGTTGAGCAAGGAGTAGGTCTTTTCTATTATATATTTGGCTTATGGAACGGTATCTGTGCTAATTTCAATCTCTGGTTTGATGCAGCACCCCAACTCACCTTTCGCAATAAGCAAGCATAAGTTGGTTTTCTAAATTTGAGACCCTGTTCTGTTTTGTAATTCAGTTCATGTGTAGCCAAGTTTACGTTCCGTGTATTAGTGATATCTTATGATGTTTCTTTTTCTGTGTGACTTATTTCTCGTAGAATCGTCGTACCTTAATGCACTCATTATGCTGCTACGGGCCAGATGACGTAGATCTCATGGCTGAGTGATATTCCATTGTACGTACGTACCACAACTTCTTTATCCATTTTTTGCTTTCTCGGATATTTGACTTGTACCGTAGACGAGGTTCTTGTAAACAGAGCCGTCCCAAATTTTGGGGTGGCTGTGTGTTTTTGATTTTAATTTCCCTAAACTATAGGACCCTAAGTGGAAGTGCCATAGGCTGTGTTGCTTTGTTTCCTACGTGTTTCAGGAAACACCATACACTTCTCCAGAGTGGCTGTTGGCAATTTACATCCCGCCCATCAGCATAACAAGGCTCCCTGTTCTCCATGACCTGTCCTGCCTTTCTGGATTTTACACTTTTTTCAGATGGCCCTTCTGACCGGGGGGCAGTGAGACTTCATTGTAGTGCAGATTTCCTTGACACGCTTGCTTGGTTGACCAAAAAGGGGCGTATGCGTTTTTTCCTGAATATATTCAGGAAAAAACGCATACGCCCCTTTTTGGCCAAATGCATCATTGTCGACATTCGGCCTCTTTTCCTATGCTTTAAGTGCAATTCCAGTCTTCCTCCTGAAATCGTTTTCCTGAAATTCTGCCCCGCTTTCAAGTCCACTTCGCAGACTTACTTCAATACAGTTTTGGACGATAGTTATCATTCATAACTCTGCAGGTTTGTGAGTTACAGTGCCCCTGAGCTCCTTTCTTCAACTCGCTTTCTTGTGAGCTGGCCGCAAAACTGCTGGAGTGCTTTAGACCCTAATCTGGTTCCAGCAGGGCATGCTGATCCTTTGGTTAATTCCTCTTCCTGGTGGGAAATCAGCGTTCCATTTGCCCGTGCAGACACCTACAGCTAGTCTCTCATTGGTTCTCCCTATTCCTGTTCATCTTGCGCAGAAATTGCAAACTGTGCCAAACAGGAGGTTAAAGGCACTGACTCTCCAAGTGGGGAGAGTGTTAGTAAAGCGTCTGGAACGGTGCACCCCAGTACCAGGGGTCGAAACCTGAGATGCATTTGAAAACGTTTCCCAATCACACGGTGGACCATACTCTGGGTTTCCCATGCATGTTTTAGCTGAAGGAAGAATCCCTTAAACCTGGAGAGTTGGGACCCGTGGAATGGCTACCATGCAGTATGACTTCAAAGGGTCTGCGTTTGCTCACCGAACCTCACCAATGCTATCAGCCCGAAGTGTCCAGCCTTATGTCTCACCCAGCTCTGGGTGTAGATGTGGTAAATCCAGGTTGCATCACAAGCCCTGAATGAATTATTTAAGAATTGCTCTCTATTTCACTGTCATTGTGTTGTTTTTTTTTTAAACATCTTTATTGGGGTATAATTGCTTTACAATGTTGTGTTAGTTTCTGCTTTATAACAAAGTGAATCAGTTATACATATACATATGTTCCCATATGTCTTCCCTCTTGCGTCTCCCTCCCTCCCACTCTCCCTATCCCACCCCTCCAGGCTGTCACAATGTACCAAGCTAATATCCCTGTGCCTTGCGGCTGCTTCCCACTAGCTATTTACCTTACTACGTTTGTTAGTGTGTATATGTCCATGACTCTCTCTCGCCCTGTCAAAGCTCACCCCTCCCCCTCCCCATATCCTCAAGTCCGTTCTCCAGTAGGTCTGCGTCTTTATTCCTGTCTTACCCCTAGGTTCTTCATGACATTTTTTTTCCCCTTAAATTCCATATATATGTGTTAGCATACGGTATTTGTCTTTTTCTTTCTGACTTACTTCACTCTGTATGACAGACTCTAGGTCTATCCATCTCATTACAAATAGCTCAATTTCATTTCTTTATAAGGCTGAGTAATATTCCATTGTATATATGTGCCACATTTTCTTTATCCATTCATCCGATGATGGGCGCTTAGGTTGTTTCCATCTCCGGGCTATTGTAAATAGAGCTGCAATGAACATTTTGGTACATGACTCTGTTTGAATTTTGGTTTTCCCAGGGTATATGCCCAGTAGTGGGATTGCTGGGTCATATGGTAATTCTATTTGTAGTTTTTTAAGGAACCTCCATACTGTTCTCCATAGTGGCTGAACCAATTCACATTCCCACCAGCAGTGCAAGAGTGTTCCCTTTTCTCCACACCCTCTCCAGCATTTATTGTTTCTAGATATTTTGATGATGGCCATTCTGACTGGTGTGAGATGATATCTCATTGTAGTTTTGATTTGCATTTCTCTAATGATTAATGATGTTGAGCATTCTTTCATGTGTTTGTTGGCATTCTGTATATCTTCTTTGGAGAAATGTCTATTTAGGTCTTCTGCCCATTTTTGGATTGGGTTGTTTGTTTTTTTGTTATTGAGCTGCATGAGCTGCTTGTAAATTTTGGAGATTAATCCTTTGTCATTTGCTTCATTTGCATGTCATTGTGTTTTGTTTGTGAAATTTATTTTGTTAATGGGATTTATCGGATTTTCACTGCTGCGTTTAGGCCACTGTACACACGCTTGACTTCCTTATGGAGACATATAAATCCATGGGTCTTAAGATTCTTACTTGTCAGGTATATTCCAAGGCGTTGAATATGGGGTGTTGAGTCCATTTCGTTGAGCAACAGTAGGTCTTGTCTATTATATATTTGGCTTATGGAACGGTATCTGTGCTAATTTCAATCTCTGGTTTGATGCAGCACCCCAACTCACCTTTCCCCATAAGCAAGCATAAGTTGGTTTTCTAAATTTGAGACCCTGTTCTGTTTTGTAATTCAGTTCATGTGTAGCCAAGTTTATGTTCCGTGTATTAGTGATATCTTATGATGTTTCTTTTTCTGTGTGACTTATTTCTCGTAGACTCCTCGTACGTTAATCCACTCATTATGCCGCTACGGGCCTGATGACGTAGATCTCATTGCTGAGTGATATTCCATTGTACGTACGTACCACAACTTCTTTATCCATTTTTTGCTTTCTCGGATATTTAACTTGTACCGTAGACGAGGTTCTTGTAAACAGAGCCGTCCCAAATTTTGGGTGGCTGTGTGTTTTTGAATTTAATTTCCCTAAGCTATAGGACCCTAAGTGGAAGTGCCATAGGCTGTGTTGCTTTGTTTCCTACGTGTTTCAGGAAACACCATACACTTCTCCAGATTGGCTGTTGGCAATTTACATCCCGCCCATCAGCATAACAAGGCTCCCTGTTCTCCATGACCTGTCCTGCCTTTTTGGATTTTACACTTGTTTCAGATGGCCCTTTTGACCGGGGGGCAGTGAGACTTCAATGTAGTGCAGATTTCCTTTACACGCTTGCTTGGTTGGCCAAAAAGGGCTTATGCATTTTTTCCTGAATATATTCAGGAAAAAACGCATACGCCCTTTTTGGCTAAGTGCATCATTGTGGACATTCTGCCTCTTTTCCTATGCTTTAAGTGCAATTCCAGTCTACCCCCTGAAATCGTTTTCCTGAAATTCTGCCCCGCTTTCAAGTCCTCTTCGAAGACTTACTTCAATACATTTTTGGACGATAGCTGTCATTCATAACTCTGCAGGTTTGTGAATTACAGTGCCCCTGGGCTCTTTTCTTCAACTCGCTTTCTTGTGAGCTGGCCGCAAAACCGCAGGATTGCTTCAGGCCCTAATCTGGTTCCGGCAGGGCATGCTGAGCCTTTGGTTAATTCCTCTTCCTGGTGGGAAATGAGCGTTCCATTTGCCCGTGCAGACACTTACAACTAGTCTCCATTGGTTCTCCCTATTCCTGTTCATCTTGCGCAGAAATTGCAAACTGTGCCAAACAGAAGGTTAAAGGCACTGACTTTCCAAGTGGGGAGAGTGTTAGTAAAGTGTCTGGAACGGTGAACCCGAGTACCAGGGGATGAAACCTGAGATGCATTTGAAAACGTTTCCCAATCACACGGTGGAACATACTCCGGGTTTCCCATGCATGTTTTAGCTGAAGGAAGAATCCCTTAAACCTGGAGAGTTGGGACCCATGGAATGGCTACCATGCAGTATGACTTCAAAGGGTCTGCATTTGCTCACCAAACATCATCAATGCTATCAGCCCGAAGTGTTCAGCCTTATGTCTCAACCAGCTCTGGGTGTAGATGTGGTAAATCCAGGTTGCATCACAAGCCCTGAATGAATTATTTAAGAATTGCTCTCTATTTCACTGTCATTGTGTTTTCTTTTTGAAATTTATTTTGTTAATGGGATTTATCGGATTTTCACTGCTGCGTTTAGGCCACTGTACACACGCTTGTCTTCCTTATTTAGACATATAAATCCATGTTTCTAAAGATTCTTACTTGTCAGGTATATTCCCAGGCGTTGAATATGGGGTGTTGATTCCATTTCGTTGAGCAAGGAGTAGGTCATGTCTATTATATATTTGGCTTATGGAACGGTATCTGTGCTAATTTCAATCTCTGGTTTGATGCAGCACCCCAACTCACCTTTCCCCATAAGCAAGCATAAGTTGGTTTTGTAAATTTGAGACCCTGTTCTGTTTTGTAATTCAGTTCATGTGTAGCCATGTTTACGTTCCATGTATTAGTGATATCTTATGATGTTTCTTTTTCTGTGTGACTTATTTCTCGTAGAATCGTCGTACCTGAATGCACTCATTATGCCGCTACGGGCCTGATGACGTAGATCTCATTGCTGAGTGATATTCCATTGTACGTACGTACCACAACATCTTTATCCATTTTTTGCTTTCTCGGATATTTAACTTGTACCATAGACGAGGTTCTTGTAAACAGAGCCGTCCCAAATTTTGGGGTGGCTGTGTGTTTTTCATTTTAATTTCCCTAAGCTATAGGACCCTAAGTGGAAGTGCCATAGGCTGTGTTGCTTTGTTTCCTACGTGTTTCAGGAAACACCATACACTTCTCCAGAGTGGCTGTTGGCAATTTACATGCCGCCCATCAGCATAACAAGGCTCCCTGTTCTACCTGACCTGTCCTGCCTTTCTGGATTTTACATCTGTTTCAGATGGCCTTTTCGAATGGGGGGCAATGAGACTTCATTGTAGTGCAGATTTCCTTTACACGCTTCCTTGGCTGGCCAAAAAGGAAGTACGCGTTTTTTCCCTGAATATATTCAGGAAAAAACGCATACGCACTTTTTGGCCAAGTGCATCATTGTGGACATTCTGCCTCTTTTCCTATGATTTAAGTGCAATTCCAGTCTACCCCCTGAAATCGTTTTCCTGAAATTCTGGCCCGCTTTCAAGTCCTCTTCGAAGACTTACTTCAATACATTTTTGGACGATAGCTGTCATTCATAACTCTGCAGGTTTGTGGTTTACAGTGCCCCTGAGCTCCTTTCTTCAACTCGCTTTCTTGTGAGCTGGCCGCAAAACCGCAGGATTGCTTCAGGCCCTAATCTTGTTCCGGCAGGGTACGCTGAGCCTTTGTTTAATCCCTCTTCCTGGTGGGAAATGAGCGTTCCATTTGCCCGTGCAGACACCTACAGCTAGTCTCTCATTGGTTCTCCCTATTTCTGTTCATCTTGCGCAGAAATTGCAAACTGTGACAAACAAGAGGTTAAAGGCACTGACTCTCCATGTGGGGAGAGTGTTAGTAAAGCGTCTGGAACGGTGCACCCGAGTACCAGGGGACGAAACCTGAGATGCATTTGAAAACGTTTCCCAATCACACGGTGGACCATACTCTGGGTTTCCCATGCATGTTTTAGCTGAAGGAAGTATCCCTTAAACCTGGAGACTTGGGACCCATGGAAAGGGTACCATGCAGTATGACTTCAAAGGGTCTGCGTTTGCTCACCGAACTTCACCAATGCTATCATCCCGAAGTGTCCAGCCTTATGTCTCTCCCAGCTCTGGGTGTAGATGTGGTAAATCCAGGTTACATCACAAGCCCTGAATGAATTATTTAAAAATTGCTCTCTATTTCACTGACATTGTTTTTGAAATTTATATTCATAATGGGATTTATCGGATTTTCACTGCTGCGTTTAGGCCGCTGTACACACGCTTGATTTCCTTATGGAGACATATATATCCATGTTTCTTAACATTCTTACTTGTCAGGTATATTCCCAGGCGTTGAATATGTGGTGTTGAGTCCATTTCGTTGAGCAAGGAGTAGGTCTTGTCTATTGTATATTTTGCTTCTGGAACGGTATCTGTGCTAATTTCAATCTCTGGTTTGATGCAGCACCCCAACTCACCTTTCCCCATAAGCAACCATAAGTTGGTTTTCTAAATTTGCGACCCTGTTCTGTTTTGTAATTCAGTTCATGTGTAGCCACGTTTACGTTCCGTGTATTAGTGATATCTTATGATGTTTCTTTTTCTGTGTGACTTATTTATCGTAGAATCGTCGTACCGGAATCCACTCATTATGCCGCTACGGGCCTGATGACGTAGATCTCATTGCTGAGTGATATTCCATTGTACGTACGTACCACAACTTCTTTATCCATTTTTTGCTTTCTCGGATATTTAACTTGTACCGTAGATGAGGTTCTTGTCAATAGAGCCGTCCCAAAATTTGGAGTGGCTGTGTGTTTTTGATTTTAATTTCCCTAAGCTATCGGACCCTAAGTGGAATTGCCATAGGCTGTGTTGCTTTGTTTCCTACGTGTTTCAGGAAACACCATACACTTCTCCAGAGTGGCTGTTGGCAATTTACATCCCGCCCATCAGCATAACTAGGCTCCCTCTTCTCCATGACCTGTCCTGCCTTTCTGGATTTTACACTTGTTTCAGATGGCCGTTTGGAACGGGGGGCAGTGAGACTTCATTGTAGTGCAGATTTCCTTCACACGCTTGCTTGGTTGGCCAAAAAGGGCGTATGCGTTTTTTCATGAATATATTCAGGAAAAAACGCATACGCCCTTTTTGTCCAAGTGAATCACTGTGGACATTCTGCCTCTTTTCCTATGCTTTAAATGCAATTCCAGTCTACCCCCTGAAATCGTTTTCCTGAAATTCTGGCCCGCTTTCAAGTCCTCTTCGAAGACTTACTTCAATACATTTTTGGACGATAGCTGTCATTCATAACTCTGCAGGTTTGTGAATTACAGTGGCCCTGAGCTCCTTTCTTCAACTCGCTTTCTTGTGAGCTGGGCGAAAAACCGCAGGACTGCTTCAGGCCCTAATCTGGTTCCGGCAGGGCACGCAGAACCTTTGGTTAATCCCTCTTCCTGGTGGGAAATGAGCGTTCCATTTGCCCGTGCAGACACCTACAGCTAGTCTCTCATTGGTTCTCCCTATTCCTGTTCATCTTGCGCAGAAATTGCAAAACGTGCCAAACAGGAGGTTAAAGGCACTGACTCTCCAAGTGGGGAGAGTGTTAGTAAAGCGTCTGGAACGGTGAACCCGAGTACCAGGGGACGAAACCTGAGATGCATTTGAAAACGTTTCCCAATTACACGGTGGACCATACTCTGGGTTTCCCATGCATGTTTTAGCTGAAGGAAGAATCCCTTAAACCTGGAGAGTTGGGACCCATGGAATGGGTACCATGCAGTATGACTTCAAAGGGTCTGCGTCTGCTCACCGAACCTCACCAATGCTATCAGCCCGAAGTGTCCAGCCTTATGTATCACCCAGCTCTGGGTGTAGATGTGGTAAATCCAGGTTGCATCACAAGCCCTGAATGAATTATTTAAGAATTGCTCTCTATTTCACTGTCATTGTGTTTTGTTTGTGAAATTTATTTTGATAATGGGATTTATCGGATTTTCACTGCTGCGTTTAGGCCGCTGTACACACGCTTGCTTTCCTTATGGAGACATATAAATCCATGGGTCTTAAGTTTCTTACTTGTCAGGTATATTCCCAGGCGCTGAATATGGTGTGTTGAGTCCATTTCGTTGAGCAAGGAGTAGGTCTTGTCTATTATATATTTGGCTTATGGAACGGTATCTGTGCTAATTTCAATCTGTGGTTTTATGCAGCACCCCAACTCAGCTTTCCCCATAAGCAAGCATAAGTTGGTTTTCTAAATTTCAGTCCCTGTTCTGTTTTGTAATTCAGTTCATGTGTAGACAAGTTTACGTTCTCTGTATTAGTGATATCTTATGATGTTTCTCTTTCTGTGTGACTTATTTCTCGTAGAATAGTTGTACCTGAATGCACTCATTATGGCGCTACGGGCCTGATGACGTAGATCTCATTGCTGAGTGATATTCCATTGTACGTACGTACCACAACTTCTTTATCCATTTTTTGCTTTCTCGGATAATGAACTTGTACCGTAGACGAGGTTCTTGTAAACAGAGCCGTCCCAAATTTTGGGTGGCTGTGTGTTTTTGAATTTAATTTCCCTAAGCTATAGGACCCTAAGTGGAAGTGCCATAGGCTGTGTTGCTTTGTTTCCTACGTGTTTCAGGAAACACCATACACTTCTCCAGAGTGGCTGTTGGCCATTTAAATCCCGCCCATCAGCATAACAAGGCTCCCTGTTCTCCATGACCTGTCCTGACTTTCTGGATTTTACACGTTTTTCAGATGGCCCTTTTGCCCGTGGGGAAGTGAGACTTCATTGTAGTGCAGATTTCCTTTACACGCTTGCTTGGTTGGCCAAAAAGGGTGTATTCGTTTTTTCCTGAATATATTCAGGAAAAAACGCATACGCCCTTTGTGGCCAAGTGAATCATTGTGGACATTCTGCCTCTTTTCCTATGCTTTAAGTGCAATTGTAGTCTACCTCCTGAAATCGTTTTCCTGAAATTCTGCCCTGCTTTCAAGTCCTCTTCGAAGACTTACTTTAATACATTTTTGGACGATAGCTGTCATTCATAACTCTGCAGGTTTGTGAATTACAGTGCCCCTGAGCTCCTTTCTTCAACTCGCTTTCTTTTGAGCTGACCGCAAAACCGCAGAATTGCTTCAGACCCTAATCTGGTTCCGGCAGGGCACACTGAGCCTTTGGCTAATTCCCCTTCCTTGTGGGAAACGAGCGTTCCATTTGCCCGTGCAGGCACCTAAAGCTAGTCTCTCATTGGTTCTCCCTATTCCTGTTCATCTTGCGCAGAAATTGCAAACTGGGACAAACAGGAGGTTAAAGGCACTGACTCTCCAAGTGGGGAGAGTGTTAGTAAAGCGTCTGGAACGGTGAACCCGAGTACCAGGGGGCGAAATCTGAGATGCATTTGAAAACGTTTCCCAATCACACGGTGGACCATACTCTGGGTTTCCCATGCATGTTTTAGCTGAAGGAAGAATCCCTTAAACCTGGAGAGTTGTGACCCATGGAATGGCTACCATGCAGTATGACTTCAAAGGGTCTGTGTTTGCTCACCGAACCTCACCAATGCTATCAGCCCAAAGTGTCCGGCCTTATGTCTCACCCAGCACTGGGTTAGATGTGGTAAATCCAGGTTGCAACACAAGCCCTGAATGAATTATTTAAGAATTGCTCTCTATTTCACTGTCATTGTGTTTTGTTTTTGAAATTTATTTTGATAATGGGATTTATCGGATTTTCACTGTTGTGTTTAGGCCGCTGTACACATGCTTGATTTCCTTATGGAGACATATAAATCCATGGGTTTTAAGATTCTTACTTGTCAGGTATATTCCCAGGCGTTGAATAAGGGGTGTTGAGTCCAATTCGTTGAGCAAGGAGTAGGTCTTGTGTATTATATATTTGGCTTATGGAACGGTATCTGTACTAATTTCAATCTTTGGTTTTATGCAGCACCCCACCTCACCTTTCCCCATAAGCAACCATAAGTTGGTTTTGTAAATTTGAGACCCTGTTCTGTCTTGTAATTCAGTTCATGTGTAGCCAAGTTTACGTTCCGTGTATTAGTGATATCTTATGATGTTTCTTTTTCTGTGTGACTTATTTCTCGTAGAGTCGTCGTACCTGAATCCACTCATTATGCCGCTATGGGCCTGATGACGTAGATCTCATTGCTGAGTGATATTCCATTGTACGTACGTACCACAACTTGTTTATCCATTTTTTGCTTTCTCGGATATTTAACTTGTACCGTAGATGAGGTTCTTGTAAACAGAGCCGTCCCAAACTTTGGGGTGGCTGTGTGTTTTTGAATTTAATTTCCCTAAGCTATAGGACCCTAAGTGGAAGTGCCATAGGCTGTGTTGCTTTGTTTCCTACGTGTTTCAAGAAACACCGTACACTTCTCCAGAGTGGCTGTTTGGAATTTACATCCCGCCCATCAGCATAACTAGGCTCCCTCTTCTCCATGACCTGTCCTGCCTTTCTGGATTTTACACTTGTTTTAGATGGCCGTTTGAAACGGGGGGCAGTGAGACTTCATTGTAGTGCAGATTTCCTTTACACGCTTCCTTGGTTGGCCAAAAAGGGCGTATGCGTTTTTTCCTGAATATATTCAGGAAAAAACGCATATGCCCTTTTTAGCCAAGTGCATCATTGTGGACATTCTGCCTCATTTCCTATGCTTTAAGTGCAATTCCAGTCTACCCCCTGAAATCGTTTTCCTGAAATTCTGCCCCGCTTTCAAGTCCTCTTCGAAGACTTACTTCAATACATTTTTGGACGATAGCTGTCATTCATAACTCTGCAGGTTTGTGAATTACAGTGCCGCTGAGCTCCTTTCTTCAACTCGCTTTCTTGTGAGCTGACCGCAAAACCGCAGGATTGCTTCAGGCCCTAATCTGGTTTCGGCAGGGCACGTTGAGCCTTTGGTTAATTCCTCTTCCTGGTGGGAAATGAGCGTTCCATTTGCCCGTGCAGACACCTACAGCTAGTCTCTCATTGGTTCTCCCTATTCCTGTTCATCTTGCGCAGAAATTGCAAACTGTGCCAAACAGGAGTTTAAAGGCACTGACTCTCCAAGTGGGGAGAGTGTTAGTAAAGCGTCTGGAACGGTGAACCCGATTACCAGGGTACGAAACCTGAGATGCATTTGAAAACGTTTCCCAATCACACGGTCGACCATACTCTGGGTTTCCCATGCATGTTTTAGCTGAAGGAAGAATCCCTTAAACCTGGAGAGTTGGGAACCATGGAATGGGTACCATGCAGTATGACTTCAAAGGGTCTGCGTTTGCTCACAGAACTTCACCAATGCTATCAGCCCGAAGTGTCCAGCATTATGTCTCACCCAGCTCTGGGTGTAGATGTGGTAAATCCAGGTTGCATCACAAGCCCTGAATGAATTATTTAACAATTGCTCTCTATTTCACTGTCATTGTGTTTTGTTTGTGAAATTTACTTTGATAATGGGATTTATCGGATTTTCACTGCTGCGTTTAGACCCCTGTACACACGCTTGCTTTCCTTATGGAGACATATAAATCCATGGGTCTTAAGATTCTTACTTGTCAGGTATATTCCCAGGCGTTGAATATGGGGTGTTGAGTCCATTTCGTTGAGCAAGTTGTAGGTTTGTCTATTATATATTTGGCTTATGGAACGGTATCTGTGCTAATTTCAATCTCTGGTTTGATGCAGCACCCCAACTCAACTTTCCCCATAAGCAAGCATAAGTTGGTTTTCTAAATTTGAGACCCTGTTATGTTTTGGAATTCAGTTCATGTGTAGCCAAGTTTACGTTCCGTGTATTAGTGATATCTTATTTTATTTTTGTTTCTGTGTGACTTATTTCTCGTAGAATCGTCGTACCTGAATCCACTCATTATGGCGCTATGGGCCTGATGACCTAGATTTCATTGCTGAGTGATATTCCATTGTATGTACGTACCACAATTTCTTTATCCATTTTTTGCTTTCTCGGATATTTAACTTGTACCGTAGACGAGGTTCTTGTAAACAGAGCCGTCCCAAACTTTGGGGTGGCTGTGTGTTTTTGATTTTAATTTCCCTTAGCTATAGGACCCTAAGTGGAAGTGCCATAGGCTGTGTTGCTTTGTTTCCTACGTGTTTCAGGAAACACCATACACTTCTCCAGAGTGGCTGTTGGCAATTTACATACTGCCCATCAGCATAACAAGGCTCCCAGTTCTCCATGACATGTCCTGCCTTTCTGGATTTTACACCTGTTTCAGATGGCCTTTTGGAACGGGGGGCAATGTGACTTCATGGTAGTGCAGATTTCCTTTACACGCTTGCTTGGTTGGCCAAAAAGGGCGTATGCGTTTTTTCCTGAATATATTCAGGAAAAAACGCATACGCCCTTTTTGGCCAAGTGCATCATTGTGGACATTCTGCCTCTTTTCCTATGCTTTAAGTGCAATTCCAGTCTACCCCCTGAAATCGTTTTCCTGAAATTCTGCCCCGCTTTCAAGTCCTCTTCGAAGACTTACTTCAATACATTTTTGGACGATAGCTGTCATTTATAACTCTGCAGTTTTGTGAATTACAGTGCCCCTGAGCTCCTTTCTTCAACTCGCTTTCTTGTGAGCTGGCCGCAAACCCACATGATTGCTTCAGGCCCTAATCTGGTTCTGGCACGGCATGCTGAGCCTTTGGTTAATTCCTCTTCCTGGTGGGAAATGAGCATTAAATTTGCTCGTGCAGACACCTACAGCTAGTCTCTGATTGGTTCTCACTATTCCTGTTCACCTTGCGCAGAATTTCCAAACTGTGCCAAACAGGAGGTTAAAGGCACTGACCCTCCAAGTGGAGAGAGTGTTAGTAAAGGGTCTGGAATGGTGAACCCGTGTAAAAGGGGACAAAAACTGAGATGCATTTGAAAACGCTTCCCAGTCACACGGTGGACCTTACTTTGGGTTTCCCATGCATGTTTTAGCTGAAGGAAGAATCTCTTAAACCTGGAGAGTTGGGACCCATGGAATGGGTACCATGCAGTATGACTTCAAAGGATCTGCGTTTCTTCATCGTACCTCACCAGTGCTATCCGCCCGAAGTGTCCAACCTTATGTCTCACTCAGCTCTTGGTGCAGATGTGGTTAATCCAGGTTGCATCACAAGCTCTGAATGAATTATTTAAGAATAGCTCTCTATTTCACTGTCATTATGTTTTGTTTTTGTAATTCATTTTGATAATTGGATTTATCGGATTTTCTCTGCTGCGTTCATAAATCTATACACACGCTTGATTCTGTTACGGAGACATATAAATCCATTGGTTTGAAGATTCTTACTAGTCAGGTGTATTCCTAGGCGTTGAATATGGGGTGTTTAGTCCATTTCGTTGAGCAACTGGTAGGTCTTGACTATTACATATTTGGCTTATGGAAAGGTATCTGTGCTAATTTCTATCTCTGGTTTTATGCAGCACCCCAGCTCTCCTTTATCCTTAAGCAAGCATATGTTGGTTTTCTAAATTTGAGACCCCATTCTGTTTTGTAATTCAGTTCATTTGTAGCCACGTTTACATTCCATATATTAGTAATATCGTGTGTCTTTTTCTTTTTGAATTATGTGACTTCGAATGATCATACGTAACTCCTCTGTGGTTGTTACAACTGGCCATATTTCATTGATTTCCAGGCTGAGTAATATTCCACTCTACATAAGTGCCACATCTCTATCCAGTTTTTCCCTCCAGAGACTTATAAATTATATCCTAGTCGAGGATCTTTTAAACATAGAGGCGGTAAATATTGGGGTGCCTGTGTCCTCTCGATTTTTGTTTTTCCCAAGATATACGTCCATGAGTGCAAGTGCCCTGTGCTCTGTAGCTCATTTTTTAGGTGCTTTAGTAAACACAATACACTTCTCCAGAGTGACCGTTGGCAATATACATTTCCAGTATAAGCCTCAGAGGGCTCCCTTTTCTCCTTGCCCTGTCCTGCATTTGTGGTGTTTACACTTTATGAGGAAGGCTCTTCTGACTGATGCGAAGTGATAAGTTTTGTAGTATTGATTTCCAGTGCCCACCTGTTTGGTTGGCTAAAAAAGTGTATGCCCTTTTCTTGAATACATACAGAAAAAGACGCATACACCCTTTTTGGCCAATTGCAATGTTGGCAATGTTCAGCCCCTTTTCTTGTGCTTAATGGCGAGTCCTTTCTACCTCTTCCAATCCCTTTCCTGCCATTCTCCGTTGCTTACAAGTCCTTTCCTCTGACTTTCCTCAAGACATTTTTCAGTGATAGATATTTTCATCTCTGCAGTTTCGTGAATTTTAGTGTCCCTGAGTTCCATTTTTCAACTTGTCTTTATGGGAACTGGCCACAAAGCAGCGGAATTTCCTCAAGCCCTATTCTGTTTCCATGGGCAACCCTAGCCTTTGGTGAATTCGTCTTCCTGATTGGAAATAAGAGTGACATGTGCCTGTCCGAACACCTAGGACTTGTCTCTCATTGTTCCTCCTCCTTCTGCTTCATCCTCTGGACAAATTCCAAACTGTCTGCAACAGGATGTTGACAGTGCTGACATCTCCAAGTGGGGAGACTGTTCGTAAAGACGCTGGAGGGGTGAACCCGAGCACCAGGAGATGAGGAGATGAGATGCCTTTTCCAAACTCTTCCCGATCAGACGGTATACCATCCTCTGGGTGTGACAGGCATGTTTTAGCTGTAGGAAGGGTCCCATTCATGTGAGGAGAACACCAGGGCTTTTACAAAATCAGTGTCTCTCCACAACCCAAACTGGGGAATTTTTTAAGCTACGGCTACACATATGTTCATTAAGGGCCTTGGGAAGTAGGCAGAGTCCAAACTTTAGATGATTGAAGTCTTCAGGGTCAGAAGCACTCACCACCGGCTTCCCTTACGTTCCATTTTAACTGTCATGAATAGATGATGTCAATAAAAATATCTATTCTTTTTCAGATGATTTCCCCTTATAGGTTATTGTAAAATATTGAGTGTAGTTCCCTGTGCTATACAGTAGTTCCTTGTTGACGATCGATTTTATACATAGCAGTGTGTATGTGTTAATCCCAAACTGTTAATTTATCCCTCCTCCCACCTTTTCCCTTTGGTAATAATAAATTATAAGATTTTATACTTCTCAGAATTGGGGGAGCTGAAAGAGAGGTATCATTTTCAATGGAAAAGCATTTAAAACAAGATTGAAGCTTTAACCAAGATTATTAGATGTACATCCTTGGAAAGAAATCACTTCGTTTCTCTAATATTGACCTGACAAATAAGACAAACCTTTTCACTGAACTTGCTTCTAATAAAGTGATGGAAATATCAAATGGGAGTGTTAGAAACATCTTATTTTACCCGAGCCTTATACACTGTTCTATGTTAATTACAGTTTGGCTCAAACATCTGTTCATTGAAGTTACAATGTTCTCAATTTCTGTTACTGATCCTCCAGAGTGGACCCCAACAAGTGTCCCCCTGCCCAGTGTCATTGGAGCCAACAGATTGAGACTGAGTTTGGTTCAGAAGCAAAGGAAACTTTATATTTTGATCAGAGAATGGAGAGGTGAGAGCATGTGCTACCCCGTGGGCTGTGGGCTGGGCTGCTGTGTAGAGATCCTGTCAGAGTCAGTGGGAGGGAGGGGGCGGAGCTCTCGAGGGCCCGGTTGGCTGCAGCTCAGGCTCTATATCGCAGAGTGTGCACTGTGTCCCAGGAGCTGAGGTGTCGACCCAGCCATTCCGCACTAGGAAGTCTGGTCTGAAGTGCCGGCTGTTGAACCTCTGTATGCGGGACCCTAGGAGCATGTGAAATTAGACAAAGCACAAAGGATAAAAAAGGTTAGACTTTATTTTATTGCCCAGATTCTATTTTTATCTCCCAGGGATTTTTAAGGGGCTTTGCCTGGGAAAAAGCCCTCTTCTGCCTTTTTTCCCCTTCCTCATTCTTAGAGTGCTGAGGGTGCAGACCCTTCTTCTGTAACTGCTGAGTGCTGAGTTAGGAGCCCTCATACCCGTGGGCGAGGGTCAGAACTTCTCCCCAGCAGCCTCCAGGTGACGTTGATTGTCCCCAGGCCTCCTGCCTCCCCGCTCGTCTGCCTGAGCACCAGTATTGGAAGCGTTATAGATTCTAATGACCTTTAAGGGTCCAGGAAGGAGATGTGCAGTGACGCTGTGAGGTCCAGTTTCACCCCGCCCTGCATTTGTTCGGCCACCTTAGGCTGACCGTTTCTGCCAGCCTAGATGCTCTGACCAGTAGTCTGCACTTTCTTCAATTAGGCCCCTGAATTAACGTAAAAAGAGCACCAGGTGTCAGGACCCTGCCTGCTCAACTCCCAGACAGCCCAGGGTCAGTGGTGATGAAGGACCATGATGGCCACTGAGTCAACAGCCTTTTGAAGTAAACAGGAGTCCAGCTGGTCTTATTGGCCACCATCATCACAGTGTCTGTAGGCTCTTCTATGGTGACAGCGTGATATACGTTTCCCCCGCCAAGATTATTAGGTCCGCTCTGGGTGCAGTAAGTCCTGCAAGCAGTAGTCTACTCTTTTGGGACACACTCTTGTTGTTTTATGAGAGAAACTCCAGGTCAAGTGATGGTCACATGAGTCGTCATGGTGCCCCTTTACCCCGGTTATCTCTCTGGAGGTTGGAGTTGGAGGGCCTCCTCACTCGAGGTCAGTGTGCCCACGGAGCAAACCCTGCAACTTCAGGGCATGGTTGGGGCTTAGGGTCACCACGTGGGGTCCTTTTCCCTTAGGAGGGAGGTGGCCTTTTGTGCTGCTGATTTCCAGGTTTTCAGATACCGCCAGTATCTTGGCCAGATGTGGCGGTGGGCCAAGCCCATTGGTGACCGTAGTTTATCCTACCGGGATGGCATTCTTGCATTGTTCCATTTCAAGTGGTCCCAGTTTTTGCACTAATACTCCAATAGCGATTCACCATTCACCAGGAATGTAAAGGTCAAAGGGTTTAGCTAAATTAGGGAGTTCCAGGGCAAGGGTCTGAATTGACTGCTCTTTCCATTCTTGAAAGGCCACTTCTGGATTCTATTCAAAAGGATCATCATCTTTTCCTTTCAGTGTTTCATATAGAGGCCCAGCTAGTAGACTGTAGTTAGGGATCCAGAAGCACCAACCCTGGCCTCCCCAGGAACCCCTAAGCTGTCTTCTAGTTTTAGAAATGGGTAAGGCTGTAAATTGTTTCTTCCCTTTCCTGAGATGGGCTTCTCCGACCTTCTGTGAGAATGAAGCCCAGGCAGGTCACCGTAGTCTGTGATATTTGAGCTTTTTATTTGACAACTTCTATCCTTTATTGGCTTGGTAGTTCAGAGGTCTCCTTAGTAGGGCTGGCGATCAGAATGTCGTCTGCATATTGAAGGAGTGTTTCCTTTTCCAGAGGTAGAACTTTTAGGTCTTTAACTGAGCTTTCCCCAAAGATGGTGTGGGAATTTTTGAACCCTTGGGGCAACACGGCCCAGAAGTATTGTTTTAGTTGTATGTTGAGTCCTGCCACTCACAAGCCAAAATTTCTTGTGACTCTGGGACTAATAGAATACAAAAGAAGGCATCATTGAAGACTAATACAGAATACCATGTCCCGGTGGTTGGTAGAATGACCAGCAGGGTGTAGGATTTAGGAACTACTGGAGGTATATCGTCGGTGGCTTCACTGACTGTCCTGGCATCCTTTACCAGGACTCCAGCAGCCCATGGGGCTCTCGAGGTCAGGCCAATCCCAGGATATGGAGCTCACCTGGGCAGGTACCCCACCCCCACCGCAGCCCACGGTGCTCTCCTGTTCAGACCCCTCCCAGGATATGGGGTTCCCTGGGCAAGTTCCCCTGCAGCCCATGGGGCTCTCATGGTCAGGCCCCTCCCAGGATACAGAGCTACCCTTGCAGTTACCCTGGCAGGGCTGGGCACACAGGTACCGTGCACATCGCCCTCATTGCAGAGCACTTCCAGCTCACCTGTCACTCAGATCTGACACAGAGCACCTCAGAGCAGGACTTGAACTAAGAAACAGCAGCTCCAACAGGTCTGTGACCCTGGGCATCACTCTGTGTGGCCTCCCTTCACCTGGTCTTCCAGAGACTTCCACCGCACCCGGGGCACCAGGCCTCTGTCTCCACCCACCACCCACCCCTCCTCTCCCTGACTCCTGGGTTCCTCTCATTAGGAGAGGGTTTTCTTGAAGTTGTCTCCCACTCATGGGCCAGATAATATAATTAGAAAACAAGCCAGAGCTGCAACCCCTTGTCTATCCTGACTCTCAGGAGCCCACACCTGTTCCTTGGACCTGGCCGATTCAGCAAGTTCCAGTTTCTGCAACTGTGAGCGCCTGAGGGGTGATTATTGGCTGGCCTGGGAAGCCTGACCGTGCCGGCCAGCCCTCCCCAGGTGTGCCTGTTTGAGATCAATATAAACACCGCTCCAGGCAGCAAGAGCCCCTGCAGCTGTGCCTGACGCCATTTTCTCTGCCCTGTCAGCAGCCTCGGGGCTGGACTGGTGGGAGGGAGTGAGAGGCCACGGCTTTGTGGGTGGCCCAGTGTGAGTGGGGCTCTGCTGGACTTTCTGCAGCAGTTACCAAGATGCCACCTGCTAAAGAAGAGGATGTGCCACCCATACCTGCCTCTGGAATTTCTCCCTGGGCAGAGGTGAGTGAGGAAGAAAGCAGTGGGGGCCCGGACAGCAGGGGTATCTCAGGCAGGGAAATGGAAAGCTTCCAGAAGAGTACCCAGGGCCAGGACCATCCTGGCTGGCCTGCAGGCACCAAATCGGCTGGCATGCTGTCGCTCATGTGGCTCCATGGCCCTTCCTCTAGGCTTTCAAGTCCTTGTACATATTCAGGTGTTTTACCTGGGAAGGGTGGGAACATTTCAGCAGCAGCTGGCCTGGGGCTCGGCCCACATTTACTCACAGATGCCTTGGCACGGTCCCCCAGCTTTGCAATGAGGACGCTTGTTGCGTGGGGCCTGCTGGCTGAATGGGAGATGATTCCCCACCACTGGCCAACTACAGAATTGTTTACAACTGGAGCAAGTGCCCTGATACGGTTTTCCTCTGTGTAACTGGTGGGTTCTGTTTTTTTTTTTCTTTTTTTCATTTTTGGTTCAAGGTAGATTTTATTCCTCTTTTTTGTATTTACAGATATAAGCATGGAAATAATTTATTCATATAAATACATGTATGTGAAGGGAAGAATATTTTTTCTGTTTTACTTTTTGTAATTTTGAATTTTATTTTATTTTTTTATACAGCAGGTTCTTTTTGGTTATCTATTTTATACATATAAATGTATACATGCCAATCCCAATCTCTCAATCCTCCCACCACCACCCCCCAACAGCTTTCCCCCCTTGGTGTCCATACGTTTGTTGTCTACATCTGTTGCTCTATTTCTGCCTTAAAAAACGGTTCATCTGTATAATTTTTCTAGGTTCCACATATATGCATTAATATACAAGATTTGTTTTTCTATTTCTGACTTACTTCACTCTGTATGACAGTCTCTAGATCCATCAACGTCTCTACAAATGACCCAATTTCATTCCTTTTTATGGCTTAGTAATATTCCATTTTATATTTGTACCACATCTTTATGCATTCGTCTGTCTGTGGGCATTTAGGTTGCTTCCATTACCTGGATATTGTAAATAGTGATGCAATGAACATTGAGGTGAATGTCTCTTTTTGATTTATGGTTTTGTCTGGGTATATGCCCAGTAGTGGGATTGCTGGATCATATGGTAATTCTATTCTTAGTTTTATAAGAAACTCCATAATGTTCTCCACAGTGACTGTATCAATTTACATTCCCAACAATAGTGGAAGAGGGTTCCTTATCTCCACACCCTTTCCAGCATTTGTTGTTTGTAGATTTTCTGATGATGCCCATTCTAACAGGTGTGAGGTGATACACCATGGATGAGTCTATTTCGTTGAGCAAAGAGTAGGTCTTGTCTATTACATATTTGGCTTATGGAATGGTATGTGTGCTAATTTCAAGCTCTGGTTTTATACAGCACCCCAACTCAACTTTCCCCTTAAGCAAGCATAAGTTTTTATCTAAATGTGAGACTGTTCGGTTTTGTAATTCAGTTTATGTGTAGCCAAGTTTACACTCCCTCTATTAGTGATATCTTATGATAATTATCTTTCTCTGTGTGACATATTTCTCTTAGAATCATCATACTTAAATCCACTCAATTTGCTGCTACAGGCCTGATGACATTGATTTCATTGCTGAGTGATATTCCATTGTACGTAAGTAGCACAACTCCTTTATCCATTTTTTTCTTTCTGGGATATTTAATTTGTACTGGACTCGAGGTTCTTGTAAACACAGCAGCCCTAAATTTTGTGTTGGCTGTGTCTTGTTGATTTTAATTTTCCTAAGCTATAGGGCCAAAAGTGGAAGTGCCCTAGTCTCCGTAGCTTTGTTTTTCAGATGTTTCAGGATACACCATAAACATCTCCAGAGTGTCTGTTGGCAATTTACATCCCGCCCATCAGCATAACAAGGCTCCCTGTTCTCCATGGCCTGTCCTGTGTTTCTGGTTTTTACACTTTTTTCAGATGGCCCTTTTGACGAATGGGAAATGAGACTTCATTGTAGTACGGATTTCCATTGCTCGAGTGCTTGGTTGGCCAAAAAGGGCATATGCGTTTTTTCCTGAATATATTCAGGAAAAAATGTATACGCACTGTTCGTCCAAGTGCATCACTGTCAAAGATCTGCCGCTTTTCACATGTTTTAAATGCAATTCCAATCTACCTCCTGAAATATGATTCCTCAATTCTGCCTCGTTTTCAAGTCCTCTTTGCAGACTTACTTCAATATATTTTTGCCAATAGCTGTCATTTATAACTCTGCAGGTTTGTGAATTACAGTGCCCGTGATTTCCTTTCTTAACTCGCTTCCTTGAAAGCTGGCCACAAAACCGCAGGTTTGCTTCAGGCCGTAATCAGGGTGTGGCACGGCACTCTGAGCGTTTGGTTAATTCCTCTTCCTGGTGGGAAATTAGAGTTAAATGTGCCCCTCCAGACACCTGCCTCACTCCCAGCCCCTTGGTGATGTGTGTCCTCTGGTTTGAGGCCACATGTGATGGGTTCCTCATCTTTTGATGATGTGGCCCCACTGGTGTGAGGACACTCCTGCCTGCTTCCCATCCCCTTGGTGATGTGGTCCCTCCGGCGAGAGTCTGATCCTGGTTGGGTTCCTCACACTTCTGTGAGGTGGGCCCTCTTCTCTGAGGTCACTCCTGCCTGGCTAGCACACCCCGCCTTGGCGACGTCGGACCTCTGGTGGCAGTTGGAGCCTGCTGGGAGCCTCCTCCCCTCGGTGATGAGGCCCTCTGGCATCAGGCCCTAACTGCTGGGTTCCCACATTTTCTGATACGTCCTAAGTGGTGCGAGGGCACTCCTGCCAGGTTCCCATCCCCATGGGCATGTGGGCCTTCTGCTCTAAGGTCCCAACACCTGTGTTGTTCACCGTTTCATGATGTTGGCTCTCTGGTGTTAGTTCACTCAGGCCTAGATCCCATAGAGTCTGTGCTCTGAGCCACCTGCTGGGAGGTTCCTACTGCTGAATTCCTTACCTTTTCTATTCTTTGGGTTCTGTGTTTTCATGCTCCTCCTTCCTGACTCACTCCCAGCCCCTTTGTGATGTAGGTCCTCTGGTTTGAGGCCACATGTGCCGGTTTCCTCACCTTTATTGATGTGGCCCCACTGGTGTGAGGACACTCCTGCCTGGTTCCCATCCACTTGGTGATGGGGGCCCTCTGGTGAGAGCCTGATCCTGGCTGGATTCCTCACCCTTCTGTGAGGTAGACCCTCTGCTGTGAGGTCACTCCTGCCTGGCTGGCACACGTCACCTTGGCGATGTGGGCCCTCAGTTGGGAGTTGGTGCCTGCTGGGAGTCTCCTCCCCTCGGTAATGAGGGCCCTCTGGCGTCAGGCCCTAACTCATGGGCTCCCAAAATTTTCTGATGTGCGCCCTGTCGTGCGAGTACACTCCTGCCGGGGTCCCATGCCCATGGGGATGTTGGCTTTCTGCTCTGAGGTCCCAACGGCTGGGTTGCTCACAGTGTCAGAACGTGGGCCCTCTGCTGTGAGTTCACTCCGGCATGGATCCCATAGCCTCGGTGCTCTGGGCCACCTGCTTGGAGCTTCCAACTGTGGGGTTCCTCACCTTTTTATTCTATGGGCCCTCTGTTGTGAGTCTCCTCCTGCATGCCTCACTCCCAGCCCTTTCGTGATGTGTGTCCCCTTATTTGAGGCCACATGTGCTGTGTTCCTCACCTTTGGCTGATGTGGCCCCACTGGTGTGAGGACACTCCTGCCTGGTTTCCATCCCCTTGGTGATGTGGGCCCTCTGGTTAGAGTCTGATCCTGGTTGGGTTCCTCACACTTCTGTGAGGTGGGCCCTCTGCTGTGAGGTAACTCCTGCCTGGCTTGCTCCCATTGCCTTGGTGACGTCGGCCCTCTGGTGGCATTTGGAGCCTGCTGGTAGCCTCCTCTCCTCGGTGATGAGGGCCCTCTGGCGTCAGGCCCTAACTGCTGGGTTCCCACATTTTCTGATACGTGTTAAGTTGTGCGAGGACACTCCTGCGAGGTTCCTATCCCCATGGGGATGTGGGTCTTCTGCTCTGAGGTTCCACCGGCTGGGTTGCTCACAGTTTCATGATGTGGGCCCTCTGCTGTGAGTTCACTGTGGCCTGGATCCCATAGACTCCGTGCTCTGGGCCACCTGCTGGGAGGTTCAAACTGCTGGATTCCTCACATTTTTTATTCTGTGGGCCCTGTGTTGTTAGGCTACTCCTGCTTGCCTCACTCGGAGCACCTTGGAAATGTGGGTCCTCTGGTTTAGGCCACATGTGCTGGGTTCCTCACCTTTCTATAATGTGGCCACACTGGTGTGAGGACACTGCTGCCTTTTTCCGATCCCCTTGGTGATGTGGGCTCTCTGGTGAGAGTCTTATCCTGGCTGGTTTCCTCACCCTTCTGTGAGGTAGACCCTCTGCTGTGAGGTCACTCCTGCCTGGCTGGCACACATCACCTTGGCGACGTGGGCCCTCAGTTGGGAGTTGGTGCCTGCTGGGGGTCTCCACCCCTCGGTAATGAGGGCCCTCTGGCGTCAGACCCTAACTCCTGGGCTCCCAAAATTTTCTGATGTGCGCCCTGTGGTGCGACTACACTCCTGCCAGGTTCCCAACCCCATGGGAATGTGGGCCTTCTGCTCTGAGGTCCCAACGGTGGGTTGCTCAGTTTCATGATGAGGGTCCTCTGGTGTGAGTTCACTCCGCCCTGGATCCAATAGCCTCGCTGCTCCTGGCTGCCTGCGGGGAGGTTCCAACTGCGGGATTCCTCACCTTTTTTCTTCTATGGGCCCTCTGTTTTGAGACTCCTCCTGCCTGCCTGACTCCCAGCCCCTTGGTGATGTGTGTCCTCTGGTTTGAGGCTACGTGTGCTGGGTCCCTCACCTTTCGATTATGTGGCCCCACTGGTGTGAGGACACTCCTGCCTGGTTCCTATCCCCTTGGTGATGTGGGCCCTCTGGTGAGAGTCTGATCCTGGCTGGGTTCCTCACCCTTCTGTGAGGTGGACCCTCTGCTGTGAGGTCACTCCTGCCTGGCTGGCACACCCCACCTTGGCAACGTCGGACCTCTTGTGGCAGTTGGAGCCTGCTGGGAGCTTCCTCTCCTCGGTGATGAGGGCCCTCTGGCGTCAGGCCCTAACTTCTGGGCTCCCAAAATTCTCTAATGTGCGCCCTGTGGTGCGAGTACACTCCTGCCAGGTTCCCAACCACATGGGAATGTGGGCCTTCTGCTCTGAGGTCCCAACGGCTGGGTTGCTCACAGTTTCATGATGAGGGCCCTCTGTTTTGTGTTCAGTCAGGCCTGGATCCCATATCCTCGCTGCTCCTGGCCGCCTGCTGCGAGGTTCCAACTGCGGGATTCCTCACCTTTTTTATTCTATGGGCCCTCTGTTTTGAGGCTCCTCCTGCCTGCCTCACTCCCAGCCCCTTGGTGATGTGTGTCCTCTAGTTTGAGGCCACGTGTGCTGGGTCCATCACATTTCGGTGATGTGGCCCCACTGGTGTGAGGACACTCCTGCCTGGTTTCCATTCCCTTGGTGATGTGGGCCCTCTGGTGAGAGTCTGATCCTCTTTGGGTTCCTCACACTTTTGTGTGGTTGGCCCTCTGCTCTGAGGTCACTCCTGCCTGGCTGGCACACACCGCATTGGCGACGTCAGCCCTCTGGTAGCAGTTGGAGCTTGCTGGGAGCCTCCTCTCCTCAGTGATGAGGGCCCTCTGGCGTCTGGCCCTAACTGCTGGGCTCCCCACATTTTCTGATGTGTGCCCACTGGTGCGATGACACTCCTGCTTGGTTCCCTCCCCCATGGTGATGTGGGCCTTGTGCTCTGAGGTCACAACGGCTGGGTTGCTTACAGTATCACGATGAGGGCCCTCTGTTGTGAGTTCATCACTGCCTGGATCGATAGCCTCGGTGATCTGGGCCGCCTGCTGGGATGTTCCAACGCCTGGATTCCTCACCTTTTTTATACAATGGGCCATGTGTTGGGAGGTTAATCCTGCCTGCCTCGCTCCGAGACCCATGGTGATGTGGGTCCTCTGGTTTGAGGCCACATGTGCTGGGTACCTCAACTTTCGATGATGTGGTCCCACGGGTGTGAGGACACTCCTGCCTGGTGCCCAGCCCCTTTCTGTTGTGGGCACTCTGGTGAGGGTCTGATCCTTCCTGGGTTCCTTAGCCTTCTGTGAGGTGGGTCCTCTGATGTGAGGTCACTCCTGCATGGCTGGCTCACGTCGCCTTGGCGACGTGGGTCTTCTGTTGGCCACTGAAGCATACTGGGAGCCTCCTACCCTCTTTAATGAGGGCCCTGGAAAAAACGCATATGCCCTTTTTGACCAAGTGCAACATTGTCGACATTCTGACTCTTTTCCTGTATTTTCAGAGGATTTCCCTTCTACCTCGTGAAATTGTAGTCCTGGAATTCTGCCCCACGTTCAAGTCCTCTTTGTAGCCTTACTTCAATATATTTTTGGATGATAGCTGTCATTTATAACTCTGCAGGTTTGTGAATTACAGTGCCCCTGAGCTCCTTTCTTCAACTCGCTTTCTTGTGAGCTGGCCGCAAAACCGCAGGATTGCTTCAGGCCCTAATCTGGTTCTGGCAGGGCACACTGAGCCTTTGGCTATTTCCCCTTTCTTGTGGGAAACGAGCGTTCCATTTGCCCGTGCAGACACCTACAGCTACTCTCTCATTGGTTCACCCTATTCCTGTTCATCTTGCGCAGAAATTGCAAACTGTGCCAAACAGGAAGTTAAAGGCACTGACTCTCCATGTGGGGAGAGTGTTAGTAAAGCGTCTGGAATGGTGAACCCGAGAACCAGGGGACGAAACCTGAGATGGATTTGAAAACGTTTCCCAATCACACGGTGGACCATACTCTGGGTTTCCCATGCATGTTTTAGCTGAAGGAAGAATCCCTTAAACCTGGAGAGTTGGGACCATGGAATGGGTACCATGCAGTATGACTTCAAAGGGTCTGCGTTTGCTCACCGAACCTCACCAATGCTATCAGCCCAAAGTGTCCGGCCTTATGTCTCACCCAGCTCTGGGTGTAGATGTGGTAAATCCAGGTTGCAACACAAGCCCTGAATGAATTATTTAAGAATTGCTCTCTATTTCACTGTCATTGTGTTGTGTTTGTGAAATTTATTTTGATAATGGGATTTATCGGATTTTCACTGTTGTGTTTAGGAAGCTGTACACATGCTTGATTTCCTTATGGAGACATATAAATCCATGGGTTTTAAGATTCTTACTTGTCAGGTATATTCCCAGGCGTTGAATAAGGGGTGTTGAGTCCAATTCGTTGAGCAAGGAGTAGGTCTTGTGTATTATATATTTGGCTTATGGAACGGTATCTGTACTAATTTCAATCTCTGGTTTTATGCAGCACCCAAACTCACCTTTCCCCATAAGCAAGCATAAGTTGGTTTTCTAAATTTGAGACCCTGTTCTGTTTTGTAATTCAGTTCATGTGTAGCCAAGTTTACGTTCCGTGTATCAGTGATATCTTATGATCTTTCTTTTTCTGTGTGATTATTTATCGTTGAATCATCGTACTTGAATCCATCCATTATGCCGCTAGGGGCCTGATGACACATATTTCATTGCTGAGTGATATTCCATTGTACGTGCGTACCACAACTTCTTTATCCATTTTTTGCTTTCTCTGATATTTAACTTGTACCGTAGACAAGGTTCTTGTAAACAGAGCCGTCCCAAACTTTGGGGTGGCTGTGTGTTTTTGATTTTAATTTCCCTAAGCTATAGGACCCTAAGTGGAAGTGCCATAGGCTGTGTTGCTTTGTTTCCTATGTGTTTCAGGAAACACCATACACTTCTCCAGAGTGGCTGTTGGCAATTTACATCCCGCCCATCAGCATAACAAGGCTCCCTCTTCTCCATGACCTGTCCTGCCTTTCTGGATTTTACACTTTTTTCAGATGGCCCTTTAGTCCGGGGGGCAGTGAGACTTCATTGTAGTGCAGATTTCCCTGACACGCTTGCTTGGTTGGCCAAAAAGGGCGTATGCGTTTTTTCCTGAATATATTCAGGAAAAAGCGCATACGCCCTTTTTGGCCAAGTGCATCATTGTGGACATTCTGCCTCTTTTCCTATGCTTTAAGTGCAATTCCAGTCCACTCCCTGAAATCGTTTTCCTGAAATTCTGCCCCGCTTTCAAGTCCTCTTCGAAGACTTACTTCAATACATTTTTGGACGATAGCTGTAATTCATAACTCTGCAGGTTTGTGAATTACAGTGCCCCTGAGCTCCTTTCTTCAACTCGCTTTCTTGTGAGCTGGCCGCAAAACCGCAGGATTGCTTCAGGCCCTAATCTGGTTCCGGCAGGGCACGCTGAGCCTTTGGTGAATCCGTCTACCTGGTGGGAAATGAGTGTTCCATTTGCCCGTGCAGACCCCTACAGCTAGTCTCTCATTGGTTCTCCCTATTCCTGTTCATCTTGCGCAGAAATTGCAAACTGTGCCAAACAGGAGGTTAAAGGCACAGACTCTCCTTGTGGGGAGAGTGTTAGTAAAGCGTCTGGAACGGTGAGCCCGTGTACCAGGGGACGAAACCTGAGATGCATTTGAAAACGTTTCCCAATCACACGGTGGACCATACTCTGGGTTTCCCATGCATGTTTTAGCTGAAGGAAGAATCCCTTAAACCTGGAGAGTTGGGACCCATGGAATGGCTACCATGCAGTATGACTTCAAAGGATCTGTGTTTGCTCAACCAGCCTCACCAATGCTATCAGCCCGAAGTGTCCAGCATTATGTCTCACCCAGCTCTGGGTGTAGATGAGGTAAATCCAGGTTGCATCACAAGCCCTGAATGAATTATTTAAGAATTGCTCTCTATTTCACTGTCATTGTGTTGTATTTGTGAAATTTATTTTGTTAATGGGATTTATCGGATTTCCACTGCTGCGTTTAGGCCGCTGTACACACGCTTGATTTCCTTATGGAGACATATAAATCCATGGGTCTTAAGATTCTTACTTGTCAGGTATATTCCCAGGCATTAAATATGTGGTGTTGAGTCCATTTCGTTGAGCAAGGAGTAGGTCTTCTCTATTATATATTTGGGTTATGGAACGGTATAGGTGCTAATTTCAATCTCTGGTTTTATGCAGCACCCCAACTCACATTTCCCCATAAGCAAGCATAAGTTGGTTTTCTAAATTTCAGACCCTGTTCTGTTTTGTAATTCAGTTCATGTGTAGCCAAGTTTACGTTCCGTGTATTAGTGATATCTTATGATGTTTCTTTTTCTGTGTGAATTATTTCTCGTAGAATCGTCGTACCTGAATCCACTCATTATGCCGCTACGTGCCTCATGACGTAGATTTCATTGCTGAGTGATATTCCATTGTACGTGCGTACCACAACTTCTTTATCCATTTTTTGCTTTCTCTGATATTTAACTTGTACCGTAGATGAGGTTCTTGTAAACAGAGCCGTCCCAAACTTTGGGGTGGCTGTGTGTTTTTGATTTTAATATCCCTAAACTATAGGACCCTAAGTGGAAGTGCCATAGGCTGTGTTGCTTTGTTTCCTACGTGTTTCAGGAAACACCATACACTTCTCCAGAGTGGCTGTTGGCAATTTACATCCCGCCCATCAGCATAACAAGGCTCCCTCTTCTCCATGACCTGTCCTGCCTTTCTGGATTTTACACTTTTTTCAGATGGCCCTTTTGACAGGGGGGCAGTGAGACTTCATTGCAGTGCAGATTTCCTTGACACCTTCCTTGGTTGGCCAAAAAGGGCGTATGCGTTTTTTCCTGAATATATTCAGGAAAAAGCGCATACGCCCTTTTTGGCCAAGTGCATCATTGTGGACATTCTGCCTCTTTTCCTATGCTTTAAGTGTAATTCCAGTCTGACCCCGGAAATCGTTTTCCTGAAATTCTGCCCCGCTTTCAAGTCCTCTTCGACGACTTACTTCAATATATTTTTGGACGATAGCTGTCATTCATAACTCTGCAGGTTTGTGAATTACAGTGCCCCTGAGCTCCTTTCTTCAACTCGCTTTCTTGTGAGCTGGCCGCAAAACCGCAGGATTGCTTCAGGCCTTCTTCTGGTTCCGGCAGGGCATGCTGAGCCTTTGGTTAATTCCTCTTCCTGGTGGGAAATGAGCGTTCCATTTGCCCGTGCAGACACCTACAGCTAGTCTCTCATTGGTTCTCCCTATCCCTGTTCATCTTGCGCAGAAAGTGCAAACTGTGCCAAACAGGAGTTTAAAGGCACTGACTTTCCAGTTGGGGAGTGTTTTAGTAAAGTGTCTCTAACGGTGCACCCGAGTACCAGGGGACGAAACCTGAGATGCATTTGAAAACGTTTCCCAATCACACGGTGGAACATACTCTGGGTTTCCCATTCATGTTTTAGCTGAAGGAAGAATCCCTTAAACCTGGAGAGTTGGGACGCATGGAATGGGTACCATGCAGTATGACTTCAAAGGGTCTGCATTTGCTCACCAAACCTCACCAATGCTATCAGCCCAATGTGTCCAGCCTTATGTCTCAACCATCTCTGGGTGTAGATATGGTAAATCCAGGTTGCATCACAAGCCCTGAATGAATTATTTAAGAATTGCTCTATTTCACTGTCATTGTGTTTTGTTTGTGAAATTTATTTTGTTAATGGGATTTATCGGATTTTCACTGCTGCGTTTAGGCCACTGTACACACGCTTGACTTCCTTATGCAGACATATAAATCCATGGGTCTTAACATTCTTACTTGTCAGGTATATTCCCAGGCGTTGAATATGGGGTGTTGAGTCCATTTCGTTGAGCAACTGTAGGTCTTGTCTATTATATATTTGGCTTATGGAACGGTATCTGTGCTAATTTCAATCTCTGGTTTTATGCAGCACCCCAACTTACCTTTCCCCATAAGCAAGCATAAGTTGGTTTTCTAAATTTGAGACCCTGTTCTGTTTTGTAATTCAGTTCATGTGTAGCCAAGTTTATGTTCCGTGTATTAGTGATATCTTATGATGTTTCTTTTTCTGTGTGACTTATTTCTCGTAGAATCGTCGTACCTGAATCCACTCATTATGCCGCTATGGGCCTGATGACGTAGATCTCATTGCTGAGTGATATTCCATTGTACGTACGTACCACAACTTCCTTATCCATTTTTTGCTTTCTCGGATATTTAACTTGTACCGTAGACGAGGTTCTTGTAAACAGAGCCGTCCCAAACTTTGGTGTGGCTGTGTGTTTTTGATTTTAATTTCCCTAAGCTATAGAACCATAAGTGGAAGTGCCATAGGCTGTGTTGCTTTGTTTCCTACGTGTTTCAGGAAACACCATACACTTCTCGAGAGTGGCTGTTGGCAATTTAAATCCCGCCCATCAGCATAACAAGGCTCCCTGTTCTCCATGACTTGTCCTGCCTTTCTGGCTTTTACACTTTTTTCAGATGTCCCTTTAGTCCGGGGGGCAGTGAGACTTCATTGTAGTGCAGATTTCCTTTACAGGCTTGCTTGGTTGGCCAAAAAGGGCGTATGCGTTTTTTCCTGAATATATTCAGGAAAAAACGCATACGCCCTTTTTGGCCAAGTGCATCATTGTCGACATTCTGCCTCTTTTCCTATGCTTTAAGTGCAATTCCAGTCTACCCCCTGAAATCGTTTTCCTGAAATTCTGCCCCACTTTCAGTCCTCTTCGAAGAATTACTTCAGTGCATTTTTGGACCATAGCTGTCATTCATAAGTCTGCAGGTTTGTGAATTACAGTGCCCTTGAGCTCCTTTCTTCAACTCGCTTTCTTGTGAGCTGGCCGCAAAACCGCAGGATTGTTTCAGGCCCTAATCTGGTTCCGCAGGGCATGCTGAGACTTTGGTTAATTCCTCTTCCTGGTGGGAAATGAGCGTTCCATTTGCCCGTGCAGACACCTACAGCTAGTCTCTCATTGGTTGTCCCTATTCCTGTTCATCGTGCGCAGAAATTGCAAACTGTGCCAAACAGGAGTTTAAAGGCACTGTCTCTGCAAGTGTGGAGAGTGTTAGTAAAGCGTCTGGAATGGTGAACCCGAGTACCAGGGGACGAAACCTGAGATGCATTTGAAAACCTTTCCCAATCACACGGTGGACCATACTCTGGGTTTCCCATGCATGTTTTAGCTGAAGGAAGAATCCCTTAAACCTGGAGAGTTGGGACCCATGGAATGGCTACCATGCAGTATGACTTCAAAAGGTCTGCGTTTGCTCACCGAACCTCACCAATGTTATCAGCCCGAAGTGTCCAGCATTATGTCTCACCCAGCTCTGGGTGTAGATTTGGTAAATCCAGGTTGCATCACAAGCCCTGAATGAATTATTTAAGAATTGCTCTCTATTTCACTGTCATTGTGTTGTGTTTGTGAAATTTATTTTGATAATGGGATTTATCGGATTTTCACTGCTGCGTTTAGGCCGCTGTACACACGCTTGATTTCCTTATGGAGACATATAAATCCATGTTTCTTAAGATTCTTAATTGTCAGGTATATTCCCAGGCGTTGAATATGGGGTGTTGAGTCCATTTCGTTGAGCAAGGAGTAGGTCTTGTCTATTATATATTTGGCTTATGGAACGGTATCTGTGCTAATTTCAATCTCTGGTTTGATGCAGCACCCCAACTCACCTTTCCCCATAAGCAAGCATAAGTTGGTTTTCTAAATTTGGACCCTGTTCTGTTTTGTAATTCAGTTCATGTGTAGCCAAGTTTACGTTCCGTGTATTAGTGATATCTTATGATGTTTCTTTTTCTGTGTGACTTATTTCTCGTAGAATCGTCGTACTGGAATCCACTCGTTATGCTGCTACGGGCCTGATGACGTATATCTCATTGCTGAGTGATATTCCACTGTACGTATGTACCACAACTTCTTTATCCATTTTTTGCTTTCTCGGATATTTAACTTGTACCGTAGACGAGGTTCTTGTAAACAGAGCCGTCCCAAACTTTGGGGTGGCTGTGTGTTTTTGATTTTAATTTCCCTAAGCTATAGGACCCTAAGTGGAATTGCCATAGGCTGTGTTGCTTTGTTTCCTATGTGTTTCAGGAAACACCATACACTTCTCCAGAGTGGCTGTTGGCAATTTACATCCCGCCCATCAGCATAACAAGGCTCCCTGTTCTCCATGACCTGTCCTACCTTTCTGGATTTTACACTTGTTTCAGATGGCCGTTTGGACCGGGGGGCAGTGAGACTTCATTGTAGTGCAGATTTCCTTTACACGCTTGCTTGGTTGGCCAAAAAGTGCGTATGCGTTTTTTCATGAATATATTCAGGAAAAAACGCATACGCCCTTTTTGGCCAAGTGCATCATTGTGGACATTCTGCCTCTTTTCCTATGCTTTAAGTGCAATTCCAGTCTACCCCCTGAAATCGTTTTCCTGAAATTCTGCCCCGCTTTCAAGTCCTCTTCGAAGACTTACTTCAATATATTTTTGGACGATAGCTGTCATTCATAACTCTGCAGGTTTGTGAATTACAGTGCCCCTGAGCTCCTTTCTTCAACTCGCTTTCTTGTGAGCTGGCCGCAAAACCGCAGGATTGTTTCAGGCCCTAATCTGGTTCCGGCAGGGCACGCTGAGCCTTTGGTTAATTCCACTTCCTGGTGGGAAATGAGCGTTCCATTTGTCCGTGCATACACCTACAGCTAATCTCTCATTGGTTCTCCCTATTCCTGTTCATCGTGCGCAGAAATTGCAAACTGTGCCAAACAGGAGGTTAAAGGCACTGACTCTCCAAGTGCGGAGAGTGGTAGTAAAGCGTCTGGAAAGGTGAACCCGAGTACCAGGGGACGAAACCTGAGATGCATTTGAAAACCTTTCCCAATCACACGGTGAACCATACTCTGGGATTCCCATGCATGTTTTAACTGAAGGAAGAATCCCTTAAACCTGGAGAGTTGTTACCCTTGGAATGGGTACCATGCAGTATGACTTCAAAGGGTCTGCGTTTGCTCACCGAACCTCACCAATGCAATCAGCCCGAAGTGTCCAGCCTTATGTCTCACCCAGCTCTGGGTGTAGATGTGGTAAATCCAGGTTGCATCACAAGCCCTGAATGAATTATTTAAGAATTGCTCTCTATTTCACTGTCATTGTGTTTTGTTTGTGAAATTTATTTTGATAATGGGATTTATCGGATTTTCACTGCTGGGTTTCGGCTCCTGTACACACGCTTGATTTCCTTATGGAGACATATAAATCCATGGGTCTTAAGATTCTTACTTGTCAGGTATATTCCCAGGCGTTGAATATGGGGTGTTGAGTCCATTTCGTTGAGCAAGGAGTAGGTCTTGTTTATTATATATTTGGCTTATGGAACGGTATCTGTGCTAATTTCAATCTCTGGTTTTATGCAGCACCCCAACTCACCTTTCCCCATAAGCAAGCATAAGTTGGTTTTCTAAATTTGAGACCCTGTTCTGGATTGTAAATCAGTTCATGTGTAGACAAGTTTACATTCTCTGTATTAGTGATATCTTATGATGTTTCTCTTTCTGTGTGACTTATTTCTCGTAGAATCGTCGTACCTGAATGCACTCATTATGCCGCTACGGGCCTGATGACGTAGATCTCATTGCTGAGTGATATTCCATTGTACGTACGTACCACAACTTCTTTATCCATTTTTTGCTTTCTCGGATATTTAACTTGAACCGTAGACGAGGTTCTTGTAAACAGAGCCGTCCCAAAGTTTGGGGTGGCTGTGTGTTTTTTATTTTAATTTCCCTAAGCTATAGGACCATAAGTGGAAGTGCCACAGGCTGTGTTGCTTTGTTTTCTACGTGTTTCAGGAAACACCGTACACTTCTCCAGAGTGGCTGTTGGCAATTTACATCCCGCCCATCAGCATAACAAGGCTCCCTGTTCTCCATGACCTGTCCTGCCTTTCTGGATTTTACACTTGTTTCAGATGGCCCTTTTGACCGGGGGGCAGTGAGACTTCATTGTAGTGCAGATTTCCTTTACACGCTTGCTTGGTTGGCCAAAAAGCGCGTATGCGTTTTTTCATGAATATATTCAGGAAAAAACCCATACGACCTGTTTGGCCAAGTGCATCATTGTGGACATTCTGCCTCTTTTCCTATGCTTTAAGTGCAATTCCAGTCTACCCCCTGAAATCGTTATCCTGAAATTCTGCCCCGCTTTCAAGTCCACTTCGAAGACTTACTTCAATATATTTTTGGACGATAGCTGTCATTCATAACTCTGCAGGTTTGTGAATTACAGTGCCCCTGAGCTCCTTTTTTCAACTCGCTTTCTTGTGAGCTGGCCGCAAAACCGCAGGATTGCTTCAGGCCCTAATCTGGTTCCGGCAGGGCACGCTGTGCCTTTGGTTAATTCCTCTTCCTGATGGGAAATGAGCATTCCACTTCCCCGTGCAGACACCTACAGCTAGTCTCTCATTGGTTCTCCCTATTCCTGTTCATCTAGCGCAGAAATTGCAAACTGTGCAAAACAGGAGGTTAAAGGCACTGACTCTCCAAGTGGGGAGAGTGTTAGTAAAGCGTCTGGAACGATGAACCCGAGTACCAGGGTACAAAACCTGAGATGCATTTGAAAATGCTTCCCAATCACACGGTGGACCATACTCTGGGTTTCCCATGCATGTTTTAGCTGAAGGAAGAATCCCTTAAACCTGGAGAGTCGGGACCCATGGAATGGCTACCATGCAGTATGACTTCAAAGGGTCTGCGTTTGCTCACCGAACCTCACCAATGCTATCAGCCCGAAGTGTCCAGCCTTATGTCTCACCCAGCTCTGGATGTAGATTTGGTAAATCCAGGTTGCATCACAAGCCCTGAATGAATTATGTAAGAATTGCTCTCTATTTCACTGTCATTGTGTTTTGTTTGTGAAATTTATTTTGATAATGGGATTTATCGGATTTTCACTGCTGCGTTTAGGCCGCTGTACACACGCTTGATTTCCTTATGGAGACATATACATCCATGGGTCTTAAGATTCTTACTTGTCAGGTATATTCCCAGGCGTTGAACATGTGGTGTTGAGTCCATTTCGTTGAGCAAGGAGTAGGTCGTGTCTATTATATATATGCCTTATGGAATGGTATCTGTGCTAATTTCAATCTCTGGTTTTATACAGCACCCCAACTCACCTTTCCCCATAAGCAAGCATAAGTTGGTTTTCTAAATTAGAGACCCTGTTCTGTTTTGTAATTCAGTTCATGTTTAGACAAGTTTACGTTCCGTGTATTAGTGATATCTTAGGATATTTCTTTTTCTGTGTGACTTATTTCTCGTAGAATCGTCGTACCTGAATCCACTCATTATGCCGCTACGGGCCTGATGACGTAGATCGCATTGCTGAGTGATATTACATTGTACGTACGTACCACAACTTCTTTATCCATTTTGCGCTTTCTCGGATATTTAACTTGTACCGTAGACGAGGTTCTTGTAAACAGAGCCGTCCCAAACTTTGGGGTGGCTGTGTGTTTTTGATTTTAATTTCCCTAAGCTATAGGACCATCAGTGGAAGTGCCATAGGCTGTGTTGCTTTGTTTCCTACGTGTTTCAGGAAACACCATACACTTCTCCAGAATGGCTGTTGGCAATTTACATCCCTCCCATCAGCATAATAAGGTTCCGTGTTCTCCATGACCTGTGCTGCCTTTCTGGATTTTACACTTTTTTCAGATGGCCCTTTTGACCGGGGGGCAGTGAGACTTCATTGTAGTGCAGATTTCCTTTACACGCTTGCTTGGTTGGCCAAAAAGGGCGTATGCGTTTTTTCCTGAATATATTCAGGAAAAAACGCATACGCCCTTTTTGGCCAGGTGCATCATTGTCCACATTCTGCCTCTTTTCCTATGCTTTAAGTGCAATTCCAGTCTACCCCCTGAAATCGTTTTCCTGAAATTCTGCCCCGCTTTCAAGTCCTCTTCGAAGACTTACTTCAATACATTTTTGGACGATAGCTGTCATTCATAACTCTGCAGTTTTGTGAGTTAGAGTGTCCCTGATCTCCTTTCTTCAACTCGCTTTCTTGTGATCTGGCCGGAAACCCACATGATTGCTTCAGGCCCTAATCTGGTTCTGGCACGGCATGCTGAGCCTTTGGTTCATTCCTCTTCCTGGTGGGAAATGAGCATTAAATTTGCACGTGCAGACACCTACAGCTAGTCTCTGATTGGTTCTCACTATTCCTGTTCACCTTGCGCAGAATTTCCAAACTGTGCCAAACAGGAGGTTAAAGGCACTGACTCTCCAAGTGGAGAGAGTGTTAGTAAAGGGTCTGGAATGGTGAACCCGTGTAAAAGGGGACAAAAACTGAGATGCATTTGAAAACGCTTCCCAGTCACACGGTGGACCTTACTTTGGGTTTCCCATGCATGTTTTAGCTGAAGGAAGAATCTCTTAAACCTGGAGAGTTGGGACCCATGGAATGGGTACCATGCAGTATGACTTCAAAGGATCTGCATTTCTTCATCGTACCTCACCAGTGCTATCCGCCCGAAGTGTCCAACCTTATGTCTCACTCAGCTCTTGGTGCAGATGTGGTTAATCCAGGTTGCATCACAAGCTCTGAATGAATTATTTAAGAATAGCTCTCTATTTCACTGTCATTATGTTTTGTTTTTGTAATTCATTTTGATAATTGGATTTATCGGATTTTCTCTGCTGCGTTCATAAATCTATACACACGCTTGATTCTGTTACGGAGACATAAATATCCATGGGTTTGAAGATTCTTACTAGTCAGGTGTATTCCTAGGCGTTGAATATGGGGTGTTTAGTCCATTTCGTTGAGCAACTGGTAGGTCTTGACTATTACATATTTGGCTTATGGAAAGGTATCTGTGCTAATTTCTATCTCTGGTTTTATGCAGCACCCCAGCTCTCCTTTATCCTTAAGCAAGCATATGTTGGTTTTCTAAATTTGAGACCCCATTCTGTTTTGTAATTCAGTTCATTTGTAGCCACGTTTACATTCCATATATTAGTAATATTGTGTGTCTTTTTCTTTTTGAATTATGTGACTTCGAATGATCATACGTAACTCCTCTGTGGTTGTTACAACTGGCCATATTTCATTGATTTCCAGGCTGAGTAATATTCCACTCTACATAAGTCTCACATCTCTATCCATTTTTTCCCTCCAGAGACTTATAAATTATATCCTAGTCGAGGATCTTTTAAACATAGAGGCGGTAAATATTGGGGTGCCTGTGTCCTCTCGATTTTTGTTTTTCCCAAGATATACGTCCATGAGTGCAAGTGCCCTGTGCTCTGTAGCTCATTTTTTAGGTGCTTTAGTAAACACAATACACTTCTCCAGAGTGACCGTTGGCAATATACATTTCCAGTATAAGCCTCAGAGGGCTCCCTTTTCTCCTTGCCCTGTCCTGCATTTCTGGTGTTTACACTTTATGAGGAAGGCTCTTCTGACTGATGCGAAGTGATATGTTTTGTAGTATTGATTTCCAGTGCCCACCTGTTTGGTTGGCTAAAAAAGTGTATGCCCTTTTCTTGAATACATACAGAAAAAGACGCATACACATTTTTGGCCAATTGCAATGTTGGCAATGTTCAGCCCCTTTTCTTGTGCTTAATGGCGAGTCCTTTCTACCTCTTCCAATCCCTTTCCTGCCATTCTCCGTTGCTTACAAGTCCTTTCCTCTGACTTTCCTCAAGACATTTTTCAGTGATAGATATTTTCAACTCTGCAGTTTCGTGAATTTTAGTGTCCCTGAGTTCCATTTTTCAACTTGTGTTTATGGGAACTGGCCACAAAGCAGCGGAATTTCCTCAAGCCCTATTCTGTTTCCATGGGCAACCCTAGCCTTTGGTCAATTCGTCTTCCTGATTGGAAATAAGAGTGACATGTGCCTGTCCGAACACCTAGGACTTGTCTCTCATTGTTCCTCCTCCTTCTGCTTCATCCTCTGGACAAATTCCAAACTGTCTGCAACAGGATGTTGACAGTGCTGACATCTCCAAGTGGGGAGACTGTTCGTAAAGACGCTGGAGGGGTGAACCCGAGCACCAGGAGATGAGGAGATGAGATGCCTTTTCCAAACTCTTCCCGATCAGACGGTATACCATCCTCTGGGTGTGACAGGCATGTTTTAGCTGTAGGAAGGGTCCCATTCATGTGAGGAGAACACCAGGGCTTTTACAAAATCAGTGTCTCTCCACAACCCAAACTGGGGAATTTTTTAAGCTACGGCTACACATATGTTCATTAAGGGCCTTGGGAAGTAGGCAGAGTCCAAACTTTAGATGATTGAAGTCTTCAGGGTCAGAAGCACTCACCACCGGCTTCCCTTACGTTCCATTTTAACTGTCATGAATAGATGATGTCAATAAAAATATCTATTCTTTTTCAGATGATTTCCCCTTATAGGTTATTGTAAAATATTGAGTGTAGTTCCCGGTGCTATACAGTAGTTCCTTGTTGACGATCGATTTTATACATAGCAGTGTGTATGTGTTAATCCCAAACTGTTAATTTATCCCTCCTCCCACCTTTCCCCTTTGGTAATAATAAATTATAAGATTTTATACTTCTCAGAATTGGGGGAGCTGAAAGAGAGGTATCATTTTCAATGGAAAAGCATTTAAAACAAGATTGAAGCTTTAACCAAGATTATTAGATGTACATCCTTGGAAAGAAATCACTTCGTTTCTCTAATATTGACCTGACAAATAAGACAAACCTTTTCACTGAACTTGCTTCTAATAAAGTGATGGAAATATCAAATGGGAGTGTTAGAAACATCTTATTTTACCCGAGCCTTATACACTGTTCTATGTTAATTACAGTTTGGCTCAAACATCTGTTCATTGAAGTTACAATGTTCTCAATTTCTGTTACTGATCCTCCAGAGTGGACCCCAACAAGTGTCCCCCTGCCCAGTGTCATTGGAGGCAAAAGATTGAGACTGAGTTTGGTTCAGAAGCAAAGGAAACTTTATATTTTGATCAGAGAATGGAGAGGTGAGAGCATGTGCTACCCCGTGGGCTGTGGGCTGGGCTGCTGTGTAGAGATCCTGTCAGAGTCAGTGGGAGGGAGGGGGCGGAGCTCTCGAGGGCCCGGTTGGCTGCAGCTCAGGCTCTATATCGCAGAGTGTGCACTGTGTCCCAGGAGCTGAGGTGTCGACCCAGCCATTCCGCACTAGGAAGTCTGGTCTGAAGTGCCGGCTGTTGAACCTCTGTATGCGGGACCCTAGGAGCATGTGAAATTAGACAAAGCACAAAGGATAAAAAAGGTTAGACTTTATTTTATTGCCCAGATTCTATTTTTATCTCCCAGGGATTTTTAAGGGGCTTTGCCTGGGAAAAAGCCCTCTTCTGCCTTTTTTCCCCTTCCTCATTCTTAGAGTGCTGAGGGTGCAGACCCTTCTTCTGTAACTGCTGAGTGCTGAGTTAGGAGCCCTCATACCCGTGGGCGAGGGTCAGAACTTCTCCCCAGCAGCCTCCAGGTGACGTTGATTGTCCCCAGGCCTCCTGCCTCCCCGCTCGTCTGCCTGAGCACCAGTATTGGAAGCGTTATAGATTCTAATGACCTTTAAGGGTCCAGGAAGGAGATGTGCAGTGACGCTGTGAGGTCCAGTTTCACCCCGCCCTGCATTTGTTCGGCCACCTTAGGCTGACCGTTTCTGCCAGCCTAGATGCTCTGACCAGTAGTCTGCACTTTCTTCAATTAGGCCCCTGGATTAACGTAAAAAGAGCACCAGGTGTCAGGACCCTGCCTGCTCAACTCCCAGACAGTCCAGGGTCAGTGGTGATGAAGGACCATGATGGCCACTGAGTCAACAGCCTTTTGAAGTAAACAGGAGTCCAGCTGGTCTTATTGGCCACCATCATCACAGTGTCTGTAGGCTCTTCTATGGTGACAGCGTGATATACGTTTCCCCCGCCAAGATTATTAGGTCCGCTCTGGGTGCAGTAAGTCCTGCAAGCAGTAGTCTACTCTTTTGGGACACACTCTTGTTGTTTTATGAGAGAAACTCCAGGTCAAGTGATGGTCACATGAGTCGTCATGGTGCCCCTTTACCCCGGTTATCTCTCTGGAGGTTGGAGTTGGAGGGCCTCCTCACTTGAGGTCAGTGTGCCCACGGAGCAAACCCTGCAACTTCAGGGCATGGTTGGGGCTTAGGGTCACCACGTGGGGTCCTTTTCCCTTAGGAGGGAGGTGGCCTTTTGTGCTGCTGATTTCCAGGTTTTCAGATACCGCCAGTATCTTGGCCAGATGTGGCGGTGGGCCAAGCCCATTGGTGACCGTAGTTTATCCTACCGGGATGGCATTCTTGCATTGTTCCATTTCAAGTGGTCCCAGTTTTTGCACTAATACTCCAATAGCGATTCACCATTCACCAGGAATGTAAAGGTCAAAGGGTTTAGCTAAATTAGGGAGTTCCAGGGCAAGGGTCTGAATTGACTGCTCTTTCCATTCTTGAAAGGCCACTTCTGGATTCTATTCAAAAGGATCATCATCTTTTCCTTTCAGTGTTTCATATAGAGGCCCAGCTAGTAGACTGTAGTTAGGGATCCAGAAGCACCAACCCTGGCCTCCCCAGGAACCCCTAAGCTGTCTTCTAGTTTTAGAAATGGGTAAGGCTGTAAATTGTTTCTTCCCTTTCCTGAGATGGGCTTCTCCGACCTTCTGTGAGAATGAAGCCCAGGCAGGTCACCGTAGTCTGTGATATTTGAGCTTTTTATTTGACAACTTCTATCCTTTATTGGCTTGGTAGTTCAGAGGTCTCCTTAGTAGGGCTGGCGATCAGAATGTCGTCTGCATATTGAAGGAGTGTTTCCTTTTCCAGAGGTAGAACTTTTAGGTCTTTAACTGAGCTTTCCCCAAAGATGGTGTGGGAATTTTTGAACCCTTGGGGCAACACGGCCCAGAAGTATTGTTTTAGTTGTATGTTGAGTCCTGCCACTCACAAGCCAAAATTTCTTGTGACTCTGGGACTAATAGAATACAAAAGAAGGCATCATTGAAGACTAATACAGAATACCATGTCCCGGTGGTTGGTAGAATGACCAGCAGGGTGTAGGATTTAGGAACTACTGGAGGTATATCGTCGGTGGCTTCACTGACTGTCCTGGCATCCTTTACCAGGACTCCAGCAGCCCATGGGGCTCTCGAGGTCAGGCCAATCCCAGGATATGGAGCTCACCTGGGCAGGTACCCCACCCCCACCGCAGCCCACGGTGCTCTCCTGTTCAGACCCCTCCCAGGATATGGGGTTCCCTGGGCAAGTTCCCCTGCAGCCCATGGGGCTCTCATGGTCAGGCCCCTCCCAGGATACAGAGCTACCCTTGCAGTTACCCTGGCAGGGCTGGGCACACAGGTACCGTGCACATCGCCCTCATTGCAGAGCACTTCCAGCTCACCTGTCACTCAGATCTGACACAGAGCACCTCAGAGCAGGACTTGAACTAAGAAACAGCAGCTCCAACAGGTCTGTGACCCTGGGCATCACTCTGTGTGGCCTCCCTCCACCTGGTCTTCCAGAGACTTCCACTGCACCCGGGGCACCAGGCCTCTGTCTCCACCCACCACCCACCCCTCCTCTCCCTGACTCCTGGGTTCCTCTCATTAGGAGAGGGTTTTCTTGAAGTTGTCTCCCACTCATGGGCCAGATAATATAATTAGAAAACAAGCCAGAGCTGCAACCCCTTGTCTATCCTGACTCTCAGGAGCCCACACCTGTTCCTTGGACCTGGCCGATTCAGCAAGTTCCAGTTTCTGCAACTGTGAGCGCCTGAGGGGTGATTATTGGCTGGCCTGGGAAGCCTGACCGTGCCGGCCAGCCCTCCCCAGGTGTGCCTGTTTGAGATCAATATAAACACCGCTCCAGGCAGCAAGAGCCCCTGCAGCTGTGCCTGACGCCATTTTCTCTGCCCTGTCAGCAGCCTCGGGGCTGGACTGGTGGGAGGGAGTGAGAGGCCACGGCTTTGTGGGTGGCCCAGTGTGAGTGGGGCTCTGCTGGACTTTCTGCAGCAGTTACCAAGATGCCACCTGCTAAAGAAGAGGATGTGCCACCCATACCTGCCTCTGGAATTTCTCCCTGGGCAGAGGTGAGTGAGGAAGAAAGCAGTGGGGGCCCGGACAGCAGGGGTATCTCAGGCAGGGAAATGGAAAGCTTCCAGAAGAGTACCCAGGGCCAGGACCATCCTGGCTGGCCTGCAGGCACCAAATCGGCTGGCATGCTGTCGCTCATGTGGCTCCATGGCCCTTCCTCTAGGCTTTCAAGTCCTTGTACATATTCAGGTGTTTTACCTGGGAAGGGTGGGAACATTTCAGCAGCAGCTGGCCTGGGGCTCGGCCCACATTTACTCACAGATGCCTTGGCACGGTCCCCCAGCTTTGCAATGAGGACGCTTGTTGCGTGGGGCCTGCTGGCTGAATGGGAGATGATTCCCCACCACTGGCCAACTACAGAATTGTTTACAACTGGAGCAAGTGCCCTGATACGGTTTTCCTCTGTGTAACTGGTGGGTTCTGTTTTTTTTTTTCTTTTTTTCATTTTTGGTTCAAGGTAGATTTTATTCCTCTTTTTTGTATTTACAGATATAAGCATGGAAATAATTTATTCATATAAATACATGTATGTGAAGGGAAGAATATTTTTTCTGTTTTACTTTTTGTAATTTTGAATTTTATTTTATTTTTTTATACAGCAGGTTCTTTTTGGTTATCTATTTTATACATATAAATGTATACATGCCAATCCCAATCTCTCAATCCTCCCACCACCACCCCCCAACAGCTTTCCCCCCTTGGTGTCCATACGTTTGTTGTCTACATCTGTTGCTCTATTTCTGCCTTAAAAAACGGTTCATCTGTATAATTTTTCTAGGTTCCACATATATGCATTAATATACAAGATTTGTTTTTCTATTTCTGACTTACTTCACTCTGTATGACAGTCTCTAGATCCATCAACGTCTCTACAAATGACCCAATTTCATTCCTTTTTATGGCTTAGTAATATTCCATTTTATATTTGTACCACATCTTTATGCATTCGTCTGTCTGTGGGCATTTAGGTTGCTTCCATTACCTGGATATTGTAAATAGTGATGCAATGAACATTGAGGTGAATGTCTCTTTTTGATTTATGGTTTTGTCTGGGTATATGCCCAGTAGTGGGATTGCTGTATCATATGGTAATTCTATTCTTAGTTTTATAAGAAACTCCATAATGTTCTCCACAGTGACTGTATCAATTTACATTCCCAACAATAGTGGAAGAGGGTTCCTTATCTCCACACCCTTTCCAGCATTTGTTGTTTGTAGATTTTCTGATGATGCCCATTCTAACAGGTGTGAGGTGATACACCATGGATGAGTCTATTTCGTTGAGCAAAGAGTAGGTCTTGTCTATTACATATTTGGCTTATGGAATGGTATGTGTGCTAATTTCAAGCTCTGGTTTTATACAGCACCCCAACTCAACTTTCCCCTTAAGCAAGCATAAGTTTTTATCTAAATGTGAGACTGTTTGGTTTTGTAATTCAGTTTATGTGTAGCCAAGTTTACACTCCCTCTATTAGTGATATCTTATGATAATTATCTTTCTCTGTGTGACATATTTCTCTTAGAATCATCATACTTAAATCCACTCAATTTGCTGCTACAGGCCTGATGACATTGATTTCATTGCTGAGTGATATTCCATTGTACGTAAGTAGCACAACTCCTTTATCCATTTTTTTCTTTCTGGGATATTTAATTTGTACTGGACTCGAGGTTCTTGTAAACACAGCAGCCCTAAATTTTGTGTTGGCTGTGTCTTGTTGATTTTAATTTTCCTAAGCTATAGGGCCAAAAGTGGAAGTGCCCTAGTCTCCGTAGCTTTGTTTTTCAGATGTTTCAGGATACACCATAAACATCTCCAGAGTGTCTGTTGGCAATTTACATCCCGCCCATCAGCATAACAAGGCTCCCTGTTCTCCATGGCCTGTCCTGTGTTTCTGGTTTTTACACTTTTTTCAGATGGCCCTTTTGACGAATGGGAAATGAGACTTCATTGTAGTACGGATTTCCATTGCTCGAGTGCTTGGTTGGCCAAAAAGGGCATATGCGTTTTTTCCTGAATATATTCAGGAAAAAATGTATACGCACTGTTCGTCCAAGTGCATCACTGTCGAAGATCTGCCGCTTTTCACATGTTTTAAATTCAATTCCAATCTACCTCCTGAAATATGATTCCTCAATTCTGCCTCGTTTTCAAGTCCTCTTTGCAGACTTACTTCAATATATTTTTGCCAATAGCTGTCATTTATAACTCTGCAGGTTTGTGAATTACAGTGCCCGTGATTTCCTTTCTTAACTCGCTTCCTTGAAAGCTGGCCACAAAACCGCAGGTTTGCTTCAGGCCGTAATCAGGGTGTGGCACGGCACTCTGAGCCTTTGGTTAATTCCTCTTCCTGGTGGGAAATTAGAGTTAAATGTGCCCCTCTAGACACCTGCCTCACTCCCAGCCCCTTGGTGATGTGTGTCCTCTGGTTTGAGGCCACATGTGATGGGTTCCTCATCTTTTGATGATGTGGCCCCACTGGTGTGAGGACACTCCTGCCTGCTTCCCATCCCCTTGGTGATGTGGTCCCTCCGGCGAGAGTCTGATCCTGGTTGGGTTCCTCACACTTCTGTGAGGTGGGCCCTCTTCTCTGAGGTCACTCCTGCCTGGCTAGCACACCCCGCCTTGGCGAAGTCGGACCTCTGGTGGCAGTTGGAGCCTGCTGGGAGCCTCCTCCCCTCGGTGATGAGGCCCTCTGGCATCAGGCCCTAACTGCTGGGTTCCCACATTTTCTGATACGTCCTAAGTGGTGCGAGGGCACTCCTGCCAGGTTCCCATCCCCATGGGCATGTGGGCCTTCTGCTCTAAGGTCCCAACACCTGTGTTGTTCACCGTTTCATGATGTTGGCTCTCTGGTGTTAGTTCACTCAGGCCTAGATCCCATAGACTCTGTGCTCTGAGCCGCCTGCTGGGAGGTTCCTACTGCTGAATTCCTTACCTTTTCTATTCTTTGGGTCCTGTGTTTTCATGCTCCTCCTTCCTGACTCACTCCCAGCCCCTTTGTGATGTAGGTCCTCTGGTTTGAGGCCACATGTGCCGGTTTCCTCACCTTTATTGATGTGGCCCCACTGGTGTGAGGACACTCCTGCCTGGTTCCCATCCACTTGGTGATGGGGGCCCTCTGGTGAGAGCCTGATCCTGGCTGGATTCCTCACCCTTCTGTGAGGTAGACCCTCTGCTGTGAGGTCACTCCTGCCTGGCTGGCACACGTCACCTTGGCGATGTGGGCCCTCAGTTGGGAGTTGGTGCCTGCTGGGAGTCTCCTCCCCTTGGTAATGAGGGCCCTCTGGCGTCAGGCCCTAACTCATGGGCTCCCAAAATTTTCTGATGTGCGCCCTGTCGTGCGAGTACACTCCTGCCGGGGTCCCATGCCCATGGGGATGTTGGCTTTCTGCTCTGAGGTCCCAACGGCTGGGTTGCTCACAGTGTCAGAACGTGGGCCCTCTGCTGTGAGTTCACTCCGGCATGGATCCCATAGCCTCGGTGTTCTGGGCCACCTGCTTGGAGCTTCCAACTGTGGGGTTCCTCACCTTTTTATTCTATGGGCCCTCTGTTGTGAGTCTCCTCCTGCATGCCTCACTCCCAGCCCTTTCGTGATGTGTGTCCCCTTATTTGAGGCCACATGTGCTGTGTTCCTCACCTTTGGCTGATGTGGCCCCACTGGTGTGAGGACACTCCTGCCTGGTTTCCATCCCCTTGGTGATGTGGGCCCTCTGGTTAGAGTCTGATCCTGGTTGGGTTCCTCACACTTCTGTGAGGTGGGCCCTCTGCTGTGAGGTAACTCCTGCCTGGCTTGCTCCCATTGCCTTGGTGACGTCGGCCCTCTGGTGGCATTTGGAGCCTGCTGGTAGCCTCCTCTCCTCGGTGATGAGGGCCCTCTGGCGTCAGGCCCTAACTGCTGGGTTCCCACATTTTCTGATACGTGTTAAGTTGTGCGAGGACACTCCTGCGAGGTTCCTATCCCCATGGGGATGTGGGTCTTCTGCTCTGAGGTTCCACCGGCTGGGTTGCTCACAGTTTCATGATGTGGGCCCTCTGCTGTGAGTTCACTGTGGCCTGGATCCCATAGACTCCGTGCTCTGGGCCACCTGCTGGGAGGTTCAAACTGCTGGATTCCTCACATTTTTTATTCTGTGGGCCCTGTGTTGTTAGGCTACTCCTGCTTGCCTCACTCGGAGCACCTTGGAAATGTGGGTCCTCTGGTTTAGGCCACATGTGCTGGGTTCCTCACCTTTCTATAATGTGGCCACACTGGTGTGAGGACACTGCTGCCTTTTTCCGATCCCCTTGGTGATGTGGGCTCTCTGGTGAGAGTCTTATCCTGGCTGGTTTCCTCACCCTTCTGTGAGGTAGACCCTCTGCTGTGAGGTCACTCCTGCCTGGCTGGCACACATCACCTTGGCGACGTGGGCCCTCAGTTGGGAGTTGGTGCCTGCTGGGGGTCTCCACCCCTCGGTAATGAGGGCCCTCTGGCGTCAGACCCTAACTCCTGGGCTCCCAAAATTTTCTGATGTGCGCCCTGTGGTGCGACTACACTCCTGCCAGGTTCCCAACCCCATGGGAATGTGGGCCTTCTGCTCTGAGGTCCCAACGGTGGGTTGCTCAGTTTCATGATGAGGGTCCTCTGGTGTGAGTTCACTCCGCCCTGGATCCAATAGCCTCGCTGCTCCTGGCTGCCTGCGGGGAGGTTCCAACTGCGGGATTCCTCACCTTTTTTCTTCTATGGGCCCTCTGTTTTGAGACTCCTCCTGCCTGCCTGACTCCCAGCCCCTTGGTGATGTGTGTCCTCTGGTTTGAGGCTACGTGTGCTGGGTCCCTCACCTTTCGATTATGTGGCCCCACTGGTGTGAGGACACTCCTGCCTGGTTCCTATCCCCTTGGTGATGTGGGCCCTCTGGTGAGAGTCTGATCCTGGCTGGGTTCCTCACCCTTCTGTGAGGTGGACCCTCTGCTGTGAGGTCACTCCTGCCTGGCTGGCACACCCCACCTTGGCAACGTCGGACCTCTTGTGGCAGTTGGAGCCTGCTGGGAGCTTCCTCTCCTCGGTGATGAGGGCCCTCTGGCGTCAGGCCCTAACTTCTGGGCTCCCAAAATTCTCTAATGTGCGCCCTGTGGTGCGAGTACACTCCTGCCAGGTTCCCAACCACATGGGAATGTGGGCCTTCTGCTCTGAGGTCCCAACGGCTGGGTTGCTCACAGTTTCATGATGAGGGCCCTCTGTTTTGTGTTCAGTCAGGCCTGGATCCCATATCCTCGCTGCTCCTGGCCGCCTGCTGCGAGGTTCCAACTGCGGGATTCCTCACCTTTTTTATTCTATGGGCCCTCTGTTTTGAGGCTCCTCCTGCCTGCCTCACTCCCAGCCCCTTGGTGATGTGTGTCCTCTAGTTTGAGGCCACGTGTGCTGGGTCCATCACATTTCGGTGATGTGGCCCCACTGGTGTGAGGACACTCCTGCCTGGTTTCCATTCCCTTGGTGATGTGGGCCCTCTGGTGAGAGTCTGATCCTCTTTGGGTTCCTCACACTTTTGTGTGGTTGGCCCTCTGCTCTGAGGTCACTCCTGCCTGGCTGGCACACACCGCATTGGCGACGTCAGCCCTCTGGTAGCAGTTGGAGCTTGCTGGGAGCCTCCTCTCCTCAGTGATGAGGGCCCTCTGGCGTCTGGCCCTAACTGCTGGGCTCCCCACATTTTCTGATGTGTGCCCACTGGTGCGATGACACTCCTGCTTGGTTCCCTCCCCCATGGGGATGTGGGCCTTGTGCTCTGAGGTCACAACGGCTGGGTTGCTTACAGTATCACGATGAGGGCCCTCTGTTGTGAGTTCATCACTGCCTGGATCCCATAGCCTCGGTGATCTGGGCCGCATGCTGGGATGTTCCAACGGCTGGATTCCTCACCTTTTTTATACAATGGGCCATGTGTTGGGAGGTTAATCCTGCCTGCCTCGCTCCGAGACCCATGGTGATGTGGGTCCTCTGGTTTGAGGCCACATGTGCTGGGTACCTCAACTTTCGATGATGTGGTCCCACGGGTGTGAGGACACTCCTGCCTGGTTCCCAGCCCCTTGCTGTTGTGGGCACTCTGGTGAGGGTCTGATCCTTCCTGGGTTCCTTAGCCTTCTGTGAGGTGGGCCCTCTGATGTGAGGTCACTCCTGCATGGCTGGCTCACGTCGCCTTGGCGACGTGGGTCTTCTGTTGGCCACTGAAGCATACTGGGAGCCTCCTACCCTCTTTAATGAGGGCCCTGGAAAAAACGCATATGCCCTTTTTGACCAAGTGCAACATTGTCGACATTCTGCCTCTTTTCCTATGCTTTAAGTGCAATTCCAGTCTACCCCCTGAAATCGTTTTCCTGAAATTCTGCCCCGCTTTCAAGTCCTCTTCGAAGACTTACTTCAATACATTTTTGGATGATAGCTGTCATTCATCCCTCTGCAGCTTTGTGAATTACAGTGCCCCTGAGCTCCTTTCTTCAACTCGCTTTCTTGTGAGCTGGCCGCAAAACCGCATGATTGTTTCAGGCCCTAATCTGGTTCCGGCAGGGCACGCTGAGCCTTTGGTTAATCCCTCTTCCTGGTGGGAAATGAGCGTTCCATTTGCCCGTGCAGACACCTACAGCTAGTCTCTCATTGGTTCTCCCTATTCCTGTTCATCTTACGCAGAAATTGCAAACTGTGCCAAACAGGAGGTTAAAGGCACTGACTCTCCAAGTGGGGAGAGTGTTAGTAAAGCGTCTGGAATGGTGAACCCGAGTACCAGGGTACGAAACCTGAGATGCATTTGAAAACGTTTCCCAATCACACGGTGGACCATACTCTGGGTTTCCCATGCATGTTTTAGCTGCAGGAAGATTCCCTAAAACCTGGAGAGTTGGGACCCATGGAATGGCTACCATGAAGTATGACTTCAAAGGGTCTGCGTTTGCTCACCGAACCTCACCATTGCAATCAGCCTGAAGTGTCCAGCCTTATGTCTCAACCAGCTTTGGGTGTAGAGGTGGTAAATCCAGGTTGCATCACAAGCCCTGAATGAATTATTTAAGAATTGCTCTGTATTTCACTGTCATTGTGTTTTGTTTTTGAAATTTATTTTGATAATGGGATTTATCGGATTTTCACTGCTGCGTTTAGGCCGCTGTACACACGGTTGATTTCCTTATGGAGACATATAAATCCATGGGTCTTAAGATTCTTACTTGTCAGGTATATTCCCAGGCGTTGAATATGGGGTGTTGAGTCCATTTCGTTGATCAAGGAGTAGGTCTTGTCTATTATATATTTGGCTTATGGAACGATATCTGTGCTAATTTCAATCTCTGGTTTGATGCAGCACCCCAACTCACCTTTCCCCATAAGCAAGCATAAGTTGGTTTTCTAAATTTGAGACCCTGTTCTGTTTTGTAATTCAGTTCATGTGTAGACAAGTTTACCTTCCGTGTATTAGTGATAACTTATGATGTTTCTTTTTCTATGTGACTTATTTCTCGTAGAATCGTCGTACCTGAATCCACTCATTATGCCGCTATGGGCCTGATAACGTAGATCTCATTGCTGAGTGATATTCCATTGTACGTACGTACCACAACTTGTTTATCCATTTTTTGCTTTCTCGGATATTTAACTTGTACCGTAGACGAGGTTCCTGTAAACACAGCCGTCCCAAACTTTGGGGTGGATGTGTGTTTTTGATTTTAATTTCCCTAAGCTATAGGACCCTAAGTGGAAGTGCCATAGGCTGTGTTGCTTTGTTTCCTACGTGTTTCAGGAAACACCATACACTTCTCCAGAGTGGCTGTTGGCAATTTACATCCCGCCCATCAGCATAACAAGGCTCCCTGTTCTCCATGACCTGTCCTGCCTTTCTGGATTTTACACCTGTTTCAGATGGCCTTTTGGAACGGGGGGCAATGAGACTTCATTGTAGTGCAGATTTCCTTTACACGCTTCCTTGGTTGGCCAAAAAGTGCGTATGCGTTTTCTCCTGAATATATTCAGGAAAAAACGCATACGCCCTTTTTGGCCAAGTGCATCATTGTCGACATTCTGCCTCTTTTCCTATGCTTTAAGTGCAATTCCAGTCTACCCCCTGAAATCGTTTTCCTGAAATTCTGCCCCACTTTCAAGTCCTCTTCGAAGACTTACTTCAATATATTTTTGGACGATAGCTGTCATTCATAACTCTGCAGGTTTGTGAATTACAGTGCCCCTGAGCTCCTTTCTTCAACTCGCTTTCTTGTGAGCTGGCCGCAAAACCGCAGGATTGCTTCAGGCCCTAATCTGGTTCCGGCAGGGCACGCTGAGCCTTTGGTTAATCCCTCTTCCTGGTGGGAAATGAGCGTTCCATTTGCCCGTGCAGACACCTACAGCTAGTCTCTCATTGGTTCTCCCTATTCCTGTTCATCTTGCGCAGAAATTGCAAACTGTGCCAAACAGGAGGTTAAAGGCACTGACTCTCCATGTGGGGAGAGTGTTAGTAAAGCGTCTGGAACGGTGAACCCGAGTACCAGGGGACGAAACCTGAGATGCATTTGAAAACGTTTCCCAATCACACGGTGGACCATACTCTGGGTTTCCCATGCATGTTTTAGCTGAAGGAAGAATCCCTTAAACCTGGAGAGTTGGGACCCATGGAATGGCTACCATGCAGTATGACTTCAAAGGGTCTGCGTTTGCTCACCGAACCTCAGCAATGCAATCAGCCTGAAGTGTCCAGCCTTATGTCTCACCCAGCTCTGGGAGTAGATATGGTAAATCCAGGTTGCATCACAAGCCCTGAATGAATTATTTAAGAATTGCTCTCTATTTCACTGTCATAGTGTTTTGTTTTTGAAATTTATTTTGATAATGGGATTTATCGGATTTTCACTGCTGCGTTTAGGCCGCTGTACACATGCTTGATTTCCTTATGGAGACATATAAATCCATGGGTCTTAAGATTCTTACTTGTCAGGTATATTCCCAGGCGTTGAATATGGGGTCTTGATTCCATTTCGTTGAGCAAGGAGTAGGTCTTGTCTATTATATATTTCGCTTATGGAACGGTATCTGTGCTAATTTCAATCTCTGGTTTGATGCAGCTCCCCAACTCACCTTTCCCCATAAGCAAGCATAAGTTGGTTTTCTAAATTTGAGACCCTGTTCTGTTTTGTAATTCAGTTCATGTGTAGCCAAGTTTACGTTCCGTGCATTAGTGATATCTTATGATGTTTCTTTTTCTGTGTCTTATTTCTCGTAGAATCGTCGTACCTGAATCCACTCATTATGCCGCTACAGTCCTGATGAAGTAGAATTCATTGCTGAGTGATATTCCATTTTAAGTACGTACCACAACTTCTTTATCCATTTTTTGCTTTCTCGGATATTGAACTTGTACCGTAGACGAGGTTCTTGTAAAGAGAGCCGTCCCAAACTTCGGGGTGGCTGGGTGTTTTTCATTTTAATTTCCCTAAGCTATAGGACCCTAAGTTGAAGTGCCATAGGCTGTGTTGCTTTGTTTCCTACGTGTTTCAGGAAACACCATACACTTCTCCAGAGTGGCTGTTGGCAATTTACATCCCGCCCATCAGCATAACAAGGCTCCCTGTTCTCCATGACCTGTCCTGCCTTTCTGGATTTTACGCTTTTCTCAGATGGCCCTTTTGACCGGGGGGCAGTGAGACTTCATTGTATTGCAGATTTCCTTTACATGCTTGCTTGGTTGGCCAAAAAGGGCGTATGCGTTTTTTCCTGAATATATTTAGGAAAAAACGCATACGCCCTTTTTGGCCAAGTGCATCATTGTGGACATTCTGCCTCTTTTCCTATGCTTTAAGTGCAATTCCAGTCTACCCCCTGAAATCGTTTTCCTGAAATTCTGCCCCGCTTTCAAGTCCTCTTCGAAGACTTACTTCAATACATTTTTGGACGATAGCTGTCATTCTTAACTCTGCAGGTTTGTGAATTACAGTGCCCCTGAGTTCCTTTCTTCAACTCGCTTTCTTGTGAGCTGGCCACAACCCGCAGGATTGCTTCAGGCCCTAATCTGGTTCTGGCAGGGCACACTGAGCCTTTGGCTAATTCCCCTTCCTTGTGGGAAACGAGCGTTCCATTTGCCCGTGCAGGCACCTACAGCTAGTCTCTCATTGGTTCTCCCTATTCCTGTTCATCTTGCGCAGAAATTGCAAACTGTGCCAAACAGGAAGTTAAAGGCACTGACTCTCCATGTGGGGAGAGTGTTAGTAAAGCGTCTGGAACGGTGAACCCGAGTATCAGGGGACGAAACCTGAGATGCATTTGAAAACGTTTCCCAATCACACGGTGGACCATACTCTGGGTTTCCCATGCATGTTTTACCTGAAGGAAGAATCCCTTAAATCTGGAGAGTTGGGACCCATGGAATGGGTACCATGCAGTATGACTTCAAAGGGTCTGGGTTTGCTCACCGAACCTCACCAATGCTATCAGCCCAAAGTGTCAGGCCTTATGTCTCACCCAGCTCTGGGTGTAGATGTGGTAAATCCAGGTTGCAACACAAGCCCTGAATGAATTATTTAAGAATTGCTCTCTATTTCACTGTCATTGTGTTTTGTTTTTGAAATTTATTTTGATAATGGGATTTATCGGATTTTCACTGTTGTGTTTAGGCCGCTGTACACATGCTTGATTTCCTTATGGAGACATATAAATCCATGGGTTTTAAGATTCTTACTTGTCAGGTATATTCCCATGCGTTGAATAAGGGGTGTTGATCCCAATTCGTTGAGCAAGGAGTAGGTCCTGTGTATTATATATTTGGCTTATGGAACGGTATCTGTACTAATTTCAATCTCTGGTTTTATGCAGCACCCCAACTCACGTTTCCCCATAAGCAAGCATAAGTTGGTTTTCTAAATTTGAGACCCTGTTCTGTTTTCTATCTCAGTTCATGTGTAGCCAAGTTTACGTTCCGTGTATCAGTGATATCTTATGATCTTTCTTTTTCTGTGTGATTATTTCTCGTAGAATCATCGTACTTGAATCAAATCATTATGCCGCTAGGGGCCTGATGACACAGATTTCATTGCTGAGTGATATTCCATTGTACGTACGTACCACAACTTCTTTATCCATGTTTTGCTTTCTCGGATATTTAACTTGGACCGTAGACGAGGTTCTTGCAACTGAGCCATCCCAAATTTTGGGGTGGCTGTGTGTTTTTGATTTTAATTTCCCTAAGCTATAGGACCCTAAGTGGAAGTGCCATAGGATGTGTTGCTTTGTTTCCTACATGATCCAGGAAACGCCATACACTTCTCCAGAGTGGCTGTTGGCAATTTACATCCCGCCCATCAGCATAACAAGGCTCCATGTTCTCCATGACCTGTCCTGCCTTTCTGGATTTTACACTTTTTTCAGATGGCCCTTTTGACCGGGGGGCAGTGAGACTTCATTGTAGTGCAGATTTCCTTTACACGCTTGATTGGTTGGCCAAAAAGGGCGTATGCGTTTTTTCCAGAATACATTCAGGAAAAAACGCATATGCCCTTTTTGGCCAAGTGCATCATTGTGGACATTCTTCCTCTTTTCCTATGCTTTAAGTGCAATTCCAGTCTACCCCCTGAAATCGTTTTCCTGAAATTCTGCCCCGCTTTCAAGTCCTCTTCGAAGACTTACTTCAATACATTTTTGGACGATAGCTGTCATTCATAACTCTGCAGGTTTGTGAATTACAGTGCCCCTGACCTCCTTTCTTCAACTCGCTTTCTTGTGAGCTGGCCGCAAAACCGCAAGATTGCTTCAGTCCCTAATCCGGTTCCTGCAGGGCACGCTGAGCCTTTTGTTAATTCCTCTTCCTTTTGGGAAATGAGCGTTCCATTTGCCCGTGCAGACACCTACAGCTAGTCTCTCATTGGTTCTCCCTATTCCTCTTCATCTTGCGCAGAAATTGCAAACTGTGTCAAACAGGAGGTTAAAGGCACTGACTTTCCAAGTGGGGAGACTGTTAGTAAAGCGTCTGGAACGGTGCACTCGAGTACCAGGGGACGAAACCTGAGATGCATATGAAAACGTTTCCTAATCACACGGTGGACCATACTCTGGGTTTCCCATGCATGTTTTAGCTGAAGGAAGAATCCCTTAAACCTGGAGAGTTGGGACCCATGGAATGGCTACCATGCAGTATGACTTCAAAGGGTCTGTGTTTGCTCGCCGAACCTCACCAATACTATCAGCCCAAAGTGTCCAGCCTTATGTCTCACCCAGCTCTGGGTGTAGATGTGGTAAATCCAGGTTGCATCACAAGCCCTGAATGAATTATTTAAGAATTGCTCTCTATTTCACTGTCATAGTGTTTTGTTTTTGAAATTTATTTTGATAATGGGATTTATCGGATTTTCACTGCTGCGTTTAGGCCGCTGTACACACGCTTGATTTCCTAATGGAGACATATAAATCCATGGGTCTTAAGATTCTTATTTGTCAGGTATATTCCCAGGCGTTGAATATGGGGTCTTGATTCCATTTCGTTGAGCAAGGAGTAGGTCTTGTCTATTATATATTTGGCTTATGGAACGGTATCTGTGCTAATTTCAATCTCTGGTTTTATGCAGCACCCCAACTCACCTTTCCCCATAAGCAAGCATAAGTTGGTTTTCTAAATTTGAGACCCTGTTCTGTTTTGTAATTCAGTTCATGTGTAGCCAAGTTTACCTTCCGTGTATTAGTGATGTCTTATGATGTTTCTTTTTCTGTGTGACTTATTTCTCGTAGAATCGTAGTACCTGAATCCACTCATTATGCCGCTATGGGCCTGATGACGTAGATTTCATTGCTGAGTGTTATTCCTTTGTACGTACGTACCACAACTTCTTTATCCATTTTTTGCTTTCTCGGATATTTAACTTGTACCGTAGACGAGGTTCTTGTAAACAGAGCCGTCCCAAACTTTGGGGTGGCTGTGTGTTTTTGATTTTAATTTCCCTAAGCTATAGGACCCTAAGTGGAAGTGCCATAGGCTGTGTTGCTTTGTTTCCTACGTGTATCAGGAAACACCATACACTTTTCCAGAGTGGCTGTTGGCAATTTACATCCCGCCCATCAGCATAACAAGGCTCCCTCTTCTCCATGACCTGTCCTGCCTTTCTGGATTTTACACTTTATTCAGATGGCCCTTTTGACCGGGGGGCAGTGAGACTTCATTGTAGTGCAGATTTCCTTTACACGCTTGCTTGGTTGGCCAAAAATGGCGTATGCGTTTTTTCCTGAATATATTCAGGAAAAAACGCATACGCCATTTTTGGCCAAGTGCATCATTGTTGACATTCTGCCTCTTTTCCTATGCTTTAAGTGTAATTCCAGTCTGCCCCCTGAAATCGTTTTCCTGAAATTCTGCCCCGCTTTCAAGTCCTCTTCGACGACTTACTTCAGTATATTTTTGGACGATAGCTGTCATTCATAACTCTGCAGGTTTGTGAATTACAGTGCACCTGAGCTCCTTTCTTCAACTCGCTTTCTTGTGAGCTGGCCGCAAAACCGCAGGATTGCTTCAGGCCTTCTTCTGGTTCCGGCAGGGCACGCTGAGCCTTTGGTTAATTCCTCTTCCTGGTGGGAAATGAGCGTTCCATTTGCCCGTGCAGACACCTACAGCTAGTCTCTCATTGGTTCTCCCTATTCCTGTTCATCTTGCGCAGAACGTGCAAACTGTGCCAAACAGGAGGTTAAAGGCACTGACTCTCCAAGTGTGGAGAGTGTTAGTAAAGCGTCTGGAATGGTGAATCCGAGTACCAGGGGACGAAACCTGAGATGCATTTGATAACGTTTCCCAATCACACGGTGGACCATACTCTGGGTTTCCCATGCATGTTTTAGCTGAAGGAAGAATCCCTTAAACCTGGAGAGTTGGGACCCATGGAATGGTTACCATGCAGTATGACTTCAAAGGGTCTGCGTTTGCTCACCGAACCTCACCAATGCTATCAGCCCGAAGTGTCCAGCCTTATGTCTCACCCAGCTCTGGGTGTCGATGTGGTAAATCCAGGTTGCATCACAAGCCCTGAATGAATTATTTAAGAATTGCTCTCTATTTCACTGTCATTGTGTTTTGTTTTTGAAATTAATTTTGATAATGGGATTTATCGGATTTTCACTGCTGCGTTTAGGCCGCTGTACACACGCTTGATTTCCTTATGGAGACATATAAATCCATGGGTCTTAACATTCTTACTTGTCAGGTATATTCCCAGGCGTTGAATATGGGGTGTTGAGTCCATTTCGTTTAGCAAGGAGTAGGTCTTGTCTATTATATATTTGGCTTATGGAACGGTATCTGTGCTAATTTCAATCTCTGGTTTGATGCAGCACCCCAACTCACATTTCCCCATAAGCAAGCATAAGTTGGTTTTCTAAATTTGAGACCCTCTTCTGTTTCGTAATTCAGTTCATGTGTAGCCAAGTTTACGTTCCGTGTATTAGTGATATCTTATGATGTTTCTTTTTCTGTGTGAATTATTTCTCGTAGAATCGACGTACCTGAATCCACTCATTATGCCGCTACGTGCCTCATGACGTAGATTTCATTGCTGAGTGATATTCCATTGTACGTGCGTACCACAACTTCTTTATCCATTTTTTGCTTTCTCGGATATTTAACTTGTTCCGTAGACAAGGTTCTTGTAAACAGAGCCGTCCCAAACTTTGGGGTGGCTGTGTGTTTTTGATTTTAATTTCCCTAAGCTATAGGACCCTAAGTGGAAGTGCCATAGGCTGTGTTGCTTTGTTTCCTAGGTGTTTCAGGAAACACCATACACTTCTCCAGAGTGGCTGTTGGCAATTTACATCCCGCCCATCAGCATAACAAGGCTCCCTCTTCTCCATGACCTGTCCTGCCTTTCTGAATTTTACACTTTTTTCAGATGTCCCTTTTGACCGGGGGGCAGTGAGACTTCATTGTAGTGCAGATTTCATTTACACGCTTGCTTGGTTGGCCAAAAATGGCGTATGCGTTTTTTCCTGAATATATTTAGTAAAAAACGCATACGCCCTTTTTGGCCAAGTGCATCATTGTCGACATTCTGCCTCTTTTCCTATGCTTTAAGTGCAATTCCAGTCTACCCCCTGAAACCGTTTTCCTGAAATTCTGCCCCGCTTTCAAGTCCACTTCGAGGACTTACTTCAATACATTTTTGGACGATAGCTTTCATTCATAACTCTGAAGGTTTGTGAATTACAGTGCCCCTGAGCTCCTTTCTTCAACTCGCTTTCTTGTGAGCTGGCCGCAAAACCGCAGGATTGCTTCAAGCCCTAATCTGGTTCCGGCAGGGCACGCTGAGCCTTTGGTTAATTCCTCTTCCTGGTGGGAAATGAGCGTTCCATTTGCCCGTGCAGACACCTACAGCTAGTCTCTCATTGCTTCTCCCTATTCCTGTTCATCTTGCGCAGAACGTGCAAACTGTGCCAAACAGGAGGTTAAAGGCACTGACTTTCCAATTGGGGAGTGTTTTAGTAAAGTGTCTGGAACGGTGCACCCGAGTACCAGGGGACGAAACCTGAGATGCATTTGAAAACGTTTCCCAATCACACGGTTGAACATACTCTGGGTTTCCCATTCATGTTTTAGCTGAAGGAAGAATCCCTTAAACCTGGAGAGTTGGGACGCATGGAATGGGTACCATGCAGTATGACTTCAAAGGGTCTGCATTTGCTCACCAAACCTCACCAATGCTATCAGCCCAAAGTGTCCAGCCTTATGTCTCAACCAGCTCTGGGTGTAGATATGGTAAATCCAGGTTGCATCACAAGCCCTGAATGAATTATTTAAGAATTGCTCTATTTCACTGTCATTGTGTTTTGTTTGTGATATTTATTTTGTTAATGGGATTTATCGGATTTTCACTGCTGCGTTTAGGCCACTGTACACACGCTTGACTTCCTTATGGAGACATATAAATCCATGGGTCTTAACATTCTTACTTGTCAGGTATATTCCCAGGCGTTGAATATGGGGTGTTGAGTCCATTTCGTTGAGCAACTGTAGGTCTTGTCTATTATATATTTGGCTTATGGAACGGTATCTGTGCTAATTTCAATCTCTGGTTTTATGCAGCACCCCAACTCACCTTTCCCCATAAGCAAGCATAAGTTGGTTTTCTAAATTTGAGACCCTGTTCTGTTTTGTAATTCAGTTCATGTGTAGCCAAGTTTACCTTCCGTGTATTAGTGATATCTTATGATATTTCTTTTTCTGTGTGACTTATTTCTCGTAGAATCGTCGTACCTGAATCCACTCATTATGCCGCTACGGGCCTGATGACGTAGATCGCATTGCTGAGTGATATTCCATTGTACGTACGTACCACAACTTCTTTATCCATTTTTTGCTTTCTCGGATATTTAACTTGTACCGTAGACGAGGTTCTTGTAAACAGAGCCGTCCCAAACTTTGGGGTGGCTGTGTGTTTTTGATTTTAATTTCCCTAATCTATAGGACCATCAGTGGAAGTGCCATAGGCTGTGTTGCTTTGTTTCCTACGTGTTTCAGGAAACACCATACCCTTCTCCAGAATGGCTGTTGGCAATTTACATCCCTCCCATCAGCATAATAAGGTTCCGTGTTCTCCATGACCTGTGCTGCCTTTCTGGATTTTACACTTTTTTCAGATGGCCCTTTTGACCGGGGGGCAGTGAGACTTCATTGTAGTGCAGATTTCCTTTACACGCTTGCTTGGTTGGCCAAAAAGTGCGTATGCGTTTTTTCCTGAATATATTCAGGAAAAAACGCATACACCCTTTTGGCCAGGTGCATCATTGTCCACATTCTGCCTCTTTTCCTATGCTTTAAGTGCAATTCCAGTCTACCCCCTGAAATCGTTTTCCTGAAATTCTGCCCCACTTTCAAGTCCTCTTCGAAGACTTACTTCAATACATTTTTGGACGATAGCTGTCATTCATAACTCTGCAGTTTTGTGAGTTACAGTGTCCCTGAGCTCCTTTCTTCAACTCGCTTTCTTGTGATCTGGCCGCAAACCCACATGATTGCTTCAGGCCCTAATCTGGTTCTGGCACGGCATGCTGAGCCTTTGGTTCATTCCTCTTCCTGGTGGGAAATGAGCTTTAATTTGCACGTGCAGACACCTACAGCTAGTCTCTGATTGGTTCTCACTATTCCTGTTCACCTTGCGCAGAATTTCCAAACTGTGCCAAACAGGAGGTTAAAGGCACTGACTCTCCAAGTGGAGAGAGTGTTAGTAAAGGGTCTGGAATGGTGAACCCGTGTAAAAGGGGACAAAAACTGAGATGCATTTGAAAACGCTTCCCAGTCACACGGTGGACCTTACTTTGGGTTTCCCATGCATGTTTTAGCTGAAGGAAGAATCTCTTAAACCTGGAGAGTTGGGACCCATGGAATGGGTACCATGCAGTATGACTTCAAAGGATCTGCATTTCTTCATCGTACCTCACCAGTGCTATCCGCCCGAAGTGTCCAACCTTATGTCTCACTCAGCTCTTGGTGCAGATGTGGTTAATCCTGGTTTCATCACAAGCTCTGAATGAATTATTTAAGAATAGCTCTCTATTTCACTGTCATTGTGTTTTGTTTTTGTAATTCATTTTGATAATTGGATTTATCGGATTTTCTCTGCTGCGTTCATAAATCTATACACACGCTTGATTCTGTTACGGAGACATATAAATCCATGGGTTTGAAGATTCTTACTAGTCAGGTGTATTCCTAGGCGTTGAATATGGGGTGTTTAGTCCATTTCGTTGAGCAACTGGTAGGTCTTGACTATTACATATTTGGCTTATGGAAAGGTATCTGTGCTAATTTCTATCTCTGGTTTTATGCAGCACCCCAGCTCTCCTTTATCCTTAAGCAAGCATATGTTGGTTTTCTAAATTTGAGACCCCATTCTGTTTTGTAATTCAGTTCATTTGTAGCCACGTTTACATTCCATATATTAGTAATATCGTGTGTCTTTTTCTTTTTGAATTATGTGACTTCGAATGATCATACGTAACTCCTCTGTGGTTGTTACAACTGGCCATATTTCATTGATTTCCAGGCTGAGTAATATTCCACTCTACATAAGTCTCACATCTCTATCCATTTTTTCCCTCCAGAGACTTATAAATTATATCCTAGTCGAGGATCTTTTAAACATAGAGGCAGTAAATATTGGGGTGCCTGTGTCCTCTCGATTTTTGTTTTTCCCAAGATATACGTCCATGAGTGCAAGTGCCCTGTGCTCTGTAGCTCATTTTTTAGGTGCTTTAGTAAACACAATACACTTCTCCAGAGTGACCGTTGGCAATATACATTTCCAGTATAAGCCTCAGAGGGCTCCCTTTTCTCCTTGCCCTGTCCTGCATTTCTGGTGTTTACACTTTATGAGGAAGGCTCTTCTGACTGATGCGAAGTGATATGTTTTGTAGTATTGATTTCCAGTGCCCACCTGTTTGGTTGGCTAAAAAAGTGTATGCCCTTTTCTTGAATACATACAGAAAAAGACGCATACACCCTTTTTGGCCAATTGCAATGTTGGCAATGTTCAGCCCCTTTTCTTGTGCTTAATGGCGAGTCCTTTCTACCTCTTCCAATCCCTTTCCTGCCATTCTCCGTTGCTTACAAGTCCTTTCCTCTGACTTTCCTCAAGACATTTTTCAGTGATAGATATTTTCAACTCTGCAGTTTCGTGAATTTTAGTGTCCCTGAGTTCCATTTTTCAACTTGTGTTTATGGGAACTGGCCACAAAGCAGCGGAATTTCCTCAAGCCCTATTCTGTTTCCATGGGCAACCCTAGCCTTTGGTCAATTCGTCTTCCTGATTGGAAATAAGAGTGACATGTGCCTGTCCGAACACCTAGGACTTGTCTCTCATTGTTCCTCCTCCTTCTGCTTCATCCTCTGGACAAATTCCAAACTGTCTGCAACAGGATGTTGACAGTGCTGACATCTCCAAGTGGGAAGACTGTTCGTAAAGACGCTGGAGGGGTGAACCCGAGCACCAGGAGATGAGGAGATGAGATGCCTTTTCCAAACTCTTCCCGATCAGACGGTATACCATCCTCTGGGTGTGACAGGCATGTTTTAGCTGTAGGAAGGGTCCCATTCATGTGAGGAGAACACCAGGGCTTTTACAAAATCAGTGTCTCTCCACAACCCAAACTGGGGAATTTTTTAAGCTACGGCTACACATATGTTCATTAAGGGCCTTGGGAAGTAGGCAGAGTCCAAACTTTAGATGATTGAAGTCTTCAGGGTCAGAAGCACTCACCACCGGCTTCCCTTACGTTCCATTTTAACTGTCATGAATAGATGATGTCAATAAAAATATCTATTCTTTTTCAGATGATTTCCCCTTATAGGTTATTGTAAAATATTGAGTGTAGTTCCCGGTGCTATACAGTAGTTCCTTTGACGATCGATTTTATACATAGCAGTGTGTATGTGTTAATCCCAAACTGTTAATTTATCCCTCCTCCCACCTTTCCCCTTTGGTAATAATAAATTATAAGATTTTATACTTCTCAGAATTGGGGGAGCTGAAAGAGAGGTATCATTTTCAATGGAAAAGCATTTAAAACAAGATTGAAGCTTTAACCAAGATTATTAGATGTACATCCTTGGAAAGAAATCACTTCGTTTCTCTAATATTGACCTGACAAATAAGACAAACCTTTTCACTGAACTTGCTTCTAATAAAGTGATGGAAATATCAAATGGGAGTGTTAGAAACATCTTATTTTACCCGAGCCTTATACACTGTTCTATGTTAATTACAGTTTGGCTCAAACATCTGTTCATTGAAGTTACAATGTTCTCAATTTCTGTTACTGATCCTCCAGAGTGGACCCCAACAAGTGTCCCCCTGCCCAGTGTCATTGGAGGCAAAAGATTGAGACTGAGTTTGGTTCAGAAGCAAAGGAAACTTTATATTTTGATCAGAGAATGGAGAGGTGAGAGCATGTGCTACCCCGTGGGCTGTGGGCTGGGCTGCTGTGTAGAGATCCTGTCAGAGTCAGTGGGAGGGAGGGGGCGGAGCTCTCGAGGGCCCGGTTGGCTGCAGCTCAGGCTCTATATCGCAGAGTGTGCACTGTGTCCCAGGAGCTGAGGTGTCGACCCAGCCATTCCGCACTAGGAAGTCTGGTCTGAAGTGCCGGCTGTTGAACCTCTGTATGCGGGACCCTAGGAGCATGTGAAATTAGACAAAGCACAAAGGATAAAAAAGGTTAGACTTTATTTTATTGCCCAGATTCTATTTTTATCTCCCAGGGATTTTTAAGGGGCTTTGCCTGGGAAAAAGCCCTCTTCTGCCTTTTTTCCCCTTCCTCATTCTTAGAGTGCTGAGGGTGCAGACCCTTCTTCTGTAACTGCTGAGTGCTGAGTTAGGAGCCCTCATACCCGTGGGCGAGGGTCAGAACTTCTCCCCAGCAGCCTCCAGGTGACGTTGATTGTCCCCAGGCCTCCTGCCTCCCCGCTCGTCTGCCTGAGCACCAGTATTGGAAGCGTTATAGATTCTAATGACCTTTAAGGGTCCAGGAAGGAGATGTGCAGTGACGCTGTGAGGTCCAGTTTCACCCCGCCCTGCATTTGTTCGGCCACCTTAGGCTGACCGTTTCTGCCAGCCTAGATGCTCTGACCAGTAGTCTGCACTTTCTTCAGTTAGGCCCCTGAATTAACGTAAAAAGAGCACCAGGTGTCAGGACCCTGCCTGCTCAACTCCCAGACAGCCCAGGGTCAGTGGTGATGAAGGACCATGATGGTCACTGAGTCAACAGCCTTTTGAAGTAAACAGGAGTCCAGCTGGTCTTATTGGCCACCATCATCACAGTGTCTGTAGGCTCTTCTATGGTGACAGCGTGATATACGTTTCCCCCGCCAAGATTATTAGGTCCGCTCTGGGTGCAGTAAGTCCTGCAAGCAGTAGTCTACTCTTTTGGGACACACTCTTGTTGTTTTATGAGAGAAACTCCAGGTCAAGTGATGGTCACATGAGTCGTCATGGTGCCCCTTTACCCCGGTTATCTCTCTGGAGGTTGGAGTTGGAGGGCCTCCTCACTCGAGGTCAGTGTGCCCACGGAGCAAACCCTGCAACTTCAGGGCATGGTTGGGGCTTAGGGTCACCACGTGGGGTCCTTTTCCCTTAGGAGGGAGGTGGCCTTTTGTGCTGCTGATTTCCAGGTTTTCAGATACCGCCAGTATCTTGGCCAGATGTGGCGGTGGGCCAAGCCCATTGGTGACCGTAGTTTATCCTACCGGGATGGCATTCTTGCATTGTTCCATTTCAAGTGGTCCCAGTTTTTGCACTAATACTCCAATAGCGATTCACCATTCACCAGGAATGTAAAGGTCAAAGGGTTTAGCTAAATTAGGGAGTTCCAGGGCAAGGGTCTGAATTGACTGCTCTTTCCATTCTTGAAAGGCCACTTCTGGATTCTATTCAAAAGGATCATCATCTTTTCCTTTCAGTGTTTCATATAGAGGCCCAGCTAGTAGACTGTAGTTAGGGATCCAGAAGCACCAACCCTGGCCTCCCCAGGAACCCCTAAGCTGTCTTCTAGTTTTAGAAATGGGTAAGGCTGTAAATTGTTTCTTCCCTTTCCTGAGATGGGCTTCTCCGACCTTCTGTGAGAATGAAGCCCAGGCAGGTCACCATAGTCTGTGATATTTGAGCTTTTTATTTGACAACTTCTATCCTTTATTGGCTTGGTAGTTCAGAGGTCTCCTTAGTAGGGCTGGCGATCAGAATGTCGTCTGCATATTGAAGGAGTGTTTCCTTTTCCAAATGTAGAACTTTTAGGTCTTTAACTGAGCTTTCCCCAAAGATGGTGTGGGAATTTTTGAACCCTTGGGGCAACACGGCCCAGAAGTATTGTTTTAGTTGTATGTTGAGTCCTGCCACTCACAAGCCAAAATTTCTTGTGACTCTGGGACTAATAGAATACAAAAGAAGGCATCATTGAAGACTAATACAGAATACCATGTCCCGGTGGTTGGTAGAATGACCAGCAGGGTGTAGGATTTAGGAACTACTGGAGGTATATCCTCGGTGGCTTCACTGACTGTCCTGGCATCCTTTACCAGGACTCCAGCAGCCCATGGGGCTCTCGAGGTCAGGCCAATCCCAGGATATGGAGCTCACCTGGGCAGGTACCCCACCCCCACCGCAGCCCACGGTGCTCTCCTGTTCAGACCCCTCCCAGGATATGGGGTTCCCTGGGCAAGTTCCCCTGCAGCCCATGGGGCTCTCATGGTCAGGCCCCTCCCAGGATACAGAGCTACCCTTGCAGTTACCCTGGCAGGGCTGGGCACACAGGTACCGTGCACATCGCCCTCATTGCAGAGCACTTCCAGCTCACCTGTCACTCAGATCTGACACAGAGCACCTCAGAGCAGGACTTGAACGAAGAAACAGCAGCTCCAACAGGTCTGTGACCCTGGGCATCACTCTGTGTGGCCTCCCTCCACCTGGTCTTCCAGAGACTTCCACTGCACCCGGGGCACCAGGCCTCTGTCTCCACCCACCACCCACCCCTCCTCTCCCTGACTCCTGGGTTCCTCTCATTAGGAGAGGGTTTTCTTGAAGTTGTCTCCCACTCATGGGCCAGATAATATAATTAGAAAACAAGCCAGAGCTGCAACCCCTTGTCTATCCTGACTCTCAGGAGCCCACACCTGTTCCTTGGACCTGGCCGATTCAGCAAGTTCCAGTTTCTGCAACTGTGAGCGCCTGAGGGGTGATTATTGGCTGGCCTGGGAAGCCTGACCGTGCCGGCCAGCCCTCCCCAGGTGTGCCTGTTTGAGATCAATATAAACACCGCTCCAGGCAGCAAGAGCCCCTGCAGCTGTGCCTGACGCCATTTTCTCTGCCCTGTCAGCAGCCTCGGGGCTGGACTGGTGGGAGGGAGTGAGAGGCCACGGCTTTGTGGGTGGCCCAGTGTGAGTGGGGCTCTGCTGGACTTTCTGCAGCAGTTACCAAGATGCCACCTGCTAAAGAAGAGGATGTGCCACCCATACCTGCCTCTGGAATTTCTCCCTGGGCAGAGGTGAGTGAGGAAGAAAGCAGTGGGGGCCCGGACAGCAGGGGTATCTCAGGCAGGGAAATGGAAAGCTTCCAGAAGAGTACCCAGGGCCAGGACCATCCTGGCTGGCCTGCAGGCACCAAATCGGCTGGCATGCTGTCGCTCATGTGGCTCCATGGCCCTTCCTCTAGGCTTTCAAGTCCTTGTACATATTCAGGTGTTTTACCTGGGAAGGGTGGGAACATTTCAGCAGCAGCTGGCCTGGGGCTCGGCCCACATTTACTCACAGATGCCTTGGCACGGTCCCCCAGCTTTGCAATGAGGACGCTTGTTGCGTGGGGCCTGCTGGCTGAATGGGAGATGATTCCCCACCACTGGCCAACTACAGAATTGTTTACAACTGGAGCAAGTGCCCTGATACGGTTTTCCTCTGTGTAACTGGTGGGTTCTGTTTTTTTTTTTCTTTTTTTCATTTTTGGTTCAAGGTAGATTTTATTCCTCTTTTTTGTATTTACAGATATAAGCATGGAAATAATTTATTCATATAAATACATGTATGTGAAGGGAAGAATATTTTTTCTGTTTTACTTTTTGTAATTTTGAATTTTATTTTATTTTTTTATACAGCAGGTTCTTTTTGGTTATCTATTTTATACATATAAATGTATACATGCCAATCCCAATCTCTCAATCCTCCCACCACCACCCCCCAACAGCTTTCCCCCCTTGGTGTCCATACGTTTGTTGTCTACATCTGTTGCTCTATTTCTGCCTTAAAAAACGGTTCATCTGTATAATTTTTCTAGGTTCCACATATATGCATTAATATACAAGATTTGTTTTTCTATTTCTGACTTACTTCACTCTGTATGACAGTCTCTAGATCCATCAACGTCTCTACAAATGACCCAATTTCATTCCTTTTTATGGCTTAGTAATATTCCATTTTATATTTGTACCACATCTTTATGCATTCGTCTGTCTGTGGGCATTTAGGTTGCTTCCATTACCTGGATATTGTAAATAGTGATGCAATGAACATTGAGGTGAATGTCTCTTTTTGATTTATGGTTTTGTCTGGGTATATGCCCAGTAGTGGGATTGCTGGATCATATGGTAATTCTATTCTTAGTTTTATAAGAAACTCCATAATGTTCTCCACAGTGACTGTATCAATTTACATTCCCAACAATAGTGGAAGAGGGTTCCTTATCTCCACACCCTTTCCAGCATTTGTTGTTTGTAGATTTTCTGATGATGCCCATTCTAACAGGTGTGAGGTGATACACCATGGATGAGTCTATTTCGTTGAGCAAAGAGTAGGTCTTGTCTATTACATATTTGGCTTATGGAATGGTATGTGTGCTAATTTCAAGCTCTGGTTTTATACAGCACCCCAACTCAACTTTCCCCTTAAGCAAGCATAAGTTTTTATCTAAATGTGAGACTGTTCGGTTTTGTAATTCAGTTTATGTGTAGCCAAGTTTACACTCCCTCTATTAGTGATATCTTATGATAATTATCTTTCTCTGTGTGACATATTTCTCTTAGAATCATCATACTTAAATCCACTCAATTTGCTGCTACAGGCCTGATGACATTGATTTCATTGCTGAGTGATATTCCATTGTACGTAAGTAGCACAACTCCTTTATCCATTTTTTTCTTTCTGGGATATTTAATTTGTACTGGACTCGAGGTTCTTGTAAACACAGCAGCCCTAAATTTTGTGTTGGCTGTGTCTTGTTGATTTTAATTTTCCTAAGCTATAGGGCCAAAAGTGGAAGTGCCCTAGTCTCCGTAGCTTTGTTTTTCAGATGTTTCAGGATACACCATAAACATCTCCAGAGTGTCTGTTGGCAATTTACATCCCGCCCATCAGCATAACAAGGCTCCCTGTTCTCCATGGCCTGTCCTGTGTTTCTGGTTTTTACACTTTTTTCAGATGGCCCTTTTGACGAATGGGAAATGAGACTTCATTGTAGTACGGATTTCCATTGCTCGAGTGCTTGGTTGGCCAAAAAGGGCATATGCGTTTTTTCCTGAATATATTCAGGAAAAAATGTATACGCACTGTTCGTCCAAGTGCATCACTGTCAAAGATCTGCCGCTTTTCACATGTTTTAAATGCAATTCCAATCTACCTCCTGAAATATGATTCCTCAATTCTGCCTCGTTTTCAAGTCCTCTTTGCAGACTTACTTCAATATATTTTTGCCAATAGCTGTCATTTATAACTCTGCAGGTTTGTGAATTACAGTGCCCGTGATTTCCTTTCTTAACTCGCTTCCTTGAAAGCTGGCCACAAAACCGCAGGTTTGCTTCAGGCCGTAATCAGGGTGTGGCACGGCACTCTGAGCCTTTGGTTAATTCCTCTTCCTGGTGGGAAATTAGAGTTAAATGTGCCCCTCCAGACACCTGCCTCACTCCCAGCCCCTTGGTGATGTGTGTCCTCTGGTTTGAGGCCACATGTGATGGGTTCCTCATCTTTTGATGATGTGGCCCCACTGGTGTGAGGACACTCCTGCCTGCTTCCCATCCCCTTGGTGATGTGGTCCCTCCGGCGAGAGTCTGATCCTGGTTGGGTTCCTCACACTTCTGTGAGGTGGGCCCTCTTCTCTGAGGTCACTCCTGCCTGGCTAGCACACCCCGCCTTGGCGAAGTCGGACCTCTGGTGGCAGTTGGAGCCTGCTGGGAGCCTCCTCCCCTCGGTGATGAGGCCCTCTGGCATCAGGCCCTAACTGCTGGGTTCCCACATTTTCTGATACGTCCTAAGTGGTGCGAGGGCACTCCTGCCAGGTTCCCATCCCCATGGGCATGTGGGCCTTCTGCTCTAAGGTCCCAACACCTGTGTTGTTCACCGTTTCATGATGTTGGCTCTCTGGTGTTAGTTCACTCAGGCCTAGATCCCATAGAGTCTGTGCTCTGAGCCGCCTGCTGGGAGGTTCCTACTGCTGAATTCCTTACCTTTTCTATTCTTTGGGTTCTGTGTTTTCATGCTCCTCCTTCCTGACTCACTCCCAGCCCCTTTGTGATGTAGGTCCTCTGGTTTGAGGCCACATGTGCCGGTTTCCTCACCTTTATTGATGTGGCCCCACTGGTGTGAGGACACTCCTGCCTGGTTCCCATCCACTTGGTGATGGGGGCCCTCTGGTGAGAGCCTGATCCTGGCTGGATTCCTCACCCTTCTGTGAGGTAGACCCTCTGCTGTGAGGTCACTCCTGCCTGGCTGGCACACGTCACCTTGGCGATGTGGGCCCTCAGTTGGGAGTTGGTGCCTGCTGGGAGTCTCCTCCCCTTGGTAATGAGGGCCCTCTGGCGTCAGGCCCTAACTCATGGGCTCCCAAAATTTTCTGATGTGCGCCCTGTCGTGCGAGTACACTCCTGCCGGGGTCCCATGCCCATGGGGATGTTGGCTTTCTGCTCTGAGGTCCCAACGGCTGGGTTGCTCACAGTGTCAGAACGTGGGCCCTCTGCTGTGAGTTCACTCCGGCATGGATCCCATAGCCTCGGTGCTCTGGGCCACCTGCTTGGAGCTTCCAACTGTGGGGTTCCTCACCTTTTTATTCTATGGGCCCTCTGTTGTGAGTCTCCTCCTGCATGCCTCACTCCCAGCCCTTTCGTGATGTGTGTCCCCTTATTTGAGGCCACATGTGCTGTGTTCCTCACCTTTGGCTGATGTGGCCCCACTGGTGTGAGGACACTCCTGCCTGGTTTCCATCCCCTTGGTGATGTGGGCCCTCTGGTTAGAGTCTGATCCTGGTTGGGTTCCTCACACTTCTGTGAGGTGGGCCCTCTGCTGTGAGGTAACTCCTGCCTGGCTTGCTCCCATTGCCTTGGTGACGTCGGCCCTCTGGTGGCATTTGGAGCCTGCTGGTAGCCTCCTCTCCTCGGTGATGAGGGCCCTCTGGCGTCAGGCCCTAACTGCTGGGTTCCCACATTTTCTGATACGTGTTAAGTTGTGCGAGGACACTCCTGCGAGGTTCCTATCCCCATGGGGATGTGGGTCTTCTGCTCTGAGGTTCCACCGGCTGGGTTGCTCACAGTTTCATGATGTGGGCCCTCTGCTGTGAGTTCACTGTGGCCTGGATCCCATAGACTCCGTGCTCTGGGCCACCTGCTGGGAGGTTCAAACTGCTGGATTCCTCACATTTTTTATTCTGTGGGCCCTGTGTTGTTAGGCTACTCCTGCTTGCCTCACTCGGAGCACCTTGGAAATGTGGGTCCTCTGGTTTAGGCCACATGTGCTGGGTTCCTCACCTTTCTATAATGTGGCCACACTGGTGTGAGGACACTGCTGCCTTTTTCCGATCCCCTTGGTGATGTGGGCTCTCTGGTGAGAGTCTTATCCTGGCTGGTTTCCTCACCCTTCTGTGAGGTAGACCCTCTGCTGTGAGGTCACTCCTGCCTGGCTGGCACACATCACCTTGGCGACGTGGGCCCTCAGTTGGGAGTTGGTGCCTGCTGGGGGTCTCCACCCCTCGGTAATGAGGGCCCTCTGGCGTCAGACCCTAACTCCTGGGCTCCCAAAATTTTCTGCTGTGCGCCCTGTGGTGCGACTACACTCCTGCCAGGTTCCCAACCCCATGGGAATGTGGGCCTTCTGCTCTGAGGTCCCAACGGTGGGTTGCTCAGTTTCATGATGAGGGTCCTCTGGTGTGAGTTCACTCCGCCCTGGATCCAATAGCCTCGCTGCTCCTGGCTGCCTGCGGGGATGTTCCAACTGCGGGATTCCTCACCTTTTTTCTTCTATGGGCCCTCTGTTTTGAGACTCCTCCTGCCTGCCTGACTCCCAGCCCCTTGGTGATGTGTGTCCTCTGGTTTGAGGCTACGTGTGCTGGGTCCCTCACCTTTCGATTATGTGGCCCCACTGGTGTGAGGACACTCCTGCCTGGTTCCTATCCCCTTGGTGATGTGGGCCCTCTGGTGAGAGTCTGATCCTGGCTGGGTTCCTCACCCTTCTGTGAGGTGGACCCTCTGCTGTGAGGTCACTCCTGCCTGGCTGGCACACCCCACCTTGGCAACGTCGGACCTCTTGTGGCAGTTGGAGCCCGCTGGGAGCTTCCTCTCCTCGGTGATGAGGGCCCTCTGGCGTCAGGCCCTAACTTCTGGGCTCCCAAAATTCTCTAATGTGCGCCCTGTGGTGCGAGTACACTCCTGCCAGGTTCCCAACCACATGGGAATGTGGGCCTTCTGCTCTGAGGTCCCAACGGCTGGGTTGCTCACAGTTTCATGATGAGGGCCCTCTGTTTTGTGTTCAGTCAGGCCTGGATCCCATATCCTCGCTGCTCCTGGCCGCCTGCTGGGAGGTTCCAACTGCGAGATTCCTCACCTTTTTTATTCTATGGGCCCTCTGTTTTGAGGCTCCTCCTGCCTGCCTCACTCCCAGCCCCTTGGTGATGTGTGTCCTCTAGTTTGAGGCCACGTGTGCTGGGTCCATCACATTTCGGTGATGTGGCCCCACTGGTGTGAGGACACTCCTGCCTGGTTTCCATTCCCTTGGTGATGTGGGCCCTCTGGTGAGAGTCTGATCCTCTTTGGGTTCCTCACACTTTTGTGTGGTTGGCCCTCTGCTCTGAGGTCACTCCTGCCTGGCTGGCACACACCGCATTGGCGACGTCAGCCCTCTGGTAGCAGTTGGAGCTTGCTGGGAGCCTCCTCTCCTCAGTGATGAGGGCCCTCTGGCGTCTGGCCCTAACTGCTGGGCTCCCCACATTTTCTGATGTGTGCCCACTGGTGCGATGACACTCCTGCTTGGTTCCCTCCCCCATGGGGATGTGGGCCTTGTGCTCTGAGGTCACAACGGCTGGGTTGCTTACAGTATCACGATGAGGGCCCTCTGTTGTGAGTTCATCACTGCCTGGATCCCATAGCCTCGGTGATCTGGGCCGCCTGCTGGGATGTTCCAACGGCTGGATTCCTCACCTTTTTTATACAATGGGCCATGTGTTGGGAGGTTAATCCTGCCTGCCTCGCTCCGAGACCCATGGTGATGTGGGTCCTCTGGTTTGAGGCCACATGTGCTGGGTACCTCAACTTTCGATGATGTGGTCCCACGGGTGTGAGGGCACTCCTGCCTGGTTCCCAGCCCCTTGCTGTTGTGGGCACTCTGGTGAGGGTCTGATCCTTCCTGGGTTCCTTAGCCTTCTGTGAGGTGGGCCCTCTGATGTGAGGTCACTCCTGCATGGCTGGCTCACGTCGCCTTGGCGACGTGGGTCTTCTGTTGGCCACTGAAGCATACTGGGAGCCTCCTACCCTCTTTAATGAGGGCCCTGGAAAAAACGCATATGCCCTTTTTGACCAAGTGCAACATTGTCGACATTCTGACTCTTTTCCTATACTTTCAGAGGATTTCCCTTCTACCTCCTGAAATCGTAGTCCTGGAATTCTGCCCCACGTTCAAGTCCTCTTTGTAGCCTTACTTCAATATATTTTTGGATGATAGCTGTCATTTATAACTCTGCAGGTTTGTGAATTACAGTGCCCCTGAGCTCCTTTCTTCAACTCGCTTTCTTGTGAGCTGGCCGCAAAACCGCAGGATTGCTTCAGGCCCTAATCTGGTTCTGGCAGGGCACGCTGAGCCTTTGGCTATTTCCCCTTTCTTGTGGGAAACGAGCGTTCCAGTTGCCCGTGCAGACACCTACAGCTAGTCTCTCATTGGTTCTCCCTATTCCTGTTCATCTTGCGCAGAAATTGCAAACTGTGCCAAACAGGAAGTTAAAGGCACTGACTCTCCATGTGGGGAGAGTGTTAGTAAAGCGTCTGGAATGGTGAACCCGAGAACCAGGGGACGAAACTTGAGATGCATTTGAAAACGTTTCCCAATCACACGGTGGACCATACTCTGGGTTTCCCATGCATGTTTTAGCTGAAGGAAGAATCCCTTAAACCTGGAGAGTTGGGACCCATGGAATGGGTACCATGAAGTATGACTTCAAAGGGTCTGCATTTGCTCACCGAACCTCACCAATGCTATCAGCCCAAAGTGTCCGGCCTTATGTCTCACCCAGCTCTGGGTGTAGATGTGGTAAATCCAGGTTGCAACACAAGCCCTGAATGAATTATTTAAGAATTGCTCTCTATTTCACTGTCATTGTGTTTTGTTTTTGAAATTTATTTTGATAATGGGATTTATCGGATTTTCACTGTTGTGTTTAGGCCGCTGTACACATGCTTGATTTCCTTATGGAGACATATAAATCCATGGGTTTTAAGATTCTTACTTGTCAGGTATATTCCCAGGCGTTGAATAAGGGGTGTTGTGTCTAATTCGTTGAGCAAGGAGTAGGTCTTGTGTATTATATATTTGGCTTATGGAACGGTATCTGTACTAATTTCAATCTCTGGTTTTATGCAGCACCCCAACTCACCTTTCCCCATAAGCAAGCATAAGTTGGTTTTCTAAATTTGAGATCCTGTTCTGTTTTGTAATTCAGTTCATGTGTAGCCAACTTTACGTTCCGTGTATCAGTGATATCTTATGATCTTTCTTTTTCTGTGTGATTATTTCTCGTAGAATCATCGTACTTGAATCAATTCATTATGCCGCTAGGGGCCTGATGACACAGATTTCATTGCTGAGTGATATTCCATTGTACGTACGTACCACAACTTCTTTATCCATGTTTTGCTTTCTCAGATATTTAACTTGTACCGTAGACGAGGTTCTTGTAACCGAGCCATTCCAAATTTTGGGGTGGCTGTGTATTTTTGATTTTAATTTCCCTAAGCTATAGGACCCTAAGTGGAAGTGCCATAGGCTGTGTTGCTTTGTTTCCTACGTGTTTCAGGAAACACCATACACTTCTCCTGAGTGGCTGTTGGCAATGTACATCACACCCATCAGCATAACAAGGCTCCCTGTTCTCCATGACCTGTCCTGCCTTTCTGGATTTTACACTTTTTTCAGATGGCCATTTTGACCGGAGGGCAGTGAGACTTCATTGTAGTGCAGATTGCCTTTTCATGCTTGCTTGGTTGGCCAAAAAGGGCATATGCGTTTTTTCCTGAATATATTCAGGAAAATACGTATACGCCTTTTTTGGCCAAGTGCATCATTGTCGACATTCTGCCTCTTTACCTATGCTTTAAGTGCAATTCCAGTCTACCCCCTGAAATCGTTTTCCTGAAATTCTGCCCCGCTTTCAAGTCCTCTTCGAAGACTTACTTCAATACATTTTTGGATGATAGCGGTCATTCATCCCTCTGCAGGTTTGTGTATTACAGTGCCCCTGAGCTCCTTTCTTCAACTCGCTTTCTTGTGAGCTGGCCGCAAAACCGCATGATTGTTTCAGGCCCTAATCTGGTTCCGGCAGGGCACGCTGAGCCTTTGGTTAATCCCTCTTCCTGGTGGGAAATGAGCGTTCCATTTGCCCGTGCAGACACCTACAGCTAGTCTCTCATTGGTTCTCCCTATTCCTGTTCATCTTACGCAGAAATTGCAAACTGTGCCAAACAGGAGGTTAAAGGCACTGACTCTCCAATTGGGGAGAGTGTTAGTAAAGCGTCTGGAATTGTGAACCCGAGTACCAGGGTACGAAACCTGAGATGCATTTGAAAACGTTTCCCAATCACACGGTGGACCATACTCTGGGTTTCCCATGCATGTTTTAGCTGCAGGAAGATTCCCTAAAACCTGGAGATTTGGGACCCATGGAATGGCTACCATGAAGTATGACTTCAAAGGGTCTGCGTTTGCTCACCGAACCTCACCATTGCAATCAGCCTGAAGTGTCCAGCCTTATGTCTCAACCAGCTTTGGGTGTAGAGGTGGTAAATCCAGTTTGCATCACAAGCCCTGAATGAATTATTTAAGAATTGCTCTGTATTTCACTGTCATTATGTTTTGTTTTTGAAATTTATTTTGATAATGGGATTTATCGGATTTTCACTGCTGCGTTTAGGCCGCTGTACACACGCTTGATTTCCTTATGGAGACATATAAATCCATGGGTCTTAAGATTCTTACTTGTCAGGTATATTCCCAGGCGTTGAATATGGGGTGTTGAGTCCATTTCGTTGAGCAAGGAGTAGGTCTTGTCTATTATATATTTGGCTTATGGAACGATATCTGTGCTAATTTCAATCTCTGGTTTGATGCAGCACCCCAACTCACCTTTCCCCATAAGCAAGCATAAGTTGGTTTTCTAAATTTGAGACCCTGTTCTGTTTTGTAATTCAGTTCATGTGTAGACAAGTTTACCTTCCGTGTATTAGTGATAACTTATGATGTTTCTTTTTCTATGTGACTTATTTCTCGTAGAATCGTCGTACCTGAATCCACTCATTATGCCGCTATGGGCCTGATAACGTAGATCTCATTGCTGAGTGATATTCCATTGTACGTACGTACCACAACTTGTTTATCCATTTTTTGCTTTCTCGGATATTTAACTTGTACCGTAGACGAGGTTCCTGTAAACAGAGCCGTCCCAAACTTTGGGGTGGCTGTGTGTTTTTGATTTTAATTTCCCTAAGCTATAGGACCCTAAGTGGAAGTGCCATAGGCTGTGTTGCTTTGTTTCCTACGTGTTTCAGGAAACACCATACACTTCTCCAGAGTGGCTGTTGGCAATTTACATCCCGCCCATCAGCATAACAAGGCTCCCTGTTCTCCATGACCTGTCCTGCCTTTCTGGATTTTACACCTGTTTCAGATGGCCTTTTGGAACGGGGGGCAATGAGACTTCATTGTAGTGCAGATTTCCTTTACACGCTTCCTTGGTTGGCCAAAAAGTGCGTATGCGTTTTTTCCTGAATATATTCAGGAAAAAACGCATACGCCCTTTTTGGCCAAGTGCATCATTGTCGACATTCTGCCTCTTTTCCTATGCTTTAAGTGCAATTCCAGTCTACCCCCTGAAATCGTTTTCCTGAAATTCTGCCCCACTTTCAAGTCCTCTTCGAAGACTTACTTCAATATATTTTTAGACGATAGCTGTCATTCATAACTCTGCAGGTTTGTGAATTACAGTGCCCCTGAGCTCCTTTCTTCAACTCGCTTTCTTGTGAGCTGGCCGCAAAACCGCAGGATTGCTTCAGGCCCTAATCTGGTTCCGGCAGGGCACGCTGAGCCTTTGGTTAATCCCTCTTCCTGGTGGGAAATGAGCGTTCCATTTGCCCGTGCAGACACCTACAGCTAGTCTCTCATTGGTTCTCCCTATTCCTGTTCATCTTGCGCAGAAATTGCAAACTGTGCCAAACAGGAGGTTAAAGGCACTGACTCTCCATGTGGGGAGAGTGTTAGTAAAGCGAATGGAACGGTGAACCCGAGTACCAGGGGACGAAACCTGAGATGCATTTGAAAACGTTTCCCAATCACACGGTGGACCATACTCTGGGTTTCCCATGCATGTTTTAGCTGAAGGAAGAATCCCTTAAACCTGGAGAGTTGGGGCCCATGGAATGGCTACCATGCAGTATGACTTCAAAGGGTCTGCGTTTGCTCACCGAACCTCAGCAATGCAATCAGCCCAAAGTGTCCAGCCTTATGTCTCACCCAGCTCTGGGTGTAGATGTGGTAAATCCAGGTTGCATCACAAGCCCTGAATGAATTATTTAAGAATTGCTCTCTATTTCACTGTCATAGTGTTTTGTTTTTGAAATTTATTTTGATAATGGGATTTATCGGATTTTCACTGCTGCGTTTAGGCCGCTGTATACACGCTTGATTTCCTTATGGAGACATATAAATCCATGGGTCTTAAGATTCTTACTTGTCAGGTATATTCCCAAGCGTTGAATATGGGGTGTTGAGTCCATTTCGTTGAGCAAGGAGTAGGTCTTGTCTATTATATATTTGGCTTATGGAACGATATCTGTGCTAATTTCAATCTCTGGTTTTATGCAGCACCCCAACTCACCTTTCCCCATAAGCAAGCATAAGTTGGTTTTCTAAATTTGAGACCCTGTTCTGTTTTGTAATTCAGTTCATGTGCAGCCAAGTTTACCTTCCGTGTATTAGTGATATCTTATGATGTTTCTTTTTCTGTGTGACTTATTTCTCGTAGAATCGTCATACCTGAATCCACTCATTATGCCGCTATGGGCCTGATGACCTAGATTTCATTGCTGAGTGATATTCCATTGTACGTACGTACCACAACTTCTTTATCCATTTTTTACTTTCTCATATATTTAACTTGTACCGTAGACGAGGTTCTTGTAAACAGAGCCGTCCCAAACTTTGGGGTGGCTGTGTGTTTTTGATTTTAATTTCCCTAAGCTATAGGACCCTAAGTGGAAGTGCCATAGGCTGTGTTGCTGTGTTTCCTACGTGTTTCAGGAAACACCATACACTTCTCCAGAGTGGCTGTTGGCAATTTACATCCCGCCCATCAGCATAACAAGGCTCCCTGTTCTCCATGACCTGTCCTGCCTTTCTGGATTTTACACTTTTTTCAGATGGCCCTTTTGACCGGGGGCCAGTGAGACTTCATTGTAGTGCAGATTTCCTTTACACGCTTGCTTAGTTGGCCAAAAAGGGCGTATGCGTTTTTTCCTGAATATATTCAGGAAAAAACGCATACGCCCTTTTTGGCCAAGTGCATCATTGTCGACATTCTGCCTCTTTTCCTATATTTTAAGTGCAATTCCAGTCTACCCCCTGAAATCGTTTTCCTGAAATTCCGCCCCGCTTTCAAGTCCTCTTCGAAGACTTACTTCAATATATTTTTGGACGATAGCTGTCATTCATAACTCTGCAGGTTTGTGAATTACAGTGCCCCTGAGCTCCTTTCTTCAACTCGCTTTCTTGTGAGCTGGCCGCAAAACCGCAGGATTGTTTCAGGCCCTAATCTGGTTCCGGCAGGGCACGCTGAGCCTTTGGTTAATTCCACTTCCTGGTGGGAAATGAGCGTTCCATTTGTCCGTGCATACACCTACAGCTAATCTCTCATTGGTTCTCCCTATTCCTGTTCATCGTGCGCAGAAATTGCAAACTGTGCCAAACAGGAGGTTAAAGGCACTGACTCTCCAAGTGGGGAGAGTGTTAGTAAAGCGTCTGGAACGATGAACCCGAGTACCAGGGTACAAAACCTGAGATGCATTTGAAAATGCTTCCCAATCACACGGTGGACCATACTCTGGGTTTCCCATGCATGTTTTAGCTGAAGGAAGAATCCCTTAAACCTGGAGAGTCGGGACCCATGGAATGGCTACCATGCAGTATGACTTCAAAGGGTCTGCGTTTGCTCACCGAACCTCACCAATGCTATCAGCCCGAAGTGTCCAGCCTTATGTCTCACCCAGCTCTGGATGTAGATTTGGTAAATCCAGGTTGCATCACAAGCCCTGAATGAATTATGTAAGAATTGCTCTCTATTTCACTGTCATTGTGTTTTGTTTGTGAAATTTATTTTGATAATGGGATTTATCGGATTTTCACTGCTGCGTTTAGGCCGCTGTACACACGCTTGATTTCCTTATGGAGACATATACATCCATGGGTCTTAAGATTCTTACTTGTCAGGTATATTCCCAGGCGTTGAACATGTGGTGTTGAGTCCATTTCGTTGAGCAAGGAGTAGGTCGTGTCTATTATATATATGCCTTATGGAATGGTATCTGTGCTAATTTCAATCTCTGGTTTTATACAGCACCCCAACTCACCTTTCCCCATAAGCAAGCATAAGTTGGTTTTCTAAATTAGAGACCCTGTTCTGTTTTGTAATTCAGTTCATGTTTAGACAAGTTTACGTTCCGTGTATTAGTGATATCTTAGGATATTTCTTTTTCTGTGTGACTTATTTCTCGTAGAATCGTCGTACCTGAATCCACTCATTATGCCGCTACGGGCCTGATGACGTAGATCGCATTGCTGAGTGATATTACATTGTACGTACGTACCACAACTTCTTTATCCATTTTGCGCTTTCTCGGATATTTAACTTGTACCGTAGACGAGGTTCTTGTAAACAGAGCCGTCCCAAACTTTGGGGTGGCTGTGTGTTTTTGATTTTAATTTCCCTAAGCTATAGGACCATCAGTGGAAGTGCCATAGGCTGTGTTGCTTTGTTTCCTACGTGTTTCAGGAAACACCATACACTTCTCCAGAATGGCTGTTGGCAATTTACATCCCTCCCATCAGCATAATAAGGTTCCGTGTTCTCCATGACCTGTGCTGCCTTTCTGGATTTTACACTTTTTTCAGATGGCCCTTTTGACCGGGGGGCAGTGAGACTTCATTGTAGTGCAGATTTCCTTTACACGCTTGCTTGGTTGGCCAAAAAGGGCGTATGCGTTTTTTCCTGAATATATTCAGGAAAAAACGCATACGCCCTTTTTGGCCAGGTGCATCATTGTCCACATTCTGCCTCTTTTCCTATGCTTTAAGTGCAATTCCAGTCTACCCCCTGAAATCGTTTTCCTGAAATTCTGCCCCGCTTTCAAGTCCTCTTCGAAGACTTACTTCAATACATTTTTGGACGATAGCTGTCATTCATAACTCTGCAGTTTTGTGAGTTAGAGTGTCCCTGATCTCCTTTCTTCAACTCGCTTTCTTGTGATCTGGCCGGAAACCCACATGATTGCTTCAGGCCCTAATCTGGTTCTGGCACGGCATGCTGAGCCTTTGGTTCATTCCTCTTCCTGGTGGGAAATGAGCATTAAATTTGCACGTGCAGACACCTACAGCTAGTCTCTGATTGGTTCTCACTATTCCTGTTCACCTTGCGCAGAATTTCCAAACTGTGCCAAACAGGAGGTTAAAGGCACTGACTCTCCAAGTGGAGAGAGTGTTAGTAAAGGGTCTGGAATGGTGAACCCGTGTAAAAGGGGACAAAAACTGAGATGCATTTGAAAACGCTTCCCAGTCACACGGTGGACCTTACTTTGGGTTTCCCATGCATGTTTTAGCTGAAGGAAGAATCTCTTAAACCTGGAGAGTTGGGACCCATGGAATGGGTACCATGCAGTATGACTTCAAAGGATCTGCATTTCTTCATCGTACCTCACCAGTGCTATCCGCCCGAAGTGTCCAACCTTATGTCTCACTCAGCTCTTGGTGCAGATGTGGTTAATCCAGGTTGCATCACAAGCTCTGAATGAATTATTTAAGAATAGCTCTCTATTTCACTGTCATTATGTTTTGTTTTTGTAATTCATTTTGATAATTGGATTTATCGGATTTTCTCTGCTGCGTTCATAAATCTATACACACGCTTGATTCTGTTACGGAGACATAAATATCCATGGGTTTGAAGATTCTTACTAGTCAGGTGTATTCCTAGGCGTTGAATATGGGGTGTTTAGTCCATTTCGTTGAGCAACTGGTAGGTCTTGACTATTACATATTTGGCTTATGGAAAGGTATCTGTGCTAATTTCTATCTCTGGTTTTATGCAGCACCCCAGCTCTCCTTTATCCTTAAGCAAGCATATGTTGGTTTTCTAAATTTGAGACCCCATTCTGTTTTGTAATTCAGTTCATTTGTAGCCACGTTTACATTCCATATATTAGTAATATTGTGTGTCTTTTTCTTTTTGAATTATGTGACTTCGAATGATCATACGTAACTCCTCTGTGGTTGTTACAACTGGCCATATTTCATTGATTTCCAGGCTGAGTAATATTCCACTCTACATAAGTCTCACATCTCTATCCATTTTTTCCCTCCAGAGACTTATAAATTATATCCTAGTCGAGGATCTTTTAAACATAGAGGCGGTAAATATTGGGGTGCCTGTGTCCTCTCGATTTTTGTTTTTCCCAAGATATACGTCCATGAGTGCAAGTGCCCTGTGCTCTGTAGCTCATTTTTTAGGTGCTTTAGTAAACACAATACACTTCTCCAGAGTGACCGTTGGCAATATACATTTCCAGTATAAGCCTCAGAGGGCTCCCTTTTCTCCTTGCCCTGTCCTGCATTTCTGGTGTTTACACTTTATGAGGAAGGCTCTTCTGACTGATGCGAAGTGATATGTTTTGTAGTATTGATTTCCAGTGCCCACCTGTTTGGTTGGCTAAAAAAGTGTATGCCCTTTTCTTGAATACATACAGAAAAAGACGCATACACATTTTTGGCCAATTGCAATGTTGGCAATGTTCAGCCCCTTTTCTTGTGCTTAATGGCGAGTCCTTTCTACCTCTTCCAATCCCTTTCCTGCCATTCTCCGTTGCTTACAAGTCCTTTCCTCTGACTTTCCTCAAGACATTTTTCAGTGATAGATATTTTCAACTCTGCAGTTTCGTGAATTTTAGTGTCCCTGAGTTCCATTTTTCAACTTGTGTTTATGGGAACTGGCCACAAAGCAGCGGAATTTCCTCAAGCCCTATTCTGTTTCCATGGGCAACCCTAGCCTTTGGTCAATTCGTCTTCCTGATTGGAAATAAGAGTGACATGTGCCTGTCCGAACACCTAGGACTTGTCTCTCATTGTTCCTCCTCCTTCTGCTTCATCCTCTGGACAAATTCCAAACTGTCTGCAACAGGATGTTGACAGTGCTGACATCTCCAAGTGGGGAGACTGTTCGTAAAGACGCTGGAGGGGTGAACCCGAGCACCAGGAGATGAGGAGATGAGATGCCTTTTCCAAACTCTTCCCGATCAGACGGTATACCATCCTCTGGGTGTGACAGGCATGTTTTAGCTGTAGGAAGGGTCCCATTCATGTGAGGAGAACACCAGGGCTTTTACAAAATCAGTGTCTCTCCACAACCCAAACTGGGGAATTTTTTAAGCTACGGCTACACATATGTTCATTAAGGGCCTTGGGAAGTAGGCAGAGTCCAAACTTTAGATGATTGAAGTCTTCAGGGTCAGAAGCACTCACCACCGGCTTCCCTTACGTTCCATTTTAACTGTCATGAATAGATGATGTCAATAAAAATATCTATTCTTTTTCAGATGATTTCCCCTTATAGGTTATTGTAAAATATTGAGTGTAGTTCCCGGTGCTATACAGTAGTTCCTTGTTGACGATCGATTTTATACATAGCAGTGTGTATGTGTTAATCCCAAACTGTTAATTTATCCCTCCTCCCACCTTTCCCCTTTGGTAATAATAAATTATAAGATTTTATACTTCTCAGAATTGGGGGAGCTGAAAGAGAGGTATCATTTTCAATGGAAAAGCATTTAAAACAAGATTGAAGCTTTAACCAAGATTATTAGATGTACATCCTTGGAAAGAAATCACTTCGTTTCTCTAATATTGACCTGACAAATAAGACAAACCTTTTCACTGAACTTGCTTCTAATAAAGTGATGGAAATATCAAATGGGAGTGTTAGAAACATCTTATTTTACCCGAGCCTTATACACTGTTCTATGTTAATTACAGTTTGGCTCAAACATCTGTTCATTGAAGTTACAATGTTCTCAATTTCTGTTACTGATCCTCCAGAGTGGACCCCAACAAGTGTCCCCCTGCCCAGTGTCATTGGAGGCAAAAGATTGAGACTGAGTTTGGTTCAGAAGCAAAGGAAACTTTATATTTTGATCAGAGAATGGAGAGGTGAGAGCATGTGCTACCCCGTGGGCTGTGGGCTGGGCTGCTGTGTAGAGATCCTGTCAGAGTCAGTGGGAGGGAGGGGGCGGAGCTCTCGAGGGCCCGGTTGGCTGCAGCTCAGGCTCTATATCGCAGAGTGTGCACTGTGTCCCAGGAGCTGAGGTGTCGACCCAGCCATTCCGCACTAGGAAGTCTGGTCTGAAGTGCCGGCTGTTGAACCTCTGTATGCGGGACCCTAGGAGCATGTGAAATTAGACAAAGCACAAAGGATAAAAAAGGTTAGACTTTATTTTATTGCCCAGATTCTATTTTTATCTCCCAGGGATTTTTAAGGGGCTTTGCCTGGGAAAAAGCCCTCTTCTGCCTTTTTTCCCCTTCCTCATTCTTAGAGTGCTGAGGGTGCAGACCCTTCTTCTGTAACTGCTGAGTGCTGAGTTAGGAGCCCTCATACCCGTGGGCGAGGGTCAGAACTTCTCCCCAGCAGCCTCCAGGTGACGTTGATTGTCCCCAGGCCTCCTGCCTCCCCGCTCGTCTGCCTGAGCACCAGTATTGGAAGCGTTATAGATTCTAATGACCTTTAAGGGTCCAGGAAGGAGATGTGCAGTGACGCTGTGAGGTCCAGTTTCACCCCGCCCTGCATTTGTTCGGCCACCTTAGGCTGACCGTTTCTGCCAGCCTAGATGCTCTGACCAGTAGTCTGCACTTTCTTCAATTAGGCCCCTGAATTAACGTAAAAAGAGCACCACGTGTCAGGACCCTGCCTGCTCAACTCCCAGACAGCCCAGGGTCAGTGGTGATGAAGGACCATGATGGCCACTGAGTCAACAGCCTTTTGAAGTAAACAGGAGTCCAGCTGGTCTTATTGGCCACCATCATCACAGTGTCTGTAGGCTCTTCTATGGTGACAGCGTGATATACGTTTCCCCCGCCAAGATTATTAGGTCCGCTCTGGGTGCAGTAAGTCCTGCAAGCAGTAGTCTACTCTTTTGGGACACACTCTTGTTGTTTTATGAGAGAAACTCCAGGTCAAGTGATGGTCACATGAGTCGTCATGGTGCCCCTTTACCCCGGTTATCTCTCTGGAGGTTGGAGTTGGAGGGCCTCCTCACTCGAGGTCAGTGTGCCCACGGAGCAAACCCTGCAACTTCAGGGCATGGTTGGGGCTTAGGGTCACCACGTGGGGTCCTTTTCCCTTAGGAGGGAGGTGGCCTTTTGTGCTGCTGATTTCCAGGTTTTCAGATACCGCCAGTATCTTGGCCAGATGTGGCGGTGGGCCAAGCCCATTGGTGACCGTAGTTTATCCTACCGGGATGGCATTCTTGCATTGTTCCATTTCAAGTGGTCCCAGTTTTTGCACTAATACTCCAATAGCGATTCACCATTCACCAGGAATGTAAAGGTCAAAGGGTTTAGCTAAATTAGGGAGTTCCAGGGCAAGGGTCTGAATTGACTGCTCTTTCCATTCTTGAAAGGCCACTTCTGGATTCTATTCAAAAGGATCATCATCTTTTCCTTTCAGTGTTTCATATAGAGGCCCAGCTAGTAGACTGTAGTTAGGGATCCAGAAGCACCAACCCTGGCCTCCCCAGGAACCCCTAAGCTGTCTTCTAGTTTTAGAAATGGGTAAGGCTGTAAATTGTTTCTTCCCTTTCCTGAGATGGGCTTCTCCGACCTTCTGTGAGAATGAAGCCCAGGCAGGTCACCGTAGTCTGTGATATTTGAGCTTTTTATTTGACAACTTCTATCCTTTATTGGCTTGGTAGTTCAGAGGTCTCCTTAGTAGGGCTGGCGATCAGAATGTCGTCTGCATATTGAAGGAGTGTTTCCTTTTCCAGAGGTAGAACTTTTAGGTCTTTAACTGAGCTTTCCCCAAAGATGGTGTGGGAATTTTTGAACCCTTGGGGCAACACGGCCCAGAAGTATTGTTTTAGTTGTATGTTGAGTCCTGCCACTCACAAGCCAAAATTTCTTGTGACTCTGGGACTAATAGAATACAAAAGAAGGCATCATTGAAGACTAATACAGAATACCATGTCCCGGTGGTTGGTAGAATGACCAGCAGGGTGTAGGATTTAGGAACTACTGGAGGTATATCGTCGGTGGCTTCACTGACTGTCCTGGCATCCTTTACCAGGACTCCAGCAGCCCATGGGGCTCTCGAGGTCAGGCCAATCCCAGGATATGGAGCTCACCTGGGCAGGTACCCCACCCCCACCGCAGCCCACGGTGCTCTCCTGTTCAGACCCCTCCCAGGATATGGGGTTCCCTGGGCAAGTTCCCCTGCAGCCCATGGGGCTCTCATGGTCAGGCCCCTCCCAGGATACAGAGCTACCCTTGCAGTTACCCTGGCAGGGCTGGGCACACAGGTACCGTGCACATCGCCCTCATTGCAGAGCACTTCCAGCTCACCTGTCACTCAGATCTGACACAGAGCACCTCACAGCAGGACTTGAACTAAGAAACAGCAGCTCCAACAGGTCTGTGACCCTGGGCATCACTCTGTGTGGCCTCCCTCCACCTGGTCTTCCAGAGACTTCCACTGCACCTGGGGCACCAGGCCTCTGTCTCCACCCACCACCCACCCCTCCTCTCCCTGACTCCTGGGTTCCTCTCATTAGGAGAGGGTTTTCTTGAAGTTGTCTCCCACTCATGGGCCAGATAATATAATTAGAAAACAAGCCAGAGCTGCAACCCCTTGTCTATCCTGACTCTCAGGAGCCCACACCTGTTCCTTGGACCTGGCCGATTCAGCAAGTTCCAGTTTCTGCAACTGTGAGCGCCTGAGGGGTGATTATTGGCTGGCCTGGGAAGCCTGACCGTGCCGGCCAGCCCTCCCCAGGTGTGCCTGTTTGAGATCAATATAAACACCGCTCCAGGCAGCAAGAGCCCCTGCAGCTGTGCCTGACGCCATTTTCTCTGCCCTGTCAGCAGCCTCGGGGCTGGACTGCTGGGAGGGAGTGAGAGGCCACGGCTTTGTGGGTGGCCCAGTGTGAGTGGGGCTCTGCTGGACTTTCTGCAGCAGTTACCAAGATGCCACCTGCTAAAGAAGAGGATGTGCCACCCATACCTGCCTCTGGAATTTCTCCCTGGGCAGAGGTGAGTGAGGAAGAAAGCAGTGGGGGCCCGGACAGCAGGGGTATCTCAGGCAGGGAAATGGAAAGCTTCCAGAAGAGTACCCAGGGCCAGGACCATCCTGGCTGGCCTGCAGGCACCAAATCGGCTGGCATGCTGTCGCTCATGTGGCTCCATGGCCCTTCCTCTAGGCTTTCAAGTCCTTGTACATATTCAGGTGTTTTACCTGGGAAGGGTGGGAACATTTCAGCAGCAGCTGGCCTGGGGCTCGGCCCACATTTACTCACAGATGCCTTGGCACGGTCCCCCAGCTTTGCAATGAGGACGCTTGTTGCGTGGGGCCTGCTGGCTGAATGGGAGATGATTCCCCACCACTGGCCAACTACAGAATTGTTTACAACTGGAGCAAGTGCCCTGATACGGTTTTCCTCTGTGTAACTGGTGGGTTCTGTTTTTTTTTTTCTTTTTTTCATTTTTGGTTCAAGGTAGATTTTATTCCTCTTTTTTGTATTTACAGATATAAGCATGGAAATAATTTATTCATATAAATACATGTATGTGAAGGGAAGAATATTTTTTCTGTTTTACTTTTTGTAATTTTGAATTTTATTTTATTTTTTTATACAGCAGGTTCTTTTTGGTTATCTATTTTATACATATAAATGTATACATGCCAATCCCAAACTCTCAATCCTCCCACCACCACCCCACAACAGCTTTCCCCCCTTGGTGTCCATACGTTTGTTGTCTACATCTGTTGCTCTATTTCTGCCTTAAAAAACGGTTCATCTGTATAATTTTTCTAGGTTCCACATATGCATTAATATACAAGATTTGTTTTTCTATTTCTGACTTACTTCACTCTGTATGACAGTCTCTAGATCCATCAACGTCTCTACAAATGACCCAATTTCATTCCTTTTTATGGCTTAGTAATATTCCATTTTATATTTGTATCACATCTTTATGCATTCGTCTGTCTGTGGGCATTTAGGTTGCTTCCATTACCTGGATATTGTAAATAGTGATGCAATGAACATTGAGGTGAATGTCTCTTTTTGATTTATGGTTTTGTCTGGGTATATGCCCAGTAGTGGGATTGCTGGATCATATGGTAATTCTATTCTTAGTTTTATAAGAAACTCCATAATGTTCTCCACAGTGACTGTATCAATTTACATTCCCAACAATAGTGGAAGAGGGTTCCTTATCTCCACACCCTTTCCAGCATTTGTTGTTTGTAGATTTTCTGATGATGCCCATTCTAACAGGTGTGAGGTGATACACCATGGATGAGTCTATTTCGTTGAGCAAAGAGTAGGTCTTGTCTATTACATATTTGGCTTATGGAATGGTATGTGTGCTAATTTCAAGCTCTGGTTTTATACAGCACCCCAACTCAACTTTCCCCTTAAGCAAGCATAAGTTTTTATCTAAATGTGAGACTGTTCGGTTTTGTAATTCAGTTTATGTGTAGCCAAGTTTACACTCCCTCTATTAGTGATATCTTATGATAATTATCTTTCTCTGTGTGACATATTTCTCTTAGAATCATCATACTTAAATCCACTCAATTTGCTGCTACAGGCCTGATGACATTGATTTCATTGCTGAGTGATATTCCATTGTACGTAAGTAGCACAACTCCTTTATCCATTTTTTTCTTTCTGGGATATTTAATTTGTACTGGACTCGAGGTTCTTGTAAACACAGCAGCCCTAAATTTTGTGTTGGCTGTGTCTTGTTGATTTTAATTTTCCTAAGCTATAGGGCCAAAAGTGGAAGTGCCCTAGTCTCCGTAGCTTTGTTTTTCAGATGTTTCAGGATACACCATAAACATCTCCAGAGTGTCTGTTGGCAATTTACATCCCGCCCATCAGCATAACAAGGCTCCCTGTTCTCCATGGCCTGTCCTGTGTTTCTGGTTTTTACACTTTTTTCAGATGGCCCTTTTGACGAATGGGAAATGAGACTTCATTGTAGTACGGATTTCCATTGCTCGAGTGCTTGGTTGGCCAAAAAGGGCATATGCGTTTTTTCCTGAATATATTCAGGAAAAAATGTATACGCACTGTTCGTCCAAGTGCATCACTGTCAAAGATCTGCCGCTTTTCACATGTTTTAAATGCAATTCCAATCTACCTCCTGAAATATGATTCCTCAATTCTGCCTCGTTTTCAAGTCCTCTTTGCAGACTTACTTCAATATATTTTTGCCAATAGCTGTCATTTATAACTCTGCAGGTTTGTGAATTACAGTGCCCGTGATTTCCTTTCTTAACTCGCTTCCTTGAAAGCTGGCCACAAAACCGCAGGTTTGCTTCAGGCCGTAATCAGGGTGTGGCACGGCACTCTGAGCCTTTGGTTAATTCCTCTTCCTGGTGGGAAATTAGAGTTAAATGTGCCCCTCCAGACACCTGCCTCACTCCCAGCCCCTTGGTGATGTGTGTCCTCTGGTTTGAGGCCACATGTGATGGGTTCCTCATCTTTTGATGATGTGGCCCCACTGGTGTGAGGACACTCCTGCCTGCTTCCCATCCCCTTGGTGATGTGGTCCCTCCGGCAAGAGTCTGATCCTGGTTGGGTTCCTCACACTTCTGTGAGGTGGGCCCTCTTCTCTGAGGTCACTCCTGCCTGGCTAGCACACCCCGCCTTGGCGAAGTCGGACCTCTGGTGGCAGTTGGAGCCTGCTGGGAGCCTCCTCCCCTCGGTGATGAGGCCCTCTGGCATCAGGCCCTAACTGCTGGGTTCCCACATTTTCTGATACGTCCTAAGTGGTGCGAGGGCACTCCTGCCAGGTTCCCATCCCCATGGGCATGTGGGCCTTCTGCTCTAAGGTCCCAACACCTGTGTTGTTCACCGTTTCATGATGTTGGCTCTCTGGTGTTAGTTCACTCAGGCCTAGATCCCATAGACTCTGTGCTCTGAGCCGCCTGCTGGGAGGTTCCTACTGCTGAATTCCTTACCTTTTCTATTCTTTGGGTTCTGTGTTTTCATGCTCCTCCTTCCTGACTCACTCCCAGCCCCTTTGTGATGTAGGTCCTCTGGTTTGAGGCCACATGTGCCGGTTTCCTCACCTTTATTGATGTGGCCCCACTGGTGTGAGGACACTCCTGCCTGGTTCCCATCCACTTGGTGATGGGGGCCCTCTGGTGAGAGCCTGATCCTGGCTGGATTCCTCACCCTTCTGTGAGGTAGACCCTCTGCTGTGAGGTCACTCCTGCCTGGCTGGCACACGTCACCTTGGCGATGTGGGCCCTCAGTTGGGAGTTGGTGCCTGCTGGGAGTCTCCTCCCCTTGGTAATGAGGGCCCTCTGGCGTCAGGCCCTAACTCATGGGCTCCCAAAATTTTCTGATGTGCGCCCTGTCGTGCGAGTACACTCCTGCCGGGGTCCCATGCCCATGGGGATGTTGGCTTTCTGCTCTGAGGTCCCAACGGCTGGGTTGCTCACAGTGTCAGAACGTGGGCCCTCTGCTGTGAGTTCACTCCGGCATGGATCCCATAGCCTCGGTGCTCTGGGCCACCTGCTTGGAGCTTCCAACTGTGGGGTTCCTCACCTTTTTATTCTATGGGCCCTCTGTTGTGAGTCTCCTCCTGCATGCCTCACTCCCAGCCCTTTCGTGATGTGTGTCCCCTTATTTGAGGCCACATGTGCTGTGTTCCTCACCTTTGGCTGATGTGGCCCCACTGGTGTGAGGACACTCCTGCCTGGTTTCCATCCCCTTGGTGATGTGGGCCCTCTGGTTAGAGTCTGATCCTGGTTGGGTTCCTCACACTTCTGTGAGGTGGGCCCTCTGCTGTGAGGTAACTCCTGCCTGGCTTGCTCCCATTGCCTTGGTGACGTCGGCCCTCTGGTGGCATTTGGAGCCTGCTGGTAGCCTCCTCTCCTCGGTGATGAGGGCCCTCTGGCGTCAGGCCCTAACTGCTGGGTTCCCACATTTTCTGATACGTGTTAAGTTGTGCGAGGACACTCCTGCGAGGTTCCTATCCCCATGGGGATGTGGGTCTTCTGCTCTGAGGTTCCACCGGCTGGGTTGCTCACAGTTTCATGATGTGGGCCCTCTGCTGTGAGTTCACTGTGGCCTGGATCCCATAGACTCCGTGCTCTGGGCCACCTGCTGGGAGGTTCAAACTGCTGGATTCCTCACATTTTTTATTCTGTGGGCCCTGTGTTGTTAGGCTACTCCTGCTTGCCTCACTCGGAGCACCTTGGAAATGTGGGTCCTCTGGTTTAGGCCACATGTGCTGGGTTCCTCACCTTTCTATAATGTGGCCACACTGGTGTGAGGACACTGCTGCCTTTTTCCGATCCCCTTGGTGATGTGGGCTCTCTGGTGAGAGTCTTATCCTGGCTGGTTTCCTCACCCTTCTGTGAGGTAGACCCTCTGCTGTGAGGTCACTCCTGCCTGGCTGGCACACATCACCTTGGCGACGTGGGCCCTCAGTTGGGAGTTGGTGCCTGCTGGGGGTCTCCACCCCTCGGTAATGAGGGCCCTCTGGCGTCAGACCCTAACTCCTGGGCTCCCAAAATTTTCTGATGTGCGCCCTGTGGTGCGACTACACTCCTGCCAGGTTCCCAACCCCATGGGAATGTGGGCCTTCTGCTCTGAGGTCCCAACGGTGGGTTGCTCAGTTTCATGATGAGGGTCCTCTGGTGTGAGTTCACTCCGCCCTGGATCCAATAGCCTCGCTGCTCCTGGCTGCCTGCGGGGAGGTTCCAACTGCGGGATTCCTCACCTTTTTTCTTCTATGGGCCCTCTGTTTTGAGACTCCTCCTGCCTGCCTGACTCCCAGCCCCTTGGTGATGTGTGTCCTCTGGTTTGAGGCTACGTGTGCTGGGTCCCTCACCTTTCGATTATGTGGCCCCACTGGTGTGAGGACACTCCTGCCTGGTTCCTATCCCCTTGGTGATGTGGGCCCTCTGGTGAGAGTCTGATCCTGGCTGGGTTCCTCACCCTTCTGTGAGGTGGACCCTCTGCTGTGAGGTCACTCCTGCCTGGCTGGCACACCCCACCTTGGCAACGTCGGACCTCATGTGGCAGTTGGAGCCCGCTGGGAGCTTCCTCTCCTCGGTGATGAGGGCCCTCTGGCGTCAGGCCCTAACTTCTGGGCTCCCAAAATTCTCTAATGTGCGCCCTGTGGTGCGAGTACACTCCTGCCAGGTTCCCAACCACATGGGAATGTGGGCCTTCTGCTCTGAGGTCCCAACGGCTGGGTTGCTCACAGTTTCATGATGAGGGCCCTCTGTTTTGTGTTCAGTCAGGCCTGGATCCCATATCCTCGCTGCTCCTGGCCGCCTGCTGGGAGGTTCCAACTGCGGGATTCCTCACCTTTTTTATTCTATGGGCCCTCTGTTTTGAGGCTCCTCCTGCCTGCCTCACTCCCAGCCCCTTGGTGATGTGTGTCCTCTAGTTTGAGGCCACGTGTGCTGGGTCCATCACATTTCGGTGATGTGGCCCCACTGGTGTGAGGACACTCCTGCCTGGTTTCCATTCCCTTGGTGATGTGGGCCCTCTGGTGAGAGTCTGATCCTCTTTGGGTTCCTCACACTTTTGTGTGGTTGGCCCTCTGCTCTGAGGTCACTCCTGCCTGGCTGGCACACACCGCATTGGCGACGTCAGCCCTCTGGTAGCAGTTGGAGCTTGCTGGGAGCCTCCTCTCCTCAGTGATGAGGGCCCTCTGGCGTCTGGCCCTAACTGCTGGGCTCCCCACATTTTCTGATGTGTGCCCACTGGTGCGATGACACTCCTGCTTGGTTCCCTCCCCCATGGGGATGTGGGCCTTGTGCTCTGAGGTCACAACGGCTGGGTTGCTTACAGTATCACGATGAGGGCCCTCTGTTGTGAGTTCATCACTGCCTGGATCCCATAGCCTCGGTGATCTGGGCCGCCTGCTGGGATGTTCCAACGGCTGGATTCCTCACCTTTTTTATACAATGGGCCATGTGTTGGGAGGTTAATCCTGCCTGCCTCGCTCCGAGACCCATGGTGATGTGGGTCCTCTGGTTTGAGGCCACATGTGCTGGGTACCTCAACTTTCGATGATGTGGTCCCACGGGTGTGAGGACACTCCTGCCTGGTTCCCAGCCCCTTGCTGTTGTGGGCACTCTGGTGAGGGTCTGATCCTTCCTGGGTTCCTTAGCCTTCTGTGAGGTGGGCCCTCTGATGTGAGGTCACTCCTGCATGGCTGGCTCACGTCGCCTTGGCGACGTGGGTCTTCTGTTGGCCACTGAAGCATACTGGGAGCCTCCTACCCTCTTTAATGAGGGCCCTGGAAAAAACGCATATGCCCTTTTTGACCAAGTGCAACATTGTCGACATTCTGACTCTTTTCCTATACTTTCAGAGGATTTCCCTTCTACCTCCTGAAATCGTAGTCCTGGAATTCTGCCCCACGTTCAAGTCCTCTTTGTAGCCTCACTTCAATATATTTTTGGATGATAGCTGTCATTTATAACTCTGCAGGTTTGTGAATTACAGTGCCCCTGAGCTCCTTTCTTCAACTCGCTTTCTTGTGAGCTGGCCGCAAAACCGCAGGATTGCTTCAGGCCCTAATCTGGTTCTGGCAGGGCACGCTGAGCCTGTGCCTATTTCCCCTTTCTTGTGGGAAACGAGCGTTCCAGTTGCCCGTGCAAACACCTACAGCTAGTCTCTCATTGGTTCTCCCTATTCCTGTTCATCTTGCGCAGAAATTGCAAACTGTGCCAAACAGGACGTTAAAGGCACTGACTCTCCAAGTGGGGTGAGTGTTAGTAAAGCGTCTGGAACCGTGAACCCGAGTACCAGGGTACGAAACCTGAGATGCATTTGAAAACGTTTCCCAATCACACGGTGGATATACTCTGGGTTTCCCATGCATGATTTAGCTGAAGGAAGAATCCCTTAAACCTGGAGAGTTCGGACCCTTGGAATGGCTACCATGCAGTAGGACTTCAAAGGGTCTGCGTTTGCTCACCGAACCTCACCAATGCTATCAGCCCGAAGTGTCCAGCCTTATGTCACACCCAGCTCTGGGTGTAGATGTGGTAAATCCAGGTTGCATCACAAGCCCTGAATGAATTATTTAAGAATTGCTCTCTATTTCACTGTCATTGTGTTTTGTTTATGAAATTAATTGTGATAATGGGATTTATCGGATTTTCACTGCTGCATTTAGGCCGCTGTACACACGCTTGATTTCCTTATGGAGACATATAAATCCATGGGTCTTAACATTTTTACTTGTCAGGTATATTTCCAGGCGTTGAATATGGGGTGTTGAGTACATTTCGTTGATGAAGGGGTAGGATTTGTTTATTATATATTTGGCTTAAGGAACGGTATCTGTGCTAACTTCAATCTCTGGTTTGATGCAGCACCCCAACTCACCTTTCCCCATAAGCAAGCATAAGTTGGTTTTCTAAATTTGAGACCCTGTTCTGTTTTGTAATTCAGTTCATGTGTAGCCAAGTTTACGTTCCGTGTATTAGTGATATCTTATGATGTTTCTTTTTCTGTGTGACTTATTTCTCATAGAATCGTCGTACCTGAATGCACTCATTATGCCTCTATGGGCCTGATGACGTAGATCTTATTGCTGAGTGATATTCCATTGTACGTGCGTACCACAACTTCTTTATCCATTTTTTGCTTTGTCGGATATTTAACTTGTACCGTAGACGAGGTTCTTTTAAACAGAGCCGTCCCAAACTTTGGGGTGGCTGTGTGTTTTTGATTTTAATTTCCCTAAGCTATAGGACCCTAAGTGGAAGTGCCATAGGTTGTGTTGCTTTGTTTCCTACGTGTTTCAGGAAACACCATACACTTCTCCAGAGTGGCTGTTGGCAATTTACATCCCGCCCATCAGCATAACAAGGCTCCATGTTCTCCATGACCTGTCCTGCCTTTCTGGATTTTACACCTGTTTCAGATGGCCTTTTGGAACGGGGGGCAATGAGACTTCATTGTAGTGCAGATTTCCTTTACACGCTTCCTTGGTTGGCCAAAAAGGGCGTATGCGTTTTTTCCTGAATATATTCAGGGAAAAACGCATACGCCCTTTTTGGCCAAGTGCATCATTGTCGACATTCTGCCTCTTTTCCTATGCCTTAAGTGCAATTCCAGTCTACCTCCTGAAATCGTTTTCCTAAAATTCTGCCCCGCATTCAAGTCCTCTTCGAAGACTTACTTCAATACCTTTTTGGACGATAGCTGTCATTCATAACTCTGCAGGTTTGTGAATTACAGTGCCCCTGAGCTCCTTTCTTCAACTCGTTTCTTGTGAGCTGGCCGCAAAACCGCAGGATTTCTTCAGGCCCTAATCTGGTTCCGGCAGGGCACGCTGAGCCTTTGGTTAATTCCTCTTCCTGGTGGGAAATGAGCGTTCCATTTGCCCGTGCAGACACCTACAGCTAGTCTCTCATTGCTTCTCCCTATTCCTGTTCGTCTTCCGCAGAAATTGCAAAATGTGCCAAACAGGAGGTTAAAGGCACTGACTCTCCAAGTGGGGAGAGTGTTAGTAAAGCGTCTGGAACGGTGAACCCGAGTACCAGGGTACGAAACCTGAGATGCATTTGAAAACGTTTCCCAATCACACGGTGGACCATACTCTGGGTTTCCCATGCATGTTTTAGCTGAAGGAAGAATCCCTTAAACCTGGAGAGTTCGGAACCATGGAATGGGTACCATGCAGTATGACTTCAAAGGGTCTGCGTTTGCTCACCAAACCTCACCAATGCTATCAGCCCAAAGTGTCCAGCCTTATGTCTCAACCAGCTCTGGGTGTAGATGTGGTAAATCCAGGTTGCATCACAAGCCCTGAATGAATTATTTAAGAATTGCTCTCTATTTCACTGTCATTGTGTTTTTTTTTTTAAACATCTTTATTGCGGTATAATTGCTTTACAATGGTGTGTTAGTTTCTGCTTTATAACAAAGTGAATCAGTTATACATATACATATGTTCCCATATGTCTTCCCTCTTGCATCTCCCTCCCTCCCACTCTCCCTATCCCACCCCTCCAGGCTGTCACAAAGCACCAAGCTAATATCCCTGTGCCTTGCGGCTGCTTCCCACTAGCTATCTACCTTACTACGTTTGTTAGTGTGTATATGTCCATGACTCTCTCTCGCCCTGTCAAAGCTCACCCCTCCCCCTCCCCATATCCTCAAGTCCGTTCTCCAGTAGGTCTGCGTCTTTATTCCTGTCTTACCCCTAGGTTCTTCATGACATTTTTTTTCCCCTTAAATTCCATATATATGTGTTAGCATATGGTATTTGTCTTTTTCTTTCTGACTTACTTCACTCTGTATGACAGACTCTAGGTCTATCCATCTCATTACAAATAGCTCAATTTCATTTCTTTTTAAGGCTGAGTAATATTCCATTGTATATATGTGCCACATTTTCTTTATCCATTCATCCGATGATGGGCGCTTAGGTTGTTTCCATCTCCGGGCTATTGTAAATAGAGCTGCAATGAACATTTTGGTACATGACTCTTTTTGAATTTTGGTTTTCCCAGGGTATATGCCCAGTAGTGGGATTGCTGGGTCATATGGTAATTCTATTTGTAGTTTTTTAAGGAACCTCCATACTGTTCTCCATAGTGGCTGAACCAATTCACATTCCCACCAGCAGTGCAAGAGTGTTCCCTTTTCTCCACACCCTCTCCAGCATTTATTGTTTCTAGATTTTTTGATGATGGCCATTCTGACTGGTGTGAGATGATATCTCATTGTAGTTTTGATTTGCATTTCTCTAATGATTAATGATGTTGAGCATTCTTTCATGTGTTTGTTGCCATTCTGTATATCTTCTTTGGAGAAATGTCTATTTAGGTCTTCTGCCCATTTTTGGATTGGGTTGTTTGTTTTTTTGTTATTGAGCTGCTTGTAAATTTTGGAGATTAATCCTTTGTCATTTGCTTCATTTGCATGTCATTGTGTTTTGTTTGTGAAATTTATTTTGTTAATGGGATTTATCGGATTTTCACTGCTGCGTTTAGGCCACTGTACACACGCTTGACTTCCTTATGGAGACATATAAATCCATGGGTCTTAAGATTCTTACTTGTCAGGTATATTCCCAGGCGTTTAATATGGGTTGTTGAGTCCATTTCGTTGAGCAACAGTAGGTCTTGTCTATTATATATTTGGCTTATGGAACGGTATCTGTGCTAATTTCAATCTCTGGTTTGATGCAGCACCCCAACTCACCTTTCCCCATAAGCAAGCATAAGTTGGTTTTCTAAATTTGAGACCCTGTTCTGTTTTGTAATTCAGTTCATGTGTAGCCATGTTTACGTTCCATGTATTAGTGATATCTTATGATGTTTCTTTTTCTGTGTGACTTATTTCTCGTAGAATCGTCGTACCTGAATCCACTCATTATGCCGCTACGGGCCTGATGACGTAGATCTCATTGTTGAGTGATATTCCATTGTACGTACGTACCACAACTTCTTTATCCATTTTTTGCTTTCTCGGATATTTAACTTGTACCGTAGACGAGGTTCTTGTAAACAGAGCCGTCCCAAACTTTGGGGTGGCTGTGTGTTTTTGATTTTAATTTCCCTAAGCTATAGGACCCTAAGAGGAAATACGATAGGCTGTGTTGCTTTGTTTCCTATGTGTTTCAGGAAACACCATACACTTCTCCAGAGTGGCTGTTGGCAATTTACATCCCACCCATCAGCATAACAAGGCTCCCTGTTCTCCATGACCTGTCCTGCCTTTCTGGATTTTACACTTTTTTCAGATGGCCCTTTTGACCGGGGGGCAGTGAGACTTCAATGTAGTACAGATTTCCTTTACACGCTTGCTTGGTTGGCCAAAAAGGGCGTATGCATTTTTTCCTGAATATATTCAGGAAAAAACGCATACGCCCTTTTTGGCCAAGTGCATCATTGTGGACATTCTGCCTCTTTTCCTATGCTTTAAGTGCAATTCCAGTCTACCTCCTGAAATCGTTTTCCTGAAATTCTGCCCCGCTTTAAAGTCCTCTTCGAAAACTTACTTCAATACATTTTTGGACGATAGCTGTCATTCATAACTCTGCAATATTGTGAATTACAGTGCCCCTGAGCTCCTTTCTTCAACTCGCCTTCTTGTGAGCTGGCCGCAAAACCGCAGGATTGCTTCAGGCCCTAATCTGGTTCCGGCAGGGCACGTTGAGCCTTTGGTTAATTCCTCTTCCTGGTGGGAAATGAGCGTTCCATTTGCCCGTGCAGACACCTACAGCTAGTCTCTCATTGGTTCTCCCTATTCCTGTTCATCTTGCGCAGAAATTGCAAACTGTGCCAAACAGGAGTTTAAAGGCACTGACTTTCCAAGTGGGGAGAGTTTTAGTAAAGTGTCTGGAACGGTGCACCCGAGTACCAGGGGACGAAACCTGAGATGCATTTGAAAACGTTTCCCAATCACACGGTGGAACATACTCCGGGTTTCCCATGCATGTTTTAGCTGAAGGAAGAATCCCTTAAACCTGGAGAGTTGGGACCCATGGAAAGGGTACCATGCAGTATGACTTCAAAGGGTCTGCGTTTGCTCACCAAACCTCACCAATGCTATCAGCCCAAAGTGTCCAGCCTTATGTCTCAACCAGCTCTGGGTGTAGATGTGGTAAATCCAGGTTGCATCACAAGCCCTGAATGAATTATTTAAGAATTGCTCTCTATTTCACTGTCATTGTGTTTTTTTTTTTAAACATCTTTATTGCGGTATAATTGCTTTACAATGGTGTGTTAGTTTCTGCTTTATAACAAAGTGAATCAGTTATACATATACATATGTTCCCATATGTCTTCCCTCTTGCGTCTCCCTCCCTCCCACTCTCCCTATCCCACCCCTCCAGGCTGTCACAAAGCACCAAGCTAATATCCCTGTGCCTTGCGGCTGCTTCCCACTAGCTATCTACCTTACTACGTTTGTTAGTGTGTATATGTCCATGACTCTCTCTCGCCCTGTCAAAGCTCACCCCTCCCCCTCCCCATATCCTCAAGTCCGTTCTCCAGTAGGTCTGCGTCTTTATTCCTGTCTTACCCCTAGGTTCTTCATGACATTTTTTTTCCCCTTAAATTCCATATATATGTGTTAGCATACGGTATTTGTCTTTTTCTTTCTGACTTACTTCACTCTGTATGACAGACTCTAGGTCTATCCATCTCATTACAAATAGCTCAATTTCATTTCTTTTTAAGGCTGAGTAATATTCCATTGTATATATGTGCCACATTTTCTTTATCCATTCATCCGATGATGGGCGCTTAGGTTGTTTCCATCTCCGGGCTATTGTAAATAGAGCTGCAATGAACATTTTGGTACATGACTCTTTTTGAATTTTGGTTTTCCCAGGGTATATGCCCAGTAGTGTGATTGCTGGGTCATATGGTAATTCTATTTGTAGTTTTTTAAGGAACCTCCATACTGTTCTCCATAGTGGCTGAACCAATTCACATTCCCACCAGCAGTGCAAGAGTGTTCCCTTTTCTCCACACCCTCTCCAGCATTTATTGTTTCTAGATTTTTTGATGATGGCCATTCTGACTGGTGTGAGATGATATCTCATTGTAGTTTTGATTTGCATTTCTCTAATGATTAATGATGTTGAGCATTCTTTCATGTGTTTGTTGCCATTCTGTATATCTTCTTTGGAGAAATGTCTATTTAGGTCTTCTGCCCATTTTTGGATTGGGTTGTTTGTTTTTTTGTTATTGAGCTGCTTGTAAATTTTGGAGATGAATCCTTTGTCATTTGCTTCATTTGCATGTCATTGTGTTTTGTTTGTGAAATTTATTTTGTTAATGGGATTTATCGGATTTTCACTGCTGCGTTTAGGCCACTGTACACACGCTTGACTTCCTTATGGAGACATATAAATCCATGGGTCTTAAGATTCTTACTTGTCAGGTATATTCCCAGGCGTTTAATATGGGTTGTTGAGTCCATTTCGTTGAGCAACAGTAGGTCTTGTCTATTATATATTTGGCTTATGGAACGGTATCTGTGCTAATTTCAATCTCTGGTTTGATGCAGCACCCCAACTCACCTTTCCCCATAAGCAAGCATAAGTTGGTTTTCTAAATTTGAGACCCTGTTCTGTTTTGTAATTCAGTTCATGTGTAGCCATGTTTACGTTCCATGTATTAGTGATATCTTATGATGTTTCTTTTTCTGTGTGACTTATTTCTCGTAGAATCGTCGTACCTGAATCCACTCATTATGCCGCTACGGGCCTGATGACGTAGATCTCATTGTTGAGTGATATTCCATTGTACGTACGTACCACAACTTCTTTATCCATTTTTTGCTTTCTCGGATATTTAACTTGTACCGTAGACGAGGTTCTTGTAAACAGAGCCATCCCAAACTTTGGGGTGGCTGTGTGTTTTTGATTTTAATTTCCCTAAGCTATAGGACCCTAAGAGGAAATACGATAGGCTGTGTTGCTTTGTTTCCTATGTGTTTCAGGAAACACCATACACTTCTCCAGAGTGGCTGTTGGCAATTTACATCCCACCCATCAGCATAACAAGGCTCCCTGTTCTCCATGACCTGTCCTGCCTTTCTGGATTTTACACTTTTTTCAGATGGCCCTTTTGACCGGGGGGCAGTGAGACTTCAATGTAGTACAGATTTCCTTTACACGCTTGCTTGGTTGGCCAAAAAGGGCGTATGCATTTTTTCCTGAATATATTCAGGAAAAAACGCATACGCCCTTTTTGGCCAAGTGCATCATTGTGGACATTCTGCCTCTTTTCCTATGCTTTAAGTGCAATTCCAGTCTACCTCCTGAAATCGTTTTCCTGAAATTCTGCCCCGCTTTAAAGTCCTCTTCGCAAACTTACTTCAATACATTTTTGGACGATAGCTGTCATTCATAACTCTGCAATATTGTGAATTACAGTGCCCCTGAGCTCCTTTCTTCAACTCGCCTTCTTGTGAGCTGGCCGCAAAACCGCAGGATTTCTTCAGGCCCTAATCTGGTTCCGGCAGGGCACGTTGAGCCTTTGGTTAATTCCTCTTCCTGGTGGGAAATGAGCGTTCCATTTGCCCGTGCAGACACCTACAGCTAGTCTCTCATTGGTTCTCCCTATTCCTGTTCATCTTGCGCAGAAATTGCAAACTGTGCCAAACAGGAGTTTAAAGGCACTGACTTTCCAAGTGGGGAGAGTTTTAGTAAAGTGTCTGGAACGGTGCACCCGAGTACCAGGGGACGAAACCTGAGATGCATTTGAAAACGTTTCCCAATCACACGGTGGAACATACTCCGGGTTTCCCATGCATGTTTTAGCTGAAGGAAGAATCCCTTAAACCTGGAGAGTTGGGACCCATGGAAAGGGTACCATGCAGTATGACTTCAAAGGGTCTGCGTTTGCTCACCAAACCTCACCAATGCTATCAGCCCAAAGTGTCCAGCCTTATGTCTCAACCAGCTCTGGGTGTAGATGTGGTAAATCCAGGTTGCATCACAAGCCCTGAATGAATTATTTAAGAATTGCTCTCTATTTCACTGTCATTGTGTTTTTTTTTTTAAACATCTTTATTGCGGTATAATTGCTTTACAATGGTGTGTTAGTTTCTGCTTTATAACAAAGTGAATCAGTTATACATATACATATGTTCCCATATGTCTTCCCTCTTGCGTCTCCCTCCCTCCCACTCTCCCTATCCCACCCCTCCAGGCTGTCACAAAGCACCAAGCTAATATCCCTGTGCCTTGCGGCTGCTTCCCACTAGCTATCTACCTTACTACGTTTGTTAGTGTGTATATGTCCATGACTCTCTCTCGCCCTGTCAAAGCTCACCCCTCCCCCTCCCCATATCCTCAAGTCCGTTCTCCAGTAGGTCTGCGTCTTTATTCCTGTCTTACCCCTAGGTTCTTCATGACATTTTTTTTCCCCTTAAATTCCATATATATGTGTTAGCATACGGTATTTGTCTTTTTCTTTCTGACTTACTTCACTCTGTATGACAGACTCTAGGTCTATCCATCTCATTACAAATAGCTCAATTTCATTTCTTTTTAAGGCTGAGTAATATTCCATTGTATATATGTGCCACATTTTCTTTATCCATTCATCCGATGATGGGCGCTTAGGTTGTTTCCATCTCCGGGCTATTGTAAATAGAGCTGCAATGAACATTTTGGTACATGACTCTTTTTGAATTTTGGTTTTCCCAGGGTATATGCCCAGTAGTGTGATTGCTGGGTCATATGGTAATTCTATTTGTAGTTTTTTAAGGAACCTCCATACTGTTCTCCATAGTGGCTGAACCAATTCACATTCCCACCAGCAGTGCAAGAGTGTTCCCTTTTCTCCACACCCTCTCCAGCATTTATTGTTTCTAGATTTTTTGATGATGGCCATTCTGACTGGTGTGAGATGATATCTCATTGTAGTTTTGATTTGCATTTCTCTAATGATTAATGATGTTGAGCATTCTTTCATGTGTTTGTTGCCATTCTGTATATCTTCTTTGGAGAAATGTCTATTTAGGTCTTCTGCCCATTTTTGGATTGGGTTGTTTGTTTTTTTGTTATTGAGCTGCAGGAGCTGCTTGTAAATTTTGGAGATTAATCCTTTGTCATTTGCTTCATTTGCATGTCATTGTGTTTTGTTTGTGAAATTAATTTTGATAATGGGATTTATCGGATTTTCACTGCTGCGTTTAGGCCGCTGTACACACGCTTGATTTCCTTATGGAGACATATAAATCCATGGGTCTTAACATTCTTACTTGTCAGGTTAATTTCCAGGCGTTGAATATGGGGTGTTGAGTCCATTTCGTTGAGCAAGGGGTAGGTCTTGTCTATTATATATTTAGCTTATGGAATGGTATCTGTGCTAATTTCAATCTCTGGTTTGATGCAGCACCCCAACTCACCTTTCCCCATAAGCAAGCATAAGTTGGTTTTCTAAATTTGAGACCATGTTCTGTTTTGTAATTCAGTTCATGCTTAGCCAAGTTTACGTTCCGTGTATTAGTGATATCTTATGATGTTTCTTTTTCTGTGTGACTTATTTCTCGTAGAATCGTCGTACCTGAATCCACTCATTATCCCGCTACGGGCCTGATGACGTAGATCTCATTGCTGAGTGATATTCCATTGTACGTACGTACCTCAACTTCTTTATCCATTTTTTGCTTTCTCGGATATTTAACTTGTACCGTAGACGAGGTTCTTGTAAACAGAGCCGTCCCAAATGTTGGGGTGGCTGTGTGTTTTTGATTTTAATTTTCCTAAGCTATAGGACCATAAGTAGAAGTGCCATAGGCTGTGTTGCTTTGTTTCCTACGTGTTTCAGGAAACACCATACACTTCTCCAGAGTGGCTGTTGGCAATTTACATCCCGACCATCAGCATAACAAGGCTCCCTCTTCTCCATGACCTGTCCTGCCTTTCTGGATTTTACACTTTATTCAGATGGCCCTTTTGACCGGGGGCAGTGAGACTTCTTTGTAGTGAAGATTTCCTTTACACGCTTGCTTGTTTGGCCAAAAAGGGCGTATGCGTTTTTTCCTGAATATATTCAGGAAAAAACGCATACGCCCTTTTTGACCAACTGCATCATTGTCGACATTCTGCCTCTTTTCCTATGCTTTAAGTGCAATTCCAGTCTACCCCCTGAAATCGTTTTCCTGAAATTCTGCCCCGCTTTCAAGTCCTCTTCGAAGACTTACTTCAATACATTTTTGGACGATAGCTGTCATTCATAACTCTGCAGGTTTGTGAATTACAGTGCCCCTGAGCTCCTTTCTTCAACTCGCTTTCTTGTGAGCTGGCCGCAAAACCGCAGGATTGTTTCAGGCCCTAATCTGGTTCCGGCAGGGCATGCTGAGCCTTTGGTTAATTCCTCTTCCTGGTGGGAAATGAGCGTTCCGTTTGCCCGTGCAGACACCTACAGCTAGACTCTCATTGTTTGTCCCTATTCCTGTTCATCTTGCGCAGAATTTGCAAACTGTGCCAAACAGAAGTTTAAAGGCACTGACTTTCCAAGTGGGGAGAGTGTTAGTAAAGTGTCTGGAACGGTGCACCCGAGTACCAGGGGATGAAAGCTGAGATGCATTTGAAAACGTTTCCCAATCACACGGTGGAACATACTCCGGGTTTCCCATGCATGTTTTAGCTGAAGGAAGAATCCCTTAAACCTGGAGGGTTGGGACCCATGGAATGGGTACCATGCAGTATGACTTCAAAGGGTCTGCGTTTGTTCACCAAACATCACCAATGCTATCAGCCTGAAGTGTTCAGCCTTATGTCTCAACCAGCTCTGGGTGTAGATGTGGTAAATCCAGGTTGCATCACAAGCCCTGAATGAATTATTTAAGAATTGCTCTCTATTTCACTGTCATTCTGTTTTGTTTTTGAAATTTATTTTGTTAATGGGATTTATCGGATTTTCACGGCTGCGTTTAGGCTACTGTACACACGCTTGACTTCCTTATTTAGACATATAAATCCATGGGTCTTAAGATTCTTACTTGTCAGGTATATTCCCAGGCGTTGAATATGGGGTGTTGATTCCATTTCGTTGAGCAAGGAGTAGGTCTTGTCTATTATATATTTGGCTTATGGAACGGTATCTGTGCTAATTTCAATCTCTGCTTTGATGCAGCATCCCAACTCACCTTTCCCCATAAGCAAGCATAAGTTGGTTTTCTAAATTTGAGACCCTGTTCTGTTTTGTAATTCAGTTCATGTGTAGCCAAGTTTACGTTCCGTGTATTAGTGATATCTTATGATGTTTCTTTTTCTGTATGACTTATTCCTCGTAGAATCGTCGTACCTGAATCCACTCATTATGCCGCTACGGGCCTGATGACGTAGATCTCATTGCTGAGTGATATTCCATTGTACGTACGTACCACAACTTCTTTATCCATTTTTTGCTTTCTCGGATATTTAACTTGTACCGTAGACGAGGTTCTTGTAAACAGAGCCGTCCCAAACTTTGGGGTGGCTGTGTGTTTTTGATTTTAATTTCCCTAAGCTATAGGACCCTTAGTGGAAGTGCCATAGGCTGTGTTGCGTTGTTTCCTATGTGTTTCAGGAAACAGCATACACTTCTCCAGAGTGGCTGTTGGCAATTTACATCCCGCCCATCAGCATAACAAGGCTCCCTGTTCTCCATGACCTGTCGTGCCTTTCTGGATTTTACCCATTTTTCAGATGGCCCTTTTGACCGGGGGGCAGTGAGACTTCATTGTAGTGCAGATTTCCTTTACACACTTGCTTGGTTGGCCAAAAAGGGCGTATGCGTTTTTTCCTGAATATATTCAGGAAAAAACGCATACGCCCTTTTTGGCCAAGTGCATCATTGTCGACATTCTGCCTCTTTTCCTATGCTTTAAGTGCAATTCCAGTCTACCCCCTGTAATCGTTTTCCTGAAATTCTGCCCCGCTTTAAAGTCTTCTTCGAAGACTTACTTCAATATATTTTTGTACGATAGCTGTCATTCATAACTCTGCAGGTTTGTGAATTACAGTGTCCCTGAGCTCCTTTCTTCAACTCGCTTTCTTGTGAGCTGGCCGCAAAACCGCAGGATTGTTTCAGGCCCTAATCTGGTTCCGGCAGGGCATGCTGAGCCTTCGGTTAATTCCTCTTCCTGGTGGGAAATGAGCGTTCCGTTTGCCCGTGCAGACACCTACAGCTAGTCTCTCATTGGTTGTCCCTATTCCTGTTCATCTTGCGCAGAAATTGCAAACTGTGCCAAACAGAAGGTTAAAGGCACTGACTTTCCAAGTGGGGAGAGTGTTAGTAAAGTGTCTGGAACGGTGCACCCGAGTACCAGGGGATGAAACCTGAGATGCATTTGAAAACGTTTCCCAATCACACGGTGGAACATACTCCGGGTTTCCCATGCATGTTTTAGCTGAAGGAAGAATCCCTTAAACCTGGAGAGTTGGGACCCATGGAATGGGTACCATGCAGTATGACTTCAAAGGGTCTGCGTTTGCTCACCAAACCTCACCAATGCTATCAGCCTGAAGTGTTCAGCCTTATGTCTCAACCAGCTCTGGGTGTAGAGGTGGTAAATCCAGGTTGCATCACAAGCCCTGAATGAATTATTTAAGAATTGCTCTCTATTTCACTGTCATTGTGTTTGGTTTTTGAAATTTATTTTGTTAATGGGATTTATCGGATTTTCACTGCTGCGTTTAGGCCACTGTACACACGCTTGACTTCCTTATTTAGACATATAAATCCATGGGTCTTAAGATTCTTACTTGTCAGGTATATTCCCAGGCGTTGAATATGGGGTGTTGATTCCAGTTCGTTGAGCAAGGAGTAGGTCTTGTCTATTATATATTTGGCTTATGGAACGGTATCTGTGCTAATTTCAATCTCTGCTTTGATGCAGCATTCCAACTCACCTTTCCCCATAAGCAAGCATAAGTTGGTTTTCTAAATTTGAGACCATGTTCTGTTTTGTAATTCAGTTCATGTGTAGCCAAGTTTACGTTCCGTGTATTAGTGATATCTTATGATGTTTCTTTTTATGTATGACTTATTTCTCGTAGAATCGTCGTACCTGAATCCACTCATTATGCCGCTACGGGCCTGATGACGTAGATCTCATTGCTGAGTGATATTCCATTGTACGTACGTACCACAACTTCTTTATCCATTTTTTGCTTTCTCGGATATTTAACTTGTACCGTAGACGAGGTTCTTGTAAACAGAGCCGTCCCAAACTTTGGGGTGGCTGTGTGTTTTTGATTTTAATTTCCCTAAGCTATAGGACCCTAAGTGGAAGTGCCATAGGCTGTGTTGCTTTGTTTCCTACGTGTTTCAGGAAACACCATACACATCTCCAGAGTGGCTGTTGGCAATTTACATCCCGCCCATCAGCATAACAAGGCTCCCTGTTCTCCATAACCTGTTCTGCCTTTCTGGATTTTACACTTTTTTCAGATGGCCCTTTTGACCGGGGGGCAGTGAGACTTCATTGTAGTGCAGATTTCCTTTACACGCTTGGTTGGTATTCCAAAAGGTGCATATGCGTTTTTTCCTGAATATATTCAGGAAAAAACGCATACGCCCTTTTTGGCCAAGTGCATCATTGTGGACATTCTGCCTCTTTTCCTATGCTTTAAGTGCAATTCCAGTCTACCTCCTGAAATCGTTTTCCTGAAATTCTGCCCCGCTTTCAAGTCCTCTTCGAAAACTTACTTCAATACATTTTTGGATGATAGCTGTCATTCATAACTCTGAAGGATTGTGAATTACAGTGCCCCTGAGCTCCTTTCTTCAACTCGCTTTCTTGTGAGCTGGCCGCAAAACCGCAGGATTGTTTCAGGCCCTAATCTAGTTCCGGCAGGGCACGCTGAGCCTTTGGTTAATTCCTCTTCCTGGTGGGAAATGAGCGTTCCATTTGCCCGTGCAGACACCGACAGCTAGTCTCTCATTGGTTCTCCCTATTCCTGTTAATCTTGCGCAGAAATTGCAAACTGTGCCAAACAGGAGGTTAAAGGCACTGACTTTCCAAGTGGGGAGAGTGTTAGTAAAGTGTCTGGAACGGTGCACCCGAGTACCATAGGACGTAACTTGAGATCCATTTGAAAACGTTTCCCATTCACACGGTGGACCATACTCTGGGTTTCCCATGCATGTTTTAGCTGAAGGAAGAATCCCTTAAACCTGGAGAGTTGGGACCCATGGAATGGGTACCATTCAGTATGACTTCAAAGGGTCTGCGTTTGCTCACCAAACCTCACCAATGCTATCAGCCCAAAGTGTCCAGCCTTATGTCTCACCCAGCTCTGGGTGTAGATGTGGTAAATCCAGGTTGCATCACAAGCCCTGAATGAATTATTTAAGAATTGCTCTCTATTTCACTGTCATTGTGTTGGGTTTGTGAAATTTATTTTGATAATGGGATTTATCGGATTTTCACTGCTGCGTTTAGGCCGCTGTACACACGCTTGATTTCCTTATGGAGACATATAAATCCATGGGTCTTAAGATTCTTACTTGTCAGGTATATTCCCAGGCGTTGAATATGGCGTGTTGAGTCCAATTCGTTGAGCAAGGAGTAGGTCTTGTCTATTATATATTTGGCTTATGGAACGGTATCTGTGCTAATTTCAATCTCTGGTTTGATGCAGCACCCCAACTCACCTTTCCCCATAAGCAAGCATAAGTAGGTTTTCTAAATATGAGACCCTGTTCTGTTTTGTAATTCAGTTCATGTGTAGCCAAGTTTACGTTCCGTGTATTAGTGATATCTTATGATGTTTCTTTTTCTGTGTGACTTATTTCTCGTAGAATCGTCGTACCTGTATCCACTCATTATGCCGCTATGGGCCTGATGACGTAGATCGCATTGCTGAGTGATATTCCATTGTACATACGTACCACAACTTCTTTATCCATTTTTTGCTTTCTCGGATATTTAACTTGTACCATAGACGAGGTTTTTGTAAACCGAGCCGTCCCAAACTTTGGGGTGGCTGTGTGTTTTTGATTTTAATTTCCTTAAGCTATAGGACCATAAGTGGAAGTGCCATAGGCTGTGTTGCTTTGTTTCCTACCTGTTTCAGGAAACACCATACACTTCTCCAGATTGGCTGTTGGCAATTCACATCCCTCCCATCAGCATAATAAGGTTCCCTGTTCTCCATGATCTGTCCTGCCTTTCTGGATTTTACACCTTTTTCAGATGGCCCTTTTGACCGGGGGGCAGTGAGACTTCATTGTAGTGCAGATTTCCTTGACACGCTTGCTTGGTTGTCCAAAAAGGGCGTATGCGTTTTTTCCTGAATATATTCAGGAAAAAAGGCATACGCCCTTTTTGGCCAAGTGCGTCATTGTCGACACTCTGCCTCTTTTCCTATGCTTTAAGTGCAATTCCAGTCTACCCCCTGAAATCGTTTTCCTGAAATTCTACCCCGATTTCAAGTCCTCTTCGAAGACTTATTTCAATACATTTTTGTACGATAGCTGTCATTCATAACTCTGCAGGTTTGTGAATTACAGTGCCCCTGAGCTCCTTTCTTCAACTCGCTTTCTTGTGAGCTGGCCGCAAAACCGCAGTATTGCTTCAGGCCCTAATCTGCTTCCGGAAGGGCACGCTGAGCCTTTGGTTAATTCCTCTTCCTGGTGGGAAATGAGCGTTCCATTTGCCCGTGCAGACACCTACAGCTAGTCTCTCATTGGTTCTCCCTATTCCTGTTCATCTTGCGCAGAAATTGCAAACTGTGCCAAACAGGAGGTTAAAGGCACTGACTCTCCAAGTGGGGAGAGTGTTAGTAAAGCGTCTGGAGCGGTGAACTCGAGTACCAGGAGACGAAACCTGAGATGCATTTGAAAACGTTTCCCAATCACACGGTGGACCATACTCTGGGTTTCCCATGCATGTTTTAGCTGAAGGAAGAATCCATTAAACCTGCAGAGTTGGGACCCATGGAATGGCTACCATGCAGTATGACTTCAAAGGGTCTGCGTTTGCTCATCGAACCTCACCATTGCTATCAGCCCGAAGTCTCCAGCCTTATGTCTCAACCAGCTTTGGGTGTAGAGGTGGTAAATCCAGGTTGCATCACAAGCCCTGAATGAATTATTTAAGAATTGCTCTCTATTTCACTGTCATTGTGTTTTGTTTTTGTAATTTATTTTGATAATGGGATTTATCGGATTTTCACTGCTGCGTTTAGGCTGCTGTACACACGATTGATTTCCTTATGGAGACATATAAATCCATGGGTCTTAAGATTCTTACTTGTCAGGTATATTCCCAGGCCTTGAATATGGGGTGTTGAATCCATTTCGTTGAGCAAGAAGTAGGTCTTGTCTATTATATATTTGGCTTATGGAACGATATCTGTGCTAATTTCAATCTCTGGTTTGATGCAGCACCCCAACTCACCTTTCCCCATAAGCAAGCATAAGTTGGTTTTCTAAATTTGAGACCCTGTTCTGTTTTGTAATTCAGTTCATGTGTAGCCAAGTTTACCTTCCGTGTATTAGTGATATCTTATGATGTTTCTTTTTCTGTGTGACTTATTTCTCGTAGAATCGTTGTACCTGAATCCACTCATTATGCCACTACGGGCCTGAATACGTAGATTTCATTGCTGAGTGTTATTCCATTGTACGTACGTACCACAACTACTTTATCCATTTTTTACTTTCTCGGATATTTAACTTGTACCGTAGACGAGGTTCTTGTAAACAGAGCCGTCCCAAACTTTGGGGTGGCTGTGTGTTTTTAATTTTAATTTCCCTAAGCTATAGGACCCTAAGTGGAAGTGCCATAGGCTGTGTTGCTTTGTTTCCTACGTGTTTCAGGAAACACCATACACTTCTCCAGAGTGGCTGTTGGCAATTTACATCCCGCCCATCAGCATAACAAGGCTCCCTCTTCTCCATGACCTGTCCTGCCTTTCTGGATTTTACGCTTTTTTCAGATGGCCCTTTTGACCGGGGGGCAGTGAGACTTCATTGTAGTGCAGATTTCCTTTACACGCTTGCTTGGTTGGCCAAAAAGGGCGTATGCGTTTTTTCTGAATATATTCAGGAAAAAACGCTTACGCTCTTTTTGACCAAGTGCATCATTGTGGACATTCTGCCTCTTTTCCTATGCTTTAAGTGCAATTCCAGTCTACCTCCTGAAATCGTTTTCCTGAAATTCTGCCCCGCTTTCAAGTCCACTTCGAAGACTTACTTCAATACATTTTTGGACGATAGCTGTCATTCATAACTCTGCATGTTTGTGAATTACAGTGTCCCTGAGCTCCTTTCTTTAACTCACTTTCTTGTGAGCTGGCCGCAAAACCGCAGGATTGCTTCAGGCCCTAATCTGGTTCCGGCAGGGCACGCTGAGCCTTTGGTAAATCCCTCTTCCTGGTGGGAAATGAGCGTTCCATTTGCCCGTGCAGACACCTACAGCTAGGCTCTCATTGGTTCTCCCTATTCCTGTAAATCTTGCGCAGAAATTGCAAACTGTGCCAAACAGGAGGTTAAAGGCACTGACTCTCCAAGTGGGGAGAGTGTTAGTAAAGCGTCTGGAACGGTGAACCCGAGTACTAGGGGACGAAAACTGAGATACATTTGAAAACGTTTCCCAATCACACAGTGGACCATTCTCTGGGTTTCCCATGCATGTTTTAGCTGAAGGAAGAATCCCTTAAACCTGGAGAGTTGGGACCCATGGAATGGCTACCATGCAGTATGATTTCAATGGGTCTGCGTTTGCTCACCGAACCTCACCAATGCTATCAGCCCGAAGTGTCCAGCCTTATGTCTCACCCAGCTCTGGGTGTAGATGTGGTAAATCCAGGTTGCATCACAAGCCGTGAATGAATTATTTAAGAATTGCTCTCTATTTCACTGTCATTGTGTTTTGTTTTTGAAATTTATTTTGATAATGGGATTTATCGGATTTTCACTGCTGCGTTTAGGCCGCTGTACACACGCTTGATTTCCTTATGGAGACATATAAATCCATGGGTCTTAAGATTCTTACTTGTCAGGTATATTCCCAGGCGTTGAATATGGGGTGTTGAGTCCATTTCGTTGAGCAAGGAGTAGGTCTTGTCTATTATATATTTGGCTTATGGAACGGTATCTGTGCTAATTTCAATCTCTGGTTTGATGCAGCACCCCAACTCACCTTTCCCCATAAGCAAGCATAAGTTGGTTTTCTAAATTTGAGACCCTGTTCTGTTTTGTAATTCAGTTCATGTGTAGCCAAGTTTACGTTCCGTGTATTAGTGATATCTTATGATGTTTCTTTTTCTGTGTGACTTATTTCTCGTAGAATCGTCGTACCTGTATCCACTCATTATGCCGCTACGGGCCTGATGACGTAGATCGCATTGCTGAGTGATATTCCATTGTACATACGTACCACAGCTTCTTTATCCATTTTTTGCTTTCTCGGATATTTAACTTGTACCATAGACGAGGTTTTTGTAAACAGAGCCGTCCCAAACTTTGGGGTGGCTGTGTGTTTTTGATTTTAATTTCCTTAAGCTATAGGACCATAAGTGGAAGTGCCATAGGCTGTGTTGCTTTGTTTCCTACGTGTTTCAGGAAACACCATACACTTCTCCAGATTGGCTGTTGGTAATTCACATCCCTCCCATCAGCATAATAAGGTTCCCTGTTCTCCATGATCTGTCCTGCCTTTCTGGATTTTACACTTTTTTCAGATGGCCCTTTTGACCGGGGGGCAGTGAGACTTCATTGTAGTGCAGATTTCCTTGACACGCTTGCTTGGTTGTCCAAAAAGGGCGTATGCGTTTTTTCCTGAATATATTCAGGAAAAAAGGCATACGCCCTTTTTGGCCAAGTGCGTCATTGTCGACACTCTGCCTCTTTTCCTATGCTTTAAGTGCAATTCCAGTCTACCCCCTGAAATCGTTTTCCTGAAATTCTACCCCGATTTCAAGTCCTCTTCGAAGACTTATTTCAATACATTTTTGTACGATAGCTGTCATTCATAACTCTGCAGGTTTGTGAATTACAGTGCCCCTGAGCTCCTTTCTTCAACTCGCTTTCTTGTGAGCTGGCCGCAAAACCGCAGTATTGCTTCAGGCCCTAATCTGCTTCCAGAAGGGCACGCTGAGCCTTTGGTTAATTCCTCTTCCTGGTGGGAAATGAGCGTTCCATTTGCCCGTGCAGACACCTACAGCTAGTCTCTCATTGGTTCTCCCTATTCCTGTTCATCTTGCGCAGAAATTGCAAACTGTGCCAAACAGGAGGTTAAAGGCACTGACTCTCCAAGTGGGGAGAGTGTTAGTAAAGCGTCTGGAGCGGTGAACTCGAGTACCAGGAGACGAAACCTGAGATGCATTTGAAAACGTTTCCCAATCACACGGTGGACCATACTCTGGGTTTCCCATGCATGTTTTAGCTGAAGGAAGAATCCATTAAACCTGCAGAGTTGGGACCCATGGAATGGCTACCATGCAGTATGACTTCAAAGGGTCTGCGTTTGCTCATCGAACCTCACCATTGCTATCAGCCCGAAGTCTCCAGCCTTATGTCTCAACCAGCTTTGGGTGTAGAGGTGGTAAATCCAGGTTGCATCACAAGCCCTGAATGAATTATTTAAGAATTGCTCTCTATTTCACTGTCATTGTGTTTTGTTTTTGTAATTTATTTTGATAATGGGATTTATCGGATTTTCACTGCTGCGTTTAGGCTGCTGTACACACGATTGATTTCCTTATGGAGACATATAAATCCATGGGTCTTAAGATTCTTACTTGTCAGGTATATTCCCAGGCCTTGAATATGGGGTGTTGAATCCATTTCGTTGAGCAAGAAGTAGGTCTTGTCTATTATATATTTGGCTTATGGAACGATATCTGTGCTAATTTCAATCTCTGGTTTGATGCAGCACCCCAACTCACCTTTCCCCATAAGCAAGCATAAGTTGGTTTTCTAAATTTGAGACCCTGTTCTGTTTTGTAATTCAGTTCATGTGTAGCCAAGTTTACCTTCCGTGTATTAGTGATATCTTATGATGTTTCTTTTTCTGTGTGACTTATTTCTCGTAGAATCGTTGTACCTGAATCCACTCATTATGCCACTACGGGCCTGAATACGTAGATTTCATTGCTGAGTGTTATTCCATTGTACGTACGTACCACAACTACTTTATCCATTTTTTACTTTCTCGGATATTTAACTTGTACCGTAGACGAGGTTCTTGTAAACAGAGCCGTCCCAAACTTTGGGGTGGCTGTGTGTTTTTAATTTTAATTTCCCTAAGCTATAGGACCCTAAGTGGAAGTGCCATAGGCTGTGTTGCTTTGTTTCCTACGTGTTTCAGGAAACACCATACACTTCTCCAGAGTGGCTGTTGGCAATTTACATCCCGCCCATCAGCATAACAAGGCTCCCTCTTCTCCATGACCTGTCCTGCCTTTCTGGATTTTACGCTTTTTTCAGATGGCCCTTTTGACCGGGGGGCAGTGAGACTTCATTGTAGTGCAGATTTCCTTTACACGCTTGCTTGGTTGGCCAAAAAGGGCGTATGCGTTTTTTCTGAATATATTCAGGAAAAAACGCTTACGCTCTTTTTGACCAAGTGCATCATTGTGGACATTCTGCCTCTTTTCCTATGCTTTAAGTGCAATTCCAGTCTACCTCCTGAAATCGTTTTCCTGAAATTCTGCCCCGCTTTCAAGTCCACTTCGAAGACTTACTTCAATACATTTTTGGACGATAGCTGTCATTCATAACTCTGCATGTTTGTGAATTACAGTGTCCCTGAGCTCCTTTCTTTAACTCACTTTCTTGTGAGCTGGCCGCAAAACCGCAGGATTGCTTCAGGCCCTAATCTGGTTCCGGCAGGGCACGCTGAGCCTTTGGTAAATCCCTCTTCCTGGTGGGAAATGAGCGTTCCATTTGCCCGTGCAGACACCTACAGCTAGGCTCTCATTGGTTCTCCCTATTCCTGTAAATCTTGCGCAGAAATTGCAAACTGTGCCAAACAGGAGGTTAAAGGCACTGACTCTCCAAGTGGGGAGAGTGTTAGTAAAGCGTCTGGAACGGTGAACCCGAGTACTAGGGGACGAAAACTGAGATACATTTGAAAACGTTTCCCAATCACACAGTGGACCATTCTCTGGGTTTCCCATGCATGTTTTAGCTGAAGGAAGAATCCCTTAAACCTGGAGAGTTGGGACCCATGGAATGGCTACCATGCAGTATGATTTCAATGGGTCTGCGTTTGCTCACCGAACCTCACCAATGCTATCAGCCCGAAGTGTCCAGCCTTATGTCTCACCCAGCTCTGGGTGTAGATGTGGTAAATCCAGGTTGCATCACAAGCCGTGAATGAATTATTTAAGAATTGCTCTCTATTTCACTGTCATTGTGTTTTGTTTTTGAAATTTATTTTGATAATGGGATTTATCGGATTTTCACTGCTGCGTTTAGGCCGCTGTACACACGCTTGATTTCCTTATGGAGACATATAAATCCATGGGTCTTAAGATTCTTACTTGTCAGGTATATTCCCAGGCGTTGAATATGGGGTGTTGAGTCCATTTCGTTGAGCAAGGAGTAGGTCTTGTCTATTATATATTTGGCTTATGGAACGGTATCTGTGCTAATTTCAATCTCTGGTTTGATGCAGCACCCCAACTCACCTTTCCCCATAAGCAAGCATAAGTTGGTTTTCTAAATTTGAGACCCTGTTCTGTTTTGTAATTCAGTTCATGTGTAGCCAAGTTTACGTTCCGTGTATTAGTGATATCTTATGATGTTTCTTTTTCTGTGTGACTTATTTCTCGTAGAATCGTCGTACCTGTATCCACTCATTATGCCGCTACGGGCCTGATGACGTAGATCGCATTGCTGAGTGATATTCCATTGTACATACGTACCACAGCTTCTTTATCCATTTTTTGCTTTCTCGGATATTTAACTTGTACCATAGACGAGGTTTTTGTAAACAGAGCCGTCCCAAACTTTGGGGTGGCTGTGTGTTTTTGATTTTAATTTCCTTAAGCTATAGGACCATAAGTGGAAGTGCCATAGGCTGTGTTGCTTTGTTTCCTACCTGTTTCAGGAAACACCATACACTTCTCCAGATTGGCTGTTGGTAATTCACATCCCTCCCATCAGCATAATAAGGTTCCCTGTTCTCCATGATCTGTCCTGCCTTTCTGGATTTTACACTTTTTTCAGATGGCCCTTTTGACCGGGGGGCAGTGAGACTTCATTGTAGTGCAGATTTCCTTGACACGCTTGCTTGGTTGTCCAAAAAGGGCGTATGCGTTTTTTCCTGAATATATTCAGGAAAAAAGGCATACGCCCTTTTTGGCCAAGTGCGTCATTGTCGACACTCTGCCTCTTTTCCTATGCTTTAAGTGCAATTCCAGTCTACCCCCTGAAATCGTTTTCCTGAAATTCTACCCCGATTTCAAGTCCTCTTCGAAGACTTATTTCAATACATTTTTGTACGATAGCTGTCATTCATAACTCTGCAGGTTTGTGAATTACAGTGCCCCTGAGCTCCTTTCTTCAACTCGCTTTCTTGTGAGCTGGCCGCAAAACCGCAGTATTGCTTCAGGCCCTAATCTGCTTCCGGAAGGGCACGCTGAGCCTTTGGTTAATTCCTCTTCCTGGTGGGAAATGAGCGTTCCATTTGCCCGTGCAGACACCTACAGCTAGTCTCTCATTGGTTCTCCCTATTCCTGTTCATCTTGCGCAGAAATTGCAAACTGTGCCAAACAGGAGGTTAAAGGCACTGACTCTCCAAGTGGGGAGAGTGTTAGTAAAGCGTCTGGAGCGGTGAACTCGAGTACCAGGAGACGAAACCTGAGATGCATTTGAAAACGTTTCCCAATCACACGGTGGACCATACTCTGGGTTTCCCATGCATGTTTTAGCTGAAGGAAGAATCCATTAAACCTGCAGAGTTGGGACCCATGGAATGGCTACCATGCAGTATGACTTCAAAGGGTCTGCGTTTGCTCACCGAACCTCACCATTGCTATCAGCCCGAAGTCTCCAGCCTTATGTCTCAACCAGCTTTGGGTGTAGAGGTGGTAAATCCAGGTTGCATCACAAGCCCTGAATGAATTATTTAAGAATTGCTCTCTATTTCACTGTCATTGTGTTTTGTTTTTGTAATTTATTTTGATAATGGGATTTATCGGATTTTCACTGCTGCGTTTAGGCTGCTGTACACACGATTGATTTCCTTATGGAGACATATAAATCCATGGGTCTTAAGATTCTTACTTGTCAGGTATATTCCCAGGCCTTGAATATGGGGTGTTGAATCCATTTCGTTGAGCAAGAAGTAGGTCTTGTCTATTATATATTTGGCTTATGGAACGATATCTGTGCTAATTTCAATCTCTGGTTTGATGCAGCACCCCAACTCACCTTTCCCCATAAGCAAGCATAAGTTGGTTTTCTAAATTTGAGACCCTGTTCTGTTTTGTAATTCAGTTCATGTGTAGCCAAGTTTACCTTCCATGTATTAGTGATATCTTATGATGTTTCTTTTTCTGTGTGACTTATTTCTCGTAGAATCGTTGTACCTGAATCCACTCATTATGCCACTACGGGCCTGAATACGTAGATTTCATTGCTGAGTGTTATTCCATTGTACGTACGTACCACAACTACTTTATCCATTTTTTACTTTCTCGGATATTTAACTTGTACCGTAGACGAGGTTCTTGTAAACAGAGCCGTCCCAAACTTTGGGGTGGCTGTGTGTTTTTAATTTTAATTTCCCTAAGCTATAGGACCCTAAGTGGAAGTGCCATAGGCTGTGTTGCTTTGTTTCCTACGTGTTTCAGGAAACACCATACACTTCTCCAGAGTGGCTGTTGGCAATTTACATCCCGCCCATCAGCATAACAAGGCTCCCTCTTCTCCATGACCTGTCCTGCCTTTCTGGATTTTACGCTTTTTTCAGATGGCCCTTTTGACCGGGGGGCAGTGAGACTTCATTGTAGTGCAGATTTCCTTTACACGCTTGCTTGGTTGGCCAAAAAGGGCGTATGCGTTTTTTCTGAATATATTCAGGAAAAAACGCTTACGCTCTTTTTGACCAAGTGCATCATTGTGGACATTCTGCCTCTTTTCCTATGCTTTAAGTGCAATTCCAGTCTACCTCCTGAAATCGTTTTCCTGAAATTCTGCCCCGCTTTCAAGTCCACTTCGAAGACTTACTTCAATACATTTTTGGACGATAGATGTCATTCATAACTCTGCATGTTTGTGAATTACAGTGTCCCTGAGCTCCTTTCTTTAACTCACTTTCTTGTGAGCTGGCCGCAAAACCGCAGGATTGCTTCAGGCCCTAATCTGGTTCCGGCAGGGCACGCTGAGCCTTTGGTAAATCCCTCTTCCTGGTGGGAAATGAGCGTTCCATTTGCCCGTGCAGACACCTACAGCTAGGCTCTCATTGGTTCTCCCTATTCCTGTAAATCTTGCGCAGAAATTGCAAACTGTGCCAAACAGGAGGTTAAAGGCACTGACTCTCCAAGTGGGGAGAGTGTTAGTAAAGCGTCTGGAACGGTGAACCCGAGTACTAGGGGACGAAACCTGAGATACATTTGAAAACGTTTCCCAATCACACAGTGGACCATTCTCTGGGTTTCCCATGCATGTTTTAGCTGAAGGAAGAATCCCTTAAACCTGGAGAGTTGGGACCCATGGAATGGCTACCATGCAGTATAATTTCAATGGGTCTGCGTTTGCTCACCGAACCTCACCAATGCTATCAGCCCGAAGTGTCCAGCCTTATGTCTCACCCAGCTCTGGGTGTAGATGTGGTAAATCCAGGTTGCATCACAAGCCGTGAATGAATTATTTAAGAATTGCTCTCTATTTCACTGTCATTGTGTTTTGTTTTTGAAATTTATTTTGATAATGGGATTTATCGGATTTTCACTGCTGCGTTTAGGCCGCTGTACACACGCTTGATTTCCTTATGGAGACATATAAATCCATGGGTCTTAAGATTCTTACTTGTCAGGTATATTCCCAGGCGTTGAATATGGGGTGTTGAGTCCATTTCGTTGAGCAAGGAGTAGGTCTTGTCTATTATATATTTGGCTTATGGAACGGTATCTGTGCTAATTTCAATCTCTGGTTTGATGCAGCACCCCAACTCACCTTTCCCCATAAGCAAGCATAAGTTGGTTTTCTAAATTTGAGACCCTGTTCTGTTTTGTAATTCAGTTCATGTGTAGCCAAGTTTACGTTCCGTGTATTAGTGATATCTTATGATGTTTCTTTTTCTGTGTGACTTATTTCTCGTAGAATCGTCGTACCTGAATCCACTCATTATGCCGCTACGGGCTGATGACGTAGATCTCATTGCTGAGTGAAATTCCATTGTACGTACGTACCACAACTTTTTATCCATTTTTTGCTTTCTCAGATATTTAACTTGTACCGTAGACGAGGTTCTTGTAAACAGAGCCGTCCCAAACTTTGGGGTGGCTGTGTGTTTTTGATTTTAATTTCCCTAAGCTATAGGACCCTAAGTGGAAGTGCCATAGGCTGTGTTGCTTTGTTTCCTACGTGTTTCAGGAAACACCATACACTTCTCCAGAGTGGCTGTTGGCAATTTACATCCCTCCCATCAGCATAATAAGGTTCCCTGTTCTCCATGACCTGTCCTGCCTTTCTGGATTTTACACTTTTTTCAGATGGCCCTTTTGACCGGGGGGCAGTGAGACTTCATTGTAGTGCAGATTTCCTTTACACGCTTGCTTGGTTGACCAAAAAGGGCATATGCGTTTTTTCCTGAATATATTGAGGAAAAAACGGATACCCCCTTTTTGGCCAAGTGCATCATTGTGGACATTCTGCCTCTTTTCCTATTCTTTAAGTGCAATTCCAGTCTACCCCCTGAAATCGTTTTCCTAAATTTCTGACCCGCTTTCAAGTCCTCTTCGAAGACTTACTTCAATACATTTTTGGACAATAGCTGTCATTCATAACTCTGCAGGTTTGTGAATTACAGTGCCCCTGAGCTCTTTTCTTCAACTCGCTTTCTTGTGAGCTGGCCGCAAAACCGCAGGATTGCTTCAGGCCCTAATCTGGTTCCGGCAGGGCACGCTGAGCCTTTGGTTAATCCCTCTTCCTGGTGGAAAATGAGCGTTCCATTTGCCCGTGCAGACACCTACAGCTAGTCTCTCATTGGTTCTCCCTATTCCTGTTCATCTTGCGCAGAAATTGCAAACTGTGGCAAACAGGAGTTTAAAGGCAATGACTCTCCAAGTGGGGAGAGTGTTAGTAAAGCGTCTGGAACGGTGAACCCGAGTACCAGGGGACGAACCCTGAGATGCATTTGAAAACGTTTCCCAATCACACGGTGGACCATATTCTGGGTTTCCCATGCATGTTTTAGCTGAAGGAAGAATCCCTTAAACCTGGAGAGTTGGGACCCATGGAATGGCTACCATGCAGCATGACTTCAAAGGGTCTGCGTTTGCTCACCGAACCTCACCAATGCTATCATCCCGAAGTGTCCAGCCTTATGACTCACCCAGCTCTGGGTGTAGATGTGGTAAATCCAGGTTGCATCACAAGCCCTGAATGAATTATTTAAGAATTGCTCTCTATTTCACTGTCATTGTGTTGGGTTTGTGAAATTTATTTTGATAATGGGATTTATCGGATTTTCACTGCTGCGTTTAGGCCGCTGTACACACGCTTGATTTCCTTATGGAGACATATAAATCCATGGGTCTTAAGATTCTTACTTGTCAGGTATATTCCCAGGCGTTGAATATGGCGTGTTGAGTCCAATTCGTTGAGCAAGGAGTAGGTCTTGTCTATTATATATTTGGCTTATGGAACGGTATCTGTGCTAATTTCAATCTCTGGTTTTATGCAGCACCCCAACTCACCTTTCCCCATAAGCAAGCATAAGTTGGTTTTCTAAATATGAGACCCTGTTCTGTTTTGTAATTCAGTTCATGTGTAGCCAAGTTTACGTTCCGTGTATTAGTGACATCTTATGATGTTTCTTTTTCTGTGTGACTTATTTCTCGTAGAATCGTCGTACCTGTATCCACTCATTATGCCGCTACGGGCCTGATGACGTAGATCGCATTGCTGAGTGATATTCCATTGTACATACGTACCACAACTTCTTTATCCATTTTTTGCTTTCTCGGATATTTAACTTGTACCATAGACGAGGTTTTTGTAAACAGAGCCGTCCCAAACTTTGGGGTGGCTGTGTGTTTTTGATTTTAATTTCCTTAAGCTATAGGACCATAAGTGGAAGTGCCATAGGCTGTGTTGCTTTGTTTCCTACCTGTTTCAGGAAACACCATACACTTCTCCAGATTGGCTGTTGGCAATTCACATCCCTCCCATCAGCATAATAAGGTTCCCTGTTCTCCATGATCTGTCCTGCCTTTCTGGATTTTACACTTTTTTCAGATGGCCCTTTTGACCGGGGGGCAGTGAGACTTCATTGTAGTGCAGATTTCCTTGACACGCTTGCTTGGTTGTCCAAAAAGGGCGTATGCGTTTTTTCCTGAATATATTCAGGAAAAAAGGCATACGCCCTTTTTGGCCAAGTGCGTCATTGTCGACACTCTGCCTCTTTTCCTATGCTTTAAGTGCAATTCCAGTCTACCCCCTGAAATCGTTTTCCTGAAATTCTACCCCGATTTCAAGTCCTCTTCGAAGACTTATTTCAATACATTTTTGTACGATAGCTGTCATTCATAACTCTGCAGGTTTGTGAATTACAGTGCCCCTGAGCTCCTTTCTTCAACTCGCTTTCTTGTGAGCTGGCCGCAAAACCGCAGTATTGCTTCAGGCCCTAATCTGCTTCCGGAAGGGCACGCTGAGCCTTTGGTTAATTCCTCTTCCTGGTGGGAAATGAGCGTTCCATTTGCCCGTGCAGACACCTACAGCTAGTCTCTCATTGGTTCTCCCTATTCCTGTTCATCTTGCGCAGAAATTGCAAACTGTGCCAAACAGGAGGTTAAAGGCACTGACTCTCCAAGTGGGGAGAGTGTTAGTAAAGCGTCTGGAGCGGTGAACTCGAGTACCAGGAGACGAAACCTGAGATGCATTTGAAAACGTTTCCCAATCACACGGTGGACCATACTCTGGGTTTCCCATGCATGTTTTAGCTGAAGGAAGAATCCATTAAACCTGCAGAGTTGGGACCCATGGAATGGCTACCATGCAGTATGACTTCTAAGGGTCTGCGTTTGCTCACCGAACCTCACCATTGCTATCAGCCCGAAGTCTCCAGCCTTATGTCTCAACCAGCTTTGGGTGTAGAGGTGGTAAATCCAGGTTGCATCACAAGCCCTGAATGAATTATTTAAGAATTGCTCTCTATTTCACTGTCATTGTGTTTTGTTTTTGTAATTTATTTTGATAATGGGATTTATCGGATTTTCACTGCTGCGTTTAGGCTGCTGTACACACGATTGATTTCCTTATGGAGACATATAAATCCATGGGTCTTAAGATTCTTACTTGTCAGGTATATTCCCAGGCGTTGAATATGGGGTGTTGAATCCATTTCGTTGAGCAAGAAGTAGGTCTTGTCTATTATATATTTGGCTTATGGAACGATATCTGTGCTAATTTCAATCTCTGGTTTGATGCAGCACCCCAACTCACCTTTCCCCATAAGCAAGCATAAGTTGGTTTTCTAAATTTGAGACCCTGTTCTGTTTTGTAATTCAGTTCATGTGTAGCCAAGTTTACCTTCCGTGTATTAGTGATATCTTATGATGTTTCTTTTTCTGTGTGACTTATTTCTCGTAGAATCGTTGTACCTGAATCCACTCATTATGCCACTACGGGCCTGAATACGTAGATTTCATTGCTGAGTGTTATTCCATTGTACGTACGTACCACAACTTCTTTATCCATTTTTTACTTTCTCGGATATTTAACTTGAACCGTAGACGAGGTTCTTGTAAACAGAGCCGTCCCAAACTTTGGGGTGGCTGTGTGTTTTTAATTTTAATTTCCCTAAGCTATAGGACCCTAAGTGGAAGTGCCATAGGCTGTGTTGCTTTGTTTCCTACGTGTTTCAGGAAACACCATACACTTCTCCAGAGTGGCTGTTGGCAATTTACATCCCGCCCATCAGCATAACAAGGCTCCCTCTTCTCCATGACCTGTCCTGCCTTTCTGGATTTTACGCTTTTTTCAGATGGCCCTTTTGACCGGGGGGCAGTGAGACTTCATTGTAGTGCAGATTTCCTTTATACGCTTGCTTGGTTGGCCAAAAAGGGCGTATGCGTTTTTTCTGAATATATTCAGGAAAAAACGCTTACGCTCTTTTTGACCAAGTGCATCATTGTGGACATTCTGCCTCTTTTCCTATGCTTTAAGTGCAATTCCAGTCTACCCCCTGAAATCGTTTTCCTGAAATTCTGCCCCGCTTTCAAGCCCACTTCGAAGACTTACTTCAATACATTTTTGGACGATAGCTGTCATTCATAACTCTGCATGTTTGTGAATTACAGTGTCCCTGAGCTCCTTTCTTTAACTCACTTTCATGTGAGCTGGCCGCAAAACCGCAGGATTGCTTCAGGCCCTAATCTGGTTCCGGCTGGGCACGCTGAGCCTTTGGTAAATCCCTCTTCCTGGTGGGAAATGAGCGTTCCATTTGCCCGTGCAGACACCTACAGCTAGGCTCTCATTGGTTCTCCCTATTCCTGTAAATCTTGCGCAGAAATTGCAAACTGTGCCAAACAGGAGGTTAAAGGCACTGACTCTCCAAGTGGGGAGAGTGTTAGTAAAGCGTCTGGAACAGTGAACCCGAGTACTAGGGGACGAAACCTGAGATACATTTGAAAACGTTTCCCAATCACACAGTGGACCATTCTCTGGGTTTCCCATGCATGTTTTAGCTGAAGGAAGAATCCCTTAAACCTGGAGAGTTGGGACCCATGGAATGGCTACCATGCAGTATGATTTCAATGGGTCTGCGTTTGCTCACCGAACCTCACCAATGCTATCAGCCCGAAGTGTCCAGCCTTATGTCTCACCCAGCTCTGGGTGTAGATGTGGTAAATCCAGGTTGCATCACAAGCCGTGAATGAATTATTTAAGAATTGCTCTCTATTTCACTGTCATTCTGTTTTGTTTTTGAAATTTATTTTGATAATGGGATTTATCGGATTTTCACTGCTGCGTTTAGGCCGCTGTACACACGCTTGATTTCCTTATGGAGACATATAAATCCATGGGTCTTAAGATTCTTACTTGTCAGGTATATTCCCAGGCGTTGAATATGGGGTGTTGAGTCCATTTCGTTGAGCAAGGAGTAGGTCTTGTCTATTATATATTTGGCTTATGGAACGGTATCTGTGCTAATTTCAATCTCTGGTTTGATGCAGCACCCCAACTCACCTTTCCCCATAAGCAAGCATAAGTTGGTTTTCTAAATTTGAGACCCTGTTCTGTTTTGTAATTCAGTTCATGTGTAGCCAAGTTTACGTTCCGTGTATTAGTGATACCTTATGATGTTTCTTTTTCTGTGTGACTTATTTCTCGTAGAATCGTCGTACCTTAATGCACTCATTATGCCGCTACAGGCCAGATGACGTAGATCTCATGGCTGAGTGATATTCCATTGTACGTACGTACCACAACTTCTTTATCCATTTTTTGCTTTCTCGGATATTTAACTTGTACCGTAGACGAGGTTCTTGTAAACAGCGCCGTCCCAAACTTTGGGGTGGCTGTGTGTTTTTGATTTTAATTTCCCTAAGCTATAGGACCCTAAGTGGAAGTGCCATAGGCTGTGTTGCTTTGTTTCCTACGTGTTTCAGGAAACACCATACACTTCTCCAGAGTGGCTGTTGGCAATTTACATCCCGCCCATCAGCATAACAAGGCTCCCTGTTCTCCATGACCTGTCCTCCCTTTCTGGATTTTACACTTGTTTCAGATGGCCCTTTTGACCGGGGGGCAGTGAGACTTCATTGTAGTGCAGATTTCCTTGACACGCTTGCTTGGTTGGCCAAAAAGTGAGTATGCGTTTTCTCCTGAATATATTCAGGAAAAAACGCATACGCTCTTTTTAGCCAAGTGCATCATTGTCGACATTCGGAGTCTTTTCCTATGCTTTGGTTAATTCCACTTCCTGGTGGGAAATGAGCGTTCCATTTGCCCGTGCAGACACCTACAGCTAGTCTCTCATTGGTTCTCCCTATTCCTGTTCATCTTGCGCAGAAATTGCAAACTGTGACAAACAGGAGGTTAAAGGCACTGACTCTCCAAGTGAGGAGAGTGTTGGTAAAGCGTCTGGAACGGTGCACCCGAGTACCAGGGGTCGAAACCTGAGATGCATTTGAAAACGTTTCCCAATCACACGGTGGACCATACTCTGGGTTTCCCATGCATGTTTTAGCTGAAGGAAGAATCCCTTAAACCTGGAGAGTTGGGACCCATGGAATGGCTACCATGCAGTATGACTTCAAAGGGTCTGCGTTTGCTCACCGAACCTCACCAATGCTATCAGCCCGAAGTGGCCAGCCTTATGTCTCACCCAGCTCTGTGTGTAGATGTGGTAAATCCAGGTTGCATCACAAGCCCTGAATGAATTATTTAAGAATTGCTCTCAATTTCACTGTCATTGTGTTTTGTTTGTGAAATTTATTTTGATAATGGCATTTATCGGATTTTCACTGCTGCGTTTAGGCCGCTGTACACACGCTTGATTTCCTAATGGAGACGTATAAATCCATGGGTCTTAAGATTCTTACTTGTCAGGTATATTACCAGGCGTTGAATATGGGTTGTTGAGTCCATTTCGTTGAGCAAGGAGTAGGTCTTGTCTATTATATATTTGGCTTATGGAATGGTATCTGTGCTAATTTCAATCTCTGGTTTGATGCAGCACCCCAACTCACCTTTCCCCATAAGCAAGCATAAGTTGGTTTTCTAAATTTCAGACCCTGTTCTGTTTTGTAATTCAGTTCATGTGTAGCCAAGTTTACGTTCCGTGTATTAGTGATATCTTATGATGTTTCTTTTTCTGTGTGACTTATTTCTCGTAGAATCGTCGTACCTGAATGCACTCATTATGCCGCTCCGGGCCAGATGACGTAGATCTCATGGCTGAGTGATATTCCATTGTACGTACGTACCACAATTTCTTTATCCATTTTTTGCTTTCTCGGATATTTAACTTGTACCGTAGACGAGGTTCTTGTAAACAGAGCCGTCCCAAACTTTGGGGTGGCTGTGTGTTTTTGATTTCAATTTCCCTAAGCTTTAGGACCCTAAGTGGAAGTGCCATAGGCTGTGTTGCTGTGTTTCCTACGTGTTTCAGGAAACACCATACACTTCTCCAGAGTGGCTGTTGGCAATTTACATCCCGCCCATCAGCATAACAAGGCTCCCTGTTCTCCATGACCTGTCCTGCCTTTCTGGATTTTACACCTGTTTCAGATGGCCTTTTGGAACGGGGGGCAATGAGACTTCATTGTAGTGCAGATTTCCTTTACACGCTTCCTTGGTTGGCCAAAAAGGGCGTATGCGTTTTTCCTGAATATATTCAGGAAAAAACGCATATGCCCTTTTTGGCCAAGTGCATCATTTTCGACATTCTGCCTCTTTACCTATGCTTTAAGTGCAATTCCAGTCTACCCCCTGAAATCGTTTTCCTGAAATTCTGCCCTGCTTTCAAGTCCTCTTCGAAGACTTACTTCAATACATTTTTGGACGATAGCTGTCATTCATAACTCTGCAGGTTTGTGAATTACAGTGCCCCTGAGCTCGTTTCTTCAACTCGCTTTCTTGTGAGCTGGCCGCAAAACCGCAGGATGGCTTCAGGCCCTAATCTGTTTCCGGCAGGGCACGCTGAGCCTTTGGTTAATTCCTCTTCCTGGTGGGAAATGAGCGTTCCATTTGCCCGTGCAGACACCTACAGCTTGTCTCTCATTGGTGCTCTCTATTCCTGTACATCTAGCGCAGAATTTGCAAACTGTGCCAAACAGGAGGTTAAAGACACTGACTGTCCAAGTGGGGAGAGTGTTAGAACAGCGTCTGGAATGGTGAACCCGAGTACTTGGGGACGAAAACTGAGATGCATTTGAAAACGTTTCCCAGTCACACGGTGGACCATACTCTGGGATTCCCATGCATGTTTTAGCTGAAGGAAGAATCCCTTAAACCTGGAGAGTTGGGACCCATGGAATGGGTACCATGCAGTATGACTTCTAAGGGTCTGCGTTTGCTCACCGAACCTCACCAATGCTATCAGCACGAAGTGTCCAGCCTTATGTCTCACCCAGCTCTGGGTGTAGATGTGGTAAATCCAGGTTGCATCACAAGCCCTGAATGAATTATTTAAGAATTGCTCTCTATTTCACTGTCATTGTGTTTTGTTTTTGAAATTTATTTTGATAATGGGATTTATCGGATTTTCACTGCTGTGTTTAGGCCACTGTACACACGCTTGATTTCCTTATTGAGACATATAAATCCATGGGTCTTAAGATTCTTACTTGTCAGGTATATTTCCAGGCGTTGAATATGGGGTGTTGAGTCCATTTCGTTGAGCAAGGAGTAGGTCTTGTCTATTATATACTTGGCTTATGGAACGGTATCTGTGCTAATTTCAATCTCTGATTTTATGAAGCACCCCAACTCACCTTTCCCCATAAGCAAGCATATGTTGGTTTTCTAAATTTGAGACCCTGTTCTGTTTTCTAATTCAGTTCATGTGTAGCCAAGAATACGTTCCGTGTATTAGTGATATCTTATGATGTTTCTTTTTCTGTGTGACTTATTTCTCGTAGAATCGTCGTACCTGTATCCACTCATTATGCCGCTACGGGCCTGATGACGTAGATCTCATTGCTGAGTGATATTCCATTGTACGTACGTACCACAACTTCTTTATCCATTTTTTGCTTTCTCGGATATTTAACTTGTACCGTAGACGAGGTTCTTGTAAACAGAGCCGTCCCAAACTTTGGGGTGGCTGTGTGTTTTTGATTTTAATTTTCCTAATCTATAGGACCCTAAGTGGAAGTGCCATAGGCTGTGTTGCTTTGTTTCCTACGTGTTTCAGGAAACACCATACACTTCTCCAGAGTGGCTTTTGGCAATTTACATCCCGCCCATCAGCATAACAAGGCTCCCTGTTCTCCATGACCTGTCCTGCCCTTCTGGATTTTACAGTTTTTTCAGATGGCCCTTTTGACCGGCAGGCAGTGAGACGTCATTGTTGTGCAGATTTCCTTTACACGCGTGCTTGGTTGGCCAAAAAGTGCGCATGCGTTTTTACCTGAATATATTCAGGAAAAAATGCATACGCCTTTTTGGCCAAGTGCATCATTGTCGACATTCTGCCTCTTTTCCTATGCTTTAAGTGCAATTCCAGTCTACCCCCTGAAATCGTTTTCCTGAAATTCTGCCCCGCTTTCAAGTCCTCTTCGAAGACTTACTTCAGTACATTTTTGGACGATAGCTGTCATTCATAACTCTGCAGTTTTGTGAATTACAGTGCCCCTGAGCTCCTTTCTTCAACTCGCTTTCTTGTGAGCTGGCCGCAAAACCGCAGGATTCCTTCAGGCCCTAATCTGGTTCCGGCAGGGCATGCTGAGCCTTTGGTTAATTCCTCTTCCTGGTGGGAAATGAGCATTAAATTTAAACGTGCAGACACCTACAGCTAGTCTCTGATTGGTTCTCCCTATTCCTGTTCACCTTGCGCAGAATTTCCAAACTGTGCCAAACAGGAGGTTAAAGGCACTGACTCTCCAAGTGGAGAGAGTGTTAGTAAAGGGTCTGGAATGGTGAACCCGTGTAAAAGGGGACGTAAACTGAGATGCATTTGAAAACGCTTCCCAGTCACACGGTGTACCATACTTTGGGTTTCCCATGCATGTTTTAGCTGAAGGAAGAATCTCTTAAACCTGGAGAGTTGGGACCCATGGAATGGGTACCATGCAGTATGACTTCAAAGGGTCTGCATTTGCTCATCGTACCTCACCAGTGCTATCCGCCTGAAGTTTCCAACCTTATGTCTCACTCAGCTCTTGGTGCAGATGTGGTTAATCCAGGTTGCATCACAAGCTCTGAATGAATTATTTAAGAATAGTTCTCTATTTCACTGTCATTGTGTTTTGTTTTTGTAATTCATTTTGATTATTGGATTTATCGGATTTTCTCTGCTGTTTTCATAAATCTATACACACGCTTGATTCTCTTACGGAGACATATAAATCCATGGGTTTGAAGATTCTTACTAGTCAGGTGTATTCCTAGGCGTTGAATATGGGGTGTTTAGTCCATTTCGTTGAGCAACTGGTAGGTCTTGACTATGACATATTTGGCTTATGGAAAGGTATCTGTGCTAATTTCTATCTCTGGTTTTATGCAGCACCCCAACTCTCCTTTATCCTTAAGCAAGCATATGTTGGTTTTCTAAATTTGAGACCCCGTTCTGTTTTGTAATTCAGTTCATTTGTAGCCACGTTTACATTCCATGTATTAGTAATATCGTGTGTCTTTTTCTTTTTGAATTATGTGACTTCGAATGATCATACGTAACTCCTCTGTGGTTGTTACAACTGGCCATATTTCATTGATTTCCAGGCTGAGTAATATTCCACTCTACATAAGTGCCACATCTCTATCCATTTTTTCCCTCCAGAGACTTATAAATTATATCCTAGCCGAGGATCTTTTAAACATAGAGGCGGTAAATATTGGGGTGCCTGTGTCCTCTCGATTTTTGTTTTTCCCAAGATATACGTCCATGAGTGCAAGTGCCCTGTGCTCTGTAGCTCATTTTTTAGATGCTTTAGTAAACACAATACACTTCTCCAGAGTGACCGTTGGCAATATACATTTCCAGTATAAGCCTCAGAGGGCTCCCTTTTCTCCTTGCCCTGTCCTGCATTTCTGGTGTTTACACTTTATGAGGAAGGCTCTTCTGACTGATGCGAAGTGATATGTTTTGTAGTATTGATTTCCAGTGCCCACCTGTTTGGTTGGCTAAAAAAGTGTATGCCCTTTTCTTGAATACATACAGAAAAAGATGCATACACCCTTTTTGGCCAATTGCAATGTTGGCAATGTTCAGCCCCTTTTCTTGTGCTTAATGGCGAGTCCTTTCTACCTCTTCCAATCCCTTTCCTGCCATTCTCCGTTGCTTACAAGTCCTTTCCTCTGACTTTCCTCAAGACATTTTTCAGTGATAGATATTTTCAACTCTGCAGTTTCATGAATTTTAGTGTCCCTGAGTTCCATTTTTCAACTTGTGTTTATGGGAACTGGCCACAAAGCAGCGGAATTTCCTCAAGCCCTATTCTGTTTCCATGGGCAACCCTAGCCTTTGGTCAATTCGTCTTCCTGATTGGAAATAAGAGTGACATGTGCCTGTCCGAACAGCTAGGACTTGTCTCTCATTGTTCCTCCTCCTTCTGCTTCATCCTCTGGACAAATTCCAAACTGTCTGCAACAGGATGTTGACAGTGCTGACATCTCCAAGTGGGGAGACTGTTCGTAAAGACGCTGGAGGGGTGAACCCGAGCACCAGGAGATGAGGAGATGAGATGCCTTTTCCAAACTCTTCCCGATCAGACGGTATACCATCCTCTGGGTGTGACAGGCATGTTTTAGCTGTAGGAAGTGTCCCATTCATGTGAGGAGAACACCAGGGCTTTTACAAAATCAGTGTCTCTCCACAACCCAAACTGGGGAATTTTTTAAGCTACGGCTACACATATGTTCATTAAGGGCCTTGGGAAGTAGGCAGAGTCCAAACTTTAGATGATTGAAGTCTTCAGGGTCAGAAGCACTCACCACCGGCTTCCCTTAGGTTCCATTTTAACTGTCATTAATAGATGATGTCAATAAAAATATCTATTCTTTTTCAGATTATTTCCCCTTATAGGTTATTGTAAAATATTGAGTGTAGTTCCCGGGGCTATACAGTAGTTCCTTGTTGATGATCGATTTTATACATAGCAGTGTGTATGTGTTAATCCCAAACTGTTAATTTATCCCTCCTCCCACCTTTCCCCTTTGGTAATAATAAATTATAAGATTTTATACTTCTCAGAATTGGGGGAACTGAAAGAGAGGTATCATTTTCAATGGAAAAGCATTTAAAACAAGATTGAAGCTTTAACCAAGATTTTTAGATGTACATCCTTGGAAAGAAATCACTTCGTTTCTCTAATATTGACCTGACAAATAAGACAAACCTTTTCACTGAACTTGCTTCTAATAAAGTGATGGAAATATCAAACGGGAGTGTTAGAAACATCTTATTTTACCCGAGCCTTATACACTGTTCTATGTTAATTACAGTTTGGCTCAAACATCTGTTCATTGAAGTTACAATGTTCTCAATTTCTGTTACTGATCCTCCAGAGTGGACCCCAACAAGTGTCCCCCTGCCCAGTGTCATTGGAGCCAACAGATTGAGACTGAGTTTGGTTCAGAAGCAAAGGAAACTTTATATTTTGATCAGAGAATGGAGAGGTGAGAGCATGTGCTACCCCGTGGGCTGTGGGCTGGGCTGCTGTGTAGAGATCCTGTCAGAGTCAGTGGGAGGGAGGGGGCGGAGCTCTCGAGGGCCCGGTTGGCTGCAGCTCAGGCTCTATATCGCGGAGTGTGCACTGTGTCCCAGGAGCTGAGGTGTCGACCCAGCCATTCCGCACTAGGAAATCTGGTCTGAAGTGCCGGCTGTTGAACCTCTGTATGCGGGGCCCTAGGAGCACGTGAAATTAGACAAAGCACAAAGGATAAAAAAGGTTAGACTTTATTTTATTGCCCAGATTCTATTTTTATCTCCCAGGGATTTTTAAGGGGCTTTGCCTGGGAAAAAGCCCTCTTCTGCCTTTTTTCCCCTTCCTCATTCTTAGAGTGCTGAGGGTGCAGACCCTTCTTCTGTAACTGCTGAGTGCTGAGTTAGGAGCCCTCATACCCGTGGGCGAGGGTCAGAACTTCTCCCCAGCAGCCTCCAGGTGACGTTGATTGTCCCCAGGCCTCCTGCCTCCCCGCTCGTCCGCCTGAGCACCAGTATTGGAAGCGTTATAGATTCTAATGACCTTTAAGGGTCCAGGAAGGAGATGTGCAGTGACGCTGTGAGGTCCAGTTTCACCCCGCCCTGCATTTGTTCGGCCACCTTAGGCTGACCGTTTCTGCCAGCCTAGATGCTCTGACCAGTAGTCTGCACTTTCTTCAATTAGGCCCCTGAATTAACGTAAAAAGAGCACCAGGTGTCAGGACCCTGCCTGCTCAATTCCCAGACAGTCCAGGGTCAGTGGTGATGAAGGACCATGATGGCCACTGAGTCAACAGCCTTTTGAAGTAAACAGGAGTCCAGCCGGTCTTATTGGCCACCATCATCACAGTGTCTGTAGGCTCTTCTATGGTGACAGCGTGATATACGTTTCCCCCGCCAAGATTATTAGGTCCGCTCTGGGTGCAGTAAGTCCTGCAAGCAGTAGTCTACTCTTTTGGGACACACTCTTGTTGTTTTATGAGAGAAACTCCAGGTCAAGTGATGGTCACATGAGTCGTCATGGTGCCCCTTTACCCCGGTTATCTCTCTGGAGGTTGGAGTTGGAGGGCCTCCTCACTCGAGGTCAGTGTGCCCACGGAGCAAACCCTGCAACTTCAGGGCATGGTTGGGGCCTAGGATCACCACGTGGGGTCCTTTTCCCTTAGGAGGGAGGTGGCCTTTTGTGCTGCTGATTTCCAGGTTTTCAGATACCGCCAGTATCTTGGCCAGATGTGGCGGTGGGCCAAGCCCATTGGTGACCGTAGTTTATCCTACCGGGATGGCATTCTTGCATTGTTCCATTTCAAGTGGTCCCAGTTTTTGCACTAATACTCCAATAGCGATTCACCATTCACCAGGAATGTAAAGGTCAAAGGGTTTAGCTAAATTAGGGAGTTCCAGGGCAAGGGTCTGAATTGACTGCTCTTTCCATTCTTGAAAGGCCACTTCTGGATTCTATTCAAAAGGATCATCATCTTTTCCTTTCAGTGTTTCATATAGAGGCCCAGCTAGTAGACTGTAGTTAGGGATCCAGAAGCACCAACCCTGGCCTCCCCAGGAACCCCTAAGCTGTCTTCTAGTTTTAGAAATGGGTAAGGCTGTAAATTGTTTCTTCCCTTTCCTGAGATGGGCTTCTCCGACCTTCTGTGAGAATGAAGCCCAGGCAGGTCACCGTAGTCTGTGATATTTGAGCTTTTTATTTGACAACTTCTATCCTTTATTGGCTTGGTAGTTCAGAGGTCTCCTTAGTAGGGCTGGCGATCAGAATGTCGTCTGCATATTGAAGGAGTGTTTCCTTTTCCAGAGGTAGAACTTTTAGGTCTTTAACTGAGCTTTCCCCAAAGATGGTGTGGGAATTTTTGAACCCTTGGGGCAACACGGCCCAGAAGTATTGTTTTAGTTGTATGTTGAGTCCTGCCACTCACAAGCCAAAATTTCTTGTGACTCTGGGACTAATAGAATACAAAAGAAGGCATCATTGAAGACTAATACAGAATACCATGTCCCGGTGGTTGGTAGAATGACCAGCAGGGTGTAGGATTTAGGAACTACTGGAGGTATATCCTCGGTGGCTTCACTGACTGTCCTGACATCCTTTACCAGGACTCCAGCAGCCCATGGGGCTCTCGAGGTCAGGCCAATCCCAGGATATGGAGCTCACCTGGGCAGGTACCCCACCCCCACCGCAGCCCACGGTGCTCTCCTGTTCAGGCCCCTCCCAGGATATGGGGTTCCCTGGGCAGGTTCCCCTGCAGCCCATGGGGCTCTCATGGTCAGGCCCCTCCCAGGATACAGAGCTACCCTTGCAGTTACCCTGGCAGGGCTGGGCACACAGGTACCGTGCACATCGCCCTCATTGCAGAGCACTTCCAGCTCACCTGTCACTCAGATCTGACACAGAGCACCTCAGAGCAGGACTTGAACTAAGAAACAGCAGCTCCAACAGGTCTGTGACCCTGGGCATCACTCTGTGTGGCCTCCCTCCACCTGGTCTTCCAGAGACTTCCACTGCACCCGGGGCACCAGGCCTCTGTCTCCACCCACCACCCACCCCTCCTCTCCCTGACTCCTGGGTCCCTCTCATTAGGAGAGGGTTTTCTTGAAGTTGTCTCCCACTCATGGGCCAGATAATATAATTAGAAAACAAGCCAGAGCTGCAACCCCTTGTCTATCCTGACTCTCAGGAGCCCACACCTGTTCCTTAGACCTGGCCGATTCAGCAAGTTCCAGTTTCTGCAACTGTGAGCGCCTGAGGGGTGATTATTGGCTGGCCTGGGAAGCCTGACCGTGCCGGCCAGCCCTCCCCAGGTGTGCCTGTTTGAGATCAATATAAACACCGCTCCAGGCAGCAAGAGCCCCTGCAGCTGTGCCTGACGCCATTTTCTCTGCCCTGTCAGCAGTCTTGGGGCTGGACTGGTGGGAGGGAGTGAGAGGCCACGGCTTTGTGGGTGGTCCAGTGTGAGTGGGGCTCTGCTGGACTTTCTGCAGCAGTTACCAAGATGCCACCTGCTAAAGAAGAGGATGTGTCACCCATACCTGCCTCTGGAATTTCTCCCTGGGCAGAGGTGAGTGAGGAAGAAAGCAGTGGGGGCCCGGACAGCAGGGGTATCTCAGGCAGGGAAATGGAAAGCTTCCAGAAGAGTACCCAGGGCCAGGACCATCCTGGCTGACCTGCAGGCACCAAATCGTCTGGCATGCTGTCGCTCATGTGGCTCCATGGCCCTTCCTCTAGGCTTTCAAATCCTTGTACATATTCAGGTGTTTTACCTGGGAAGGGTGGGAACATTTCAGCAGCAGCTGGCCTGGGGCTCGGCCCACATTTACTCACAGATGCCTTGGCACGGTCCCCCAGCTTTGCAATGAGGACGCTTGTTGTGTGGGGCCTGCTGGCTGAATGGGAGATGATTCCCCACCACTGGCCAACTACAGAATTGTTTACAACTGGAGCAAGTGCCCTGATACGGTTTTCCTCTGTGTAACTGGTGGGTTCTGTTTTTTTTTTCTTTTTTTCATTTTTGGTTCAAGGTAGATTTTATTCCTCTTTTTTGTATTTACAGATATAAGCATGGAAATAATTTATTCATATAAATACATGTATGTGAAGGGAAGAATATTTTTTCTGTTTTACTTTTTGTAATTTTGAATTTTATTTTATTTTTTTATACAGCAGGTTCTTTTTGGTTATCTATTTTATACATATAAATGTATACATGCCAATCCCAATCTCTCAATCCTCCCACCACCACCCCCCAACAGCTTTCCCCCCTTGGTGTCCATACGTTTGTTGTCTACATCTGTTGCTCTATTTCTGCCTTAAAAAACGGTTCATCTGTATAATTTTTCTAGGTTCCACATATATGCATTAATATACAAGATTTGTTTTTCTATTTCTGACTTACTTCACTCTGTATGACAGTCTCTAGATCCATCAACGTCTCTACAAATGACCCAATTTCATTCCTTTTTATGGCTTAGTAATATTCCATTTTATATTTGTACCACATCTTTATGCATTCGTCTGTTTGTGGGCATTTAGGTTGCTTCCATTACCTGGATATTGTAAATAGTGATGCAATGAACATTGAGGTGAATGTCTCTTTTTGATTTATGGTTTTGTCTGGGTATATGACCAGTAGTGGGATTGTTGTATCATATGGTAATTCTATTCTTAGTTTTATAAGAAACTCCATAATGTTCTCCACAGTGACTGTATCAATTTACATTCCCAACAATAGTGGAAGAGGGTTCCTTATCTCCACACCCTTTCCAGCATTTGTTGTTTGTAGATTTTCTGATGATGCCCATTCTAACAGGTGTGAGGTGATACACCATGGATGAGTCCATTTCGTTGAGCAAAGAGTAGGTCTTGTCTATTACATATTTGGCTTATGGAATGGTATGTGTGCTAATTTCAATCTCTGGTTTTATACAGCACCCCAACTCAACTTTCCCCTTAAGCAAGCATAATTTTTTATCTAAATGTGAGACTGTTCGGTTTTGTAATTCAGTTTATGTGTAGCCAAGTTTACACTCCCTCTATTAGTGATATCTTATGATAATTATCTTTCTCTGTGTGACATATTTCTCTTAGAATCATCATACTTAAATCCACTCAATTTGCTGCTACAGGCCTGATGACATTGATTTCATTGCTGAGTGATATTCCGTTGTACGTAAGTAGCACAACTCCTTTATCCATTTTTTTCTTTCTGGGATATTTAATTTGTACTGGACTCGAGGTTCTTGTAAACAGAGCAGCCCTAAATTTTGTGTTGGCTGTGTCTTGTTGATTTTAATTTTCCTAAGCTATAGGGCCAAAAGTGGAAGTGCCCTAGTCTCTGTAGCTTTGTTTTTCAGATGTTTCAGGATACACCATAAACATCTCCAGAGTGTCTGTTGGCAATTTACATCCCGCCCATCAGCATAACAAGGCTCCCTGTTCTCCATGGCCTGTCCTGTGTTTCTGGTTTTTACACTTTTTTCAGATGGCCCTTTTGACGAATGGGAAATGAGACTTCATAGTAGTACGGATTTCCATTGCTCGAGTGCTTGGTTGGCCAAAAAGGGCATATGCGTTTTTTCCTGAATATATTCAGGAAAAAATGTATACGCACTGTTCGTGCAAGTGCATCACTGTCAAAGATCTGCCGCTTTTCACATGTTTTAAATGCAATTCCAATCTACCTCCTGAAATATGATTCCTCAATTCTGCCTCGTTTTCAAGTCCTCTTTGCAGACTTACTTCAATATATTTTTGCCAATAGCTGTCATTTATAACTCTGCAGGTTTGTGAATTACAGTGCCCGTGATTTCGTTTCTTAACTCGCTTCCTTGAAAGCTGGCCACAAAACCGCAGGGTTGCTTCAGGCCGTAATCAGGGTGTGGCACGGCAATCTGAGCCTTTGGTTAATTCCTCTTCCTGGTGGGAAATTAGAGTTAAATGTGCCCCTCCAGACACCTGCCTCACTCCCAGCCCCTTGGTGATGTGTGTCCTCTGGTTTGAGGCCACATGTGATGGGTTCCTCATCTTTTGATGATGTGGCCCCACTGGTGTGAGGACACTCCTGCCTGCTTCCCATCCCCTTGGTGATGTGGTCCCTCCGGCGAGAGTCTGATCCTGGTTGGGTTCCTCACACTTGTGTGAGGTGGGCCCTCTTCTCTGAGGTCACTCCTGCCTGGCTAGCACACCCCGCCTTGGCGACGTCGGACCTCAGGTGGCAGTTGGAGCCTGCTGGGAGCCTCCTCCCCTCGGTGATGAGGCCCTCTGGCATCAGGCCCTAACTGCTGGGTTCCCACATTTTCTGATACGTCCTAAGTGGTGCGAGGGCACTCCTGCCAGGTTCCCATCCCCATGGGCATGTGGGCCTTCTGCTCTAAGGTCCCAACACCTGTGTTGTTCACCGTTTCATGATGTTGGCTCTCTGGTGTTAGTTCACTCAGGCCTAGATCCCATAGACTCTGTGCTCTGAGCCGCCTGCTGGGATGTTCCTACTGCTGAATTCCTTACCTTTTCTATTCTTTGGGTTCTGTGTTTTCATGCTCCTCCTTCCTGACTCACTCCCAGCCCCTTTGTGATGTAGGTCCTCTGGCTTGTTGCCACATGTGCTGGTTTCCTCACCTTTATTGATGTGGCCCCACTGGTGTGAGGACACTCCTGCCTGGTTCCCATCCACTTGGTGATGGGGGCCCTCTGGTGAGAGCCTGATCCTGGCTGGATTCCTCACCCTTCTGTGAGGTAGACCCTCTGCTGTGAGGTCACTCCTGCCTGGCTGGCACACGTCACCTTGGCGATGTGGGCCCTCAGTTGGGAGTTGGTGCCTGCTGGGAGTCTCCTCCCCTTGGTAATGAGGGCCCTCTGGCGTCAGGCCCTAACTCATGGGCTCCCAAAATTTTCTGATGTGCGCCCTGTCGTGCGAGTACACTCCTGCCGGGGTCCCATCCTCATGGGGATGTTGGCTTTCTGCTCTGAGGTCCCAACGGCTGGGTGGCTCACAGTGTCAGAACGTGGGCCCTCTGCTGTGAGTTCACTCCGGCATGGATCCCATAGCCTCAGTGCTCTGGGCCACCTGCTTGGAGCTTCCAGCGGCGGGGTTCCTCACCTTTTTATTCTATGGGCCCTCTGTTGTGAGTCTCCTCCTGCATGCCTCACTCCCAGCCCTTTCGTGATGTGTGTCCCCTTATTTGAGGCCACATGTGCTGTGTTCCTCACCTTTGGCTGATGTGGCCCCACTGGTGTGAGGACACTCCTGCCTGGTTTCCATCCCCTTGGTGATGTGGGCCCTCTGGTTAGAGTCTGATCCTGGTTGGGTTCCTCACACTTCTGTGAGGTGGGCCCTCTGCTGTGAGGTAACTCCTGCCTGGCTTGCTCCCATTGCCTTGGTGACGTCGGCCCTCTGGTGGCATTTGGAGCCTGCTGGTAGCCTCCTCTCCTCGGTGATGAGGGCCCTCTGGCGTCAGGCCCTAACTGCTGGGTTCCCACATTTTCTGATACGTGTTAAGTTGTGCGAGGACACTCCTGCGAGGTTCCTATCCCCATGGGGATGTGGGTCTTCTGCTCTGAGGTTCCACCGGCTGGGTTGCTCACAGTTTCATGATGTGGGCCCTCTGCTGTGAGTTCACTGTGGCCTGGATCCCATAGACTCCGTGCTCTGGGCCACCTGCTGGGAGGTTCAAACTGCTGGATTCCTCACATTTTTTATTCTGTGGGCCCTGTGTTGTTAGGCTACTCCTGCTTGCCTCACTCGGAGCACCTTGGAAATGTGGGTCCTCTGGTTTAGGCCACATGTGCTGGGTTCCTCACCTTTCTATAATGTGGCCACACTGGTGTGAGGACACTGCTGCCTTTTTCCGATCCCCTTGGTGATGTGGGCTCTCTGGTGAGAGTCTTATCCTGGCTGGTTTCCTCACCCTTCTGTGAGGTAGACCTTCTGCTGTGAGGTCACTCCTGCCTGGCTGGCACACATCACCTTGGCGACGTGGGCCCTCAGTTGGGAGTTGGTGCCTGCTGGGGGTCTCCACCCCTCGGTAATGAGGGCCCTCTGGCGTCAGACCCTAACTCCTGGGCTCCCAAAATTTTCTGATGTGCGCCCTGTGGTGCGACTACACTCCTGCCAGGTTCCCAACCCCATGGGAATGTGGGCCTTCTGCTCTGAGGTCCCAACGGTGGGTTGCTCAGTTTCATGATGAGGGTTCTCTGGTGTGAGTTCACTCCGCCCTGGATCCAATAGCCTCGCTGCTCCTGGCTGCCTGCGGGGAGGTTCCAACTGCGGGATTCCTCACCTTTTTTCTTCTATGGGCCCTCTGTTTTGAGACTCCTCCTGCCTGCCTGACTCCCAGCCCCTTGGTGATGTGTGTCCCCTGGTTTGAGGCTATGTGTGCTGGGTCCCTCACCTTTCGATTATGTGGCCCCACTGGTTTGAGGACACTCCTGCCTGGTTCCTATCCCCTTGGTGATGTGGGCCCTCTGGTGAGAGTCTGATCCTGGCTGGGTTCCTCACCCTTCTGTGAGGTGGACCCTCTGCTGTGAGGTCACTCCTGCCTGGCTGGCACGCCCCACCTTGGCAACGTCGGCCCTCTTGTGGCAGTTGGAGCCTGCTGGGGGCTTCCTCTCCTCGGTGATGAGGGCCCTCTGGCGTCAGGCCCTAACTTCTGGGCTCCCAAAATTCTCTAATGTGCGCCCTGTGGTGCGAGTACACTCCTGCCAGGTTCCCAACCACATGGGAATGTGGGCCTTCTGCTCTGAGGTCCCAACGGCTGGGTTGCTCACAGTTTCATGATGAGGGCCCTCTGTTTTGTGTTCAGTCAGGCCTGGATCCCATATCCTCGCTGCTCCTGGCCGCCTGCTGGGAGGTTCCAACTGCGGGATTCCTCACCTTTTTTATTCTATGGGCCCTCTGTTTTGAGGCTCCTCCTGCCTGCCTCACTCCCAGCCCCTTGGTGATGTGTGTCCTCTAGTTTGAGGCCACGTGTGCTGGGTCCATCACATTTCGGTGATGTGGCCCCACTGGTGTGAGGACACTCCTGCCTGGTTTCCATTCCCTTGGTGATGTGGGCCCTCTGGTGAGAGTCTGATCCTCTTTGGGTTCCTCACACTTTTGTGTGGTTGGCCCTCTGCTCTGAGGTCACTCCTGCCTGGCTGGCACACACCGCATTGGTGACGTCAGCCCTCTGGTAGCAGTTGGAGGTTGCTGGGAGCCTCCTCTCCTCAGTGATGAGGGCCCTCTGGCGTCTGGCCCTAACTGCTGGGCTCCCCACATTTTCTGATGTGTGCCCACTGGTGCGATGACACTCCTGCTTGGTTCCCTCCCCCATGGGGATGTGGGCCTTGTGCTCTGAGGTCACAACGGCTGGGTTGCTTACAGTATCACGATGAGGGCCCTCTGTTGTGAGTTCATCACTGCCTGGATCCCATAGCCTCGGTGATCTGGGCCGCCTGCTGGGATGTTCCAACGACTGGATTCCTCACCTTTTTTATACAATGGGCCATGTGTTGGGAGGTTAATCCTGCCTGCCTCGCTCCGAGACCTATGGTGATGTGGGTCCTCTGGTTTGAGGCCACATGTGCTGGGTACCTCAACTTTCGAAGATGTGGTCCCACTGGTGTGAGGACACTCCTGCCTGGTTCCCAGCCCCTTGCTCTTGTGGGCACTCTGGTGAGGGTCTGATCATTCCTGGGTTCCTTACCCTTCTGTGAGGTGGGCCCTCTGATGTGAGGTCACTCCTGCATGGCTGGCTCACGTCGCCTTGGCGACGTGGGTCTTCTGTTGGCCACTGAAGCATACTGGGAGCCTCCTACCCTCTTTAATGAGGGCCCTGGAAAAAACGCATATGCCCTTTTTGACCAAGTGCATCATTGTCGACATTCTGACTCTTTTCCTATACTTTCAGAGGATTTCCCGTCTACCTCCTGAAATCGTAGTCCTGGAATTCTGCCCCACGTTCAAGTCCTCTTTGTAGCCTTACTTCAATATATTTTTGGATGATAGCTGTCATTTATAACTCTGCAGGTTTGTGAATTACAGTGCCCCTGAGCTCCTTTCTTCAACTCGCTTTCTTGTGAGCTGGTCGCAAAACCGCAGGATTGCTTCAGGCCCTAATCTGGTTCCGCCACGGCATGCTGAACCTTTGGCTAATTCCCCTTCCTGGTTGGTAATGAGCATTAAATTTGCCCGTGCAGACACCTACAGCTAGTCTCTCATTGGTTCTCCCTATTCCTGTTCATCTTGCGCAGAAATTGCAAACTGTGCCAAACAGGAGGTTAAAGACACTGACTCTTCAGGTAGGGACAGTGTAAGTAAAGCGTCTGGAATGGTGAACCCGAGTACCAGAGGACGAAAACTGAGACGCATTTAAAAACGTTTCCCGGTCACACGGTGGACCATACTCTGTGATTCCCATGCATGTTTTAGCTGAAGGTAGAATCCTTTAAACCTGGAGAGTTGGGACCCATGGAATGTGTACCATGCAGTATGACTTCAAAGGGTCTGCATTTGCTCACTGAACCTCACCAATGGTATCCGCCCGAAGTGTCCAGCCTTATGTCTCACCGACTTCTAGGTGTAGATGTGGTAACTCCTGGTTGCATCACAAGCCCTGAATGAATTATTTAAGAATTGCTCTCTATTTCACTATGATTGTGTTTTGTTTTTATAATTTATTTTGATAATGGGATTTATCGGATTTTCACGACTGCATTTATGGCACTGTACACATGCCTGATTCTCTTACGGAGACATATAAATCCATGGGTGTTAAGATTCTTAATTGGCAGGTGTATTCCTAGGCATTGAATATGGGGTGTTTAGTCCATTTGGTTGAGCAAGGAGTAGGTCTTGACTATTAAATGTTTGGCTTATGGAACAGTATCTGTTCTAATTTCAATCTCTGGTTTTATGCAGCACCCCAACTCACCTTTCCCCTTAAGCAAGCATAAGTTGTTTTTCTAAATTTGAGACCCTGTTCTGTTTTGTAATTCAGTTCATGTGTAGCCAAGTTCACATTCGGTGTATTAGTGATATCTTAATGTTTCTTTTTCTGTGTGACTTATTTCACTTAGAATCATCGTATCTGAATCCACTCATTATGCCGCGACGGGCCTGATGACATAGATTTCATTGCTGAGTGATATTCAATTGTACGTATGCACCACAAATTCTTTATCCATTTTTTGTTTTCTCGGATATTTAACTTGTACCGTAGACGAGGTTCTTGTTAACAGAGCCGTCCCAAACATTGGGGTGGCTGTGTTTTTTTGATTTTAATTTCCCTAAGCTATAGGACCATAAGTGGAAGTGCCATAGGCTGTGTTGCTTTGTTTCCTACGTGTTTCAGGAAACACCATACACTTCTCCAGAGTGGCTGTTGACAATTTACATCCCGCCCATCAGCATAACAAGGCTCCCTGTTCTCCATGACCTGTCCTGCCTTTCTGGATTTTACACTTTATTCAGATGGCCCGTTTGACCGGGGGGCAGTGAGACTTCATTGTAGGGCCGATTTCCTTTACACGCTTGCTTGGTTGGCCAACAAGAGCGTATGCGTTTTTTCCTGAATATATTCAGGAAAAAACGCATACGCCCTTTTTGGCCAAGTACATCATTGTCTACATTCTGCCTCTTTTCCTATGCTTTTAGTGCAATTCCAGTCTACCCCCTGAAATCTTTTTCCTGAAATTCTGCTCGCTTTCAAGTCCTCTTCGAAGACTTACTTCAGTACATTTTTGGACGATAGCTGTCATTCATAACTCTGCAGGTTTGTGAATTACAGTGCCCCTGAGCTCCTTTCTTCAACTCGCTTTCTTGTGAGCAGCGACAAAACCGCAGGATTGCTTCAGGCCCTAATCTGTTTCCGGCAGGGTATGCTGAAGCTTTGGTTAATTCCTCTTCCTGGTGGGAAATGAGTGTTCCATTTGCCCGTGCAGACACCTACAGCTAGTCTCTCATTGGTTCTCCCTATTCCTGTTCATCTTGCGCAGAAATTGCAAAGTGTGCCAAACAGGAGGTTAAAGGCACTGACTCTCCAAGTGGGGAGAGTGTTAGTAAAGCGTCTGGAATGGTGAACCCGAGTATCAGGGTTCGAAAACTGAGATGCATTTGAAAACGTTTCCCAATCACACGGTCGACCATACTCTGGGTTTCCCATGCATGTTTTAGCTGAAGGAAGGATGCCTTAAACCTGGAGAGTTGGGAACCATGGAATGTGTACCATGGAGTATGACTTGAAAGGATCTGCGTTTGCTCACCGAATCTCACCGATGCTATCAGCCCGAAGTGTCCAGCCTTATGTCTCACACAGCTCTGGGTGTAGATGTGGTAAATCCAGGTTGCATCACAAGGCCTGAATGAATTATTTAAGAATTGCTCTCTATTTCACTATCATTGTGTTTTGTATTTGAAATTTCTTTTGATAATGGGATTTATCGGATTTTCACTGCTGCATTTAGGCCGCTGTACACACGCTTGATTTCCTTAGGAAGAAATATAAATCCATGGGTTTTAAGATTATTACTTGTCAGGTATATTCCCAGGCGTTGAATATGGGGTGTTGAGTCCATTTCGTTGAGCAAGGAGTAGGTCTTTTCTATTATATATTTGGCTTATGGAACGGTATCTGTGCTAATTTCAATGTCTTGTTTTATGCAGCACCCCAACTCACCTTTCCCAATAAGCAAGCATAAGATGGTTTTCTAAATTTGAGATCCTGTTCTGTTTTGTAATTCAGTTCATGTGTAGCCAAGTTTACATTCCGTGTATTAGTGATATCTTATGATGTTTCTTTTTCTGTGTGAGTTATTTCTCGTAGAATCATCGTACCTGAATCCACTCATTATGCCACTATGGGCCTGATGACGTAGATTTCATTGCTGAGTGATATTCCATTGTACGTGCGTACCACAATTTCTTTATCCAGTTTTTGCTTTCTCGGATATTTAACTTGTACCGTAGATAAGGTTTTTGTAAACAGAGTCGTCCCAAATATTGGGGAGGCCGTGTGTTTTTGATTTTAATTTCCCTAAGCTATAGGACCATAAGTGGAAGTGCCATAGGCTGTGTTGCTTTGTTTCCTACGTGTTTCAGGAAACACCATACACTTCTCCAGAGTGGCTGTTGGCAGTTTACATCCCGCCCATCAGCGTAACAAGGCTCCCTGTTCTCCATGACCTGTCCTGCCTTTCAGGATTTTACACTTTTTTCCTATGGCCCTTTTGACCGGGGGGCAGTGAGACTTCATTTTAATGCAGATATACTTTACACTCTTGCTTGGTTGGTCAAAAAGTGCGTATGCGTTTTTCCTGAATATATTCAGGAAAAAACGCATATGCCCTTTTTGGCCAAGTGAATCATTGTCGACATTCTGCGTCTTCCTATGCTTTAAGTGCAATTCCATTCTACCACTGAAATCGTTTTCCTGAAATTCTGCCCCGCTTTCAAGTCCTCTTCGGAGATTACTTCATACATTTTTGGACGATAGCTGTCATTCATAACTCTGCAGGTTTGTGAATTACAGTGCCCCTGAGCTCCTTTCTTCAACTCGCTTTCTTGTGAGCTGGCCGCAAAACCACCGGATTGCCTCAGGCCCTAATCTGTTTCTGGAAGGCACGCTGAGCTTAGGGTTAATTCTTCTTCCTGGTGGGAAATGAGCGTTCCATTTGCCCGTGCAGACACCTACAGCTAGTCTCTCATTGGTTCTCCCTATCCCTGTTCATCTTGCGCAGAAATTGCAAAGTGTGCCAAACAGGAGGTTAAAGGCACTGACTCTCCAAGTGGGGAGAGTGTTAGTAAAGCGTCTGGAATGGTGAACCCGAGTACCATGGGACGAAAACTGAGATGCGTTTGAAAACGTTTCCCAATCACACAGTGGACCATACTCTGGGTTCCCATGCATGTTTTAGCTGAAGGAAGAATCCCTTAAACCTGGAGAGTTGGGACCCATGGAATGGGTACCATACAGTATGACTTCAAAGGGTCTGCGTTTGCTCACCGAACCTCACCAATGCTATCAGCCCGAAGTGTCCAGCCTTATATCTCACCCAGCTCTGGGTGTAGATATGGTAAATCCCGGTTGCATCACAAGCCCTGAATGAATTATTTAAGAATTGCTCTCTATTTCACTGTCATTGTGTTTTGTTTTTGAAACTTATTTTGATAATGGGATTTATCGGATTTTCACTGCTGCGTTTAGGCCACTGTACACACTCTTGATTTCCTTATTGAGACGTATAAATCCATGGGTCTTAAGATTCTTACTTGTCAGGTATATTTCCAGGCGTTGAATATGGGGTGTTGAGTCCATTTCGTTGAGCAAGGAGTAGGTCTTGTCTATTATATACTTGGCTTATGGAACGGTATCTGTGCTAATTTCAATCTGTGATCTTATGAAGCACCCCAACTCACCTTTCCCCATAAGCAAGCATAAGTTTGTTTTCTAAATTTGAGACCCTGTTCTGTTTTCTAATTCAGTTCATGTGTAGCCAAGTATACGTTCCGTGTATTAGTGATATATTATGATTTTTGTTTTTCTTTGTGACTTATTTCTCGTAGAATCGTCGTACCTGAATCCACTCATTATGCCGCTACGGGCCTGATGACGTAGATCTCATTGCTGAGTGATATTCCATTGTACGTACGTACCACAACTTCTTTATCCATTTTTTGCTTTCTCGGATATTTAACTTGTACCGTAGACGAGGTTCTTGTAAACAGAGCTGTCCCAAATTTTGGGGTGGCTGTGTGTTTTTGATTTTAATTTTCCTAAGCTATAGGACCCTAAGTGGAAGTGCCATAGGCTGTGTTGCTTTGTTTCCTACGTGTTTCAGGAAACACCATACACTTCTCCAGAGTGGCTGTTGGCAATTTACATCCCGCCCATCAGCATAACAAGGCTCCCTGTTCTCCATGGCCTGTCCTGTGTTTCTGGTTTTTACACTTTTTTCAGATGGCCCTTTTGACGAATGGGAAATGAGACTTCATTGTATTACGGATTTCCATTGCTCGAGTGCTTGGTTGGCCAAAAAGGGCATATGCGTTTTTTCCTGAATATATTCAGGAAAAAATGTATACGCACTGTTCGTCCAAGTGCATCACTGTCAAAGATCTGCCGCTTTTCACAGGTTTTAAATGCAATTCCAATCTACCTCCTGAAATATGATTCCTCAATTCTGCCTCGTTTTCAAGTCCTCTTTGCAGACTTACTTCAATATATTTTTGCCAATAGCTGTCATTTATAACTCTGCAGGTTTGTGAATTACAGCGCCCGTGATTTCCTTTCTTAACTCCTTCCTTGAAAGCTGGCCACAAAACCGCAGGTTTGCTTCAGGCCGTAATCAGGGTGTGGCACGGCACTCTGAGCCTTTGGTTAATTCCTCTTCCTGGTGGGAAATTAGAGTTAAATGTGCCCCTCCAGACACCTGCCTCACTCCCAGCCCCTTGGTGATGTGTGTCCTCTGGTTTGAGGCCACATGTGATGGGTTCCTCATCTTTTGATGATGTGGCCCCACTGGTGTGAGGACACTCCTGCCTGCTTCCCATCCCCTTGGTGATGTGGTCCCTCCGGCGAGAGTCTGATCCTGGTTGGGTTCCTCACACTTCTGTGAGGTGGGCCCTCTTCTCTGAGGTCACTCCTGCCTGGCTAGCACACCCCGCCTTGGCGAGGTCGGACCTCTGGTGGCAGTTGGAGCCTGCTGGGAGCCTCCTCCCCTCGGTGATGAGGCCCTCTGGCATCAGGCCCTAACTGCTGGGTTCCCACATTTTCTGATACGTCCTAAGTGGTGCGAGGGCACTCCTGCCAGGTTCCCATCCCCATGGGCATGTGGGCCTTCTGCTCTAAGGTCCCAACACCTGTGTTGTTCACCGTTTCATGATGTTGGCTCTCTGGTGTTAGTTCTCTCAGGCCTAGATCCCATAGACTCTGTGCTCTGAGCCGCCTGCTGGGAGGTTCCTACTGCTGGGTTCCTTACCTTTTCTATTCTTTGGGTTCTGTGTTTTCATGCTCCTCCTTCCTGACTCACTCCCAGCCCCTTTGTGATGTAGGTCCTCTGGTTTGAGGCCACATGTGCCGGTTTCCTCACCTTTATTGATGTGGCGCCACTGGTGTGAGGACACTCCTGCCTGGTTCCCATCCCCTTGGTGATGTGGGCCCTGTGGTGAGAGCCTGATCCTGGCTGGATTCCTCACCCTTCTGTGAGGTAGACCCTCTGCTGTGAGGTCACTCCTGCCTGGCTGGCACACGTCACCTTGGCGATGTGGGCCCTCAGTTGGGAGTTGGTGCCTGCTGGGAGTCTCCTCCCCTCGGTAATGAGGGCCCTCTGGCGTCAGGCCCTAACTCATGGGCTCCCAAAATTTTTTGATGTGCGCCCTGTCGTGCGAGTACACTCCTGCCAGGGTCCCATCTCCATGGGGATGTTGGCTTTCTGCTCTGAGGTCCCAACGGCTGGGTTGCTCACAGTGTCAGAACGTGGGCCCTCTGCTGTGAGTTCACTCCGGCATGGATCCCATAGCCTCGGTTCTCTGGGCCACCTGCTTGGAGCTTCCAGCGGCGGGGTTCCTCACCTTTTTATTCTATGGGCCCTCTGTTGTGAGTCTCCTCCTGCATGCCTCACTCCCAGCCCTTTCGTGATGTGTGTCCCCTTATTTGAGGCCACATGTGCTGTGTTCCTCACCTTTGGCTGATGTGGCCCCACTGGTGTGAGGACACTCCTGCCTGGTTTCCATCCCCTTGGTGATGTGGGCCCTCTGGTTAGAGTCTGATCCTGGTTGGGTTCCTCACACTTCTGTGAGGTGGGCCCTCTGCTGTGAGGTAACTCCTGCCTGGCTTGCTCCCATTGCCTTGGTGACGTCGGCCCTCTGGTGGCATTTGGAGCCTGCTGGTAGCCTCCTCTCCTCGGTGATGAGGGCCCTCTGGCGTCAGGCCCTAACTGCTGGGTTCCCACATTTTCTGATACGTGTTAAGTTGTGCGAGGACACTCCTGCGAGGTTCCTATCCCCATGGGGATGTGGGTCTTCTGCTCTGAGGTTCCACCGGCTGGGTTGTTCACAGTTTCATGATGTGGGCCCTCTGCTGTGAGTTCACTGTGGCCTGGATCCCATAGACTCCGTGCTCTGGGCCACCTGCTGGGAGGTTCAAACTGCTGGATTCCTCACATTTTTTATTCTGTGGGCCCTGTGTTGTTAGGCTACTCCTGCTTGCCTCACTCGGAGCACCTTGGAAATGTGGGTCCTCTGGTTTAGGCCACATGTGCTGGGTTCCTCACCTTTCTATAATGTGGCCACACTGGTGTGAGGACACTGCTGCCTTTTTCCGATCCCCTTGGTGATGTGGGCTCTCTGGTGAGAGTCTTATCCTGGCTGGTTTCCTCACCCTTCTGTGAGGTAGACCCTCTGCTGTGAGGTCACTCCTGCCTGGCTGGCACACATCACCTTGGCGACGTGGGCCCTCAGTTGGGAGTTGGTGCCTGCTGGGGGTCTCCACCCCTCGGTAATGAGGGCCCTCTGGCATCAGACCCTAACTCCTGGGCTCCCAAAATTTTCTGATGTGCGCCCTGTGGTGCGACTACACTCCTGCCAGGTTCCCAACCCCATGGGAATGTGGGCCTTCTGCTCTGAGGTCCCAACGGTGGGTTGCTCAGTTTCATGATGAGGGTCCTCTGGTGTGAGTTCACTCCGCCCTGGATCCAATAGCCTCGCTGCTCCTGGCTGCCTGCGGAGAGGTTCCAACTGCGGGATTCCTCACCTTTTTTCTTCTATGGGCCCTCTGTTTTGAGACTCTTCCTGCCTGCCTGACTCCCAGCCCCTTGGTGATGTGTGTCCTCTGGTTTGAGGCTACGTGTGCTGGGTCCCTCACCTTTCGATTATGTGGCCCCACTGGTGTGAGGACACTCCTGCCTGGTTCCTATCCCCTTGGTGATGTGGGCCCTCTGGTGAGAGTCTGATCCTGGCTGGGTTCCTCACCCTTCTGTGAGGTGGACTCTCTGCTGTGAGGTCACTCCTGCCTGGCTGGCACACCCCACCTTGGCAACGTCGGCCCTCTTGTGGCAGTTGGGGCCTGCTGGGAGCTTCCTCTCCTCGGTGATGAGGGCCCTCTGGCATCAGGCCCTAACTTCTGGGCTCCCAAAATTCTCTAATGTGCGCCCTGTGGTGCGAGTACACTCCTGCCAGGTTCCCAACCACATGGGAATGTGGGCCTTCTGCTCTGAGGTCCCAACGGCTGGGTTGCTCACAGTTTCATGATGAGGGCCCTCTGTTTTGTGTTCAGTCAGGCCTGGATCCCATATCCTCGCTGCTCCTGGCCGCCTGCTGGGAGGTTCCAACTGCGGGATTCCTCACCTTTTTTATTCTATGGGCCCTCTGTTTTGAGGCTCCTCCTGCCTGCCTCACTCCCAGCCCCTTGGTGATGTGTGTCCTCTAGTTTGAGGCCACGTGTGCTGGGTCCATCTCATTTCGTTGATGTGGCCCCACTGGTGTGAGGACACTCCTGCCTGGTTTCCATTCCCTTGGTGATGTGGGCCCTCTGGTGAGAGTCTGATCCTCTTTGGGTTCCTCACACTTTTGTGTGGTTGGCCCTCTGCTCTGAGGTCACTCCTGCCTGGCTGGCACACACCGCATTGGCGACGTCAGCCCTCTGGTAGCAGTTGGAGCTTGCTGGGAGCCTCCTCTCCTCAGTGATGAGGGACCTCTGGCGTCTGGCCCTAACTGCTGGGCTCCCCACATTTTCTGATGTGTGCCCACTGGTGCGATGACACTCCTGCTTGGTTCCCTCCCCCATGGGGATGTGGGCCTTGTGCTCTGAGGTCACAACGGCTGGGTTGCTTACAGTATCACGATGAGGGCCCTCTGTTGTGAGTTCATCACTGCCTGGATCCCATAGCCTCGGTGATCTGGGCCGCCGGCTGGGATGTTCCAACGACTGGATTCCTCACCTTTTTTATACAATGGGCCATGTGTTGGGAGGTTAATCCTGCCTGCCTCGCTCCGAGACCCATGGTGATGTGGGTCCTCTGGTTTGAGGCCACATGTGCTGGGTACCTCAACTTTCGATGATGTGGTCCCACGGGTGTGAGGACACTCCTGCCTGGTTCCCAGCCCCTTGCTCTTGTGGGCACTCTGGTGAGGGTCTGATCCTTCCTGCGTTCCTTACCCTTCTGTGAGGTGGGCTCTCTGATGTGAGGTCACTCCTGCATGGCTGGCTCACGTCGCCTTGGCGACGTGGGTCTTCTGTTGGCCACTGAAGCATACTGGGAGCCTCCTACCCTCTTTAATGAGGGCCCTGGAAAAAACGCATATGCCCTTTTTGACCAAGTGCATCATTGTCGACATTCTGACTCTTTTCCTATACTTTCAGAGGATTTCCCTTCTACCTCCTGAAATCGTAGTCCTGGAATTCTGCCCCACGTTCAAGTCCTCTTTGTAGCCTTACTTCAATATATTTTTGGATGAGAGCTGTCATTTATAACTCTGCAGGTTTGTGAATTACAGTGCCCCTGAGCTCCTTTCTTCAACTCGCTTTCTTGTGAGCTGGCCGCAAAACCGCAGGATTGCTTCAGGCCCTAATCTGGTTCTGGCAGGGCACACTGAGCCTTTGGCTAATTCCCCTTCCTTGTGGGAAACGAGCGTTCCATTTGCCCATGCAGACACCTACAGCTAGTCTCTCATTGGTTCTCCCTATTCCTGTTCATCTTGCGCAGAAATTGCAAACTGTGCCAAACAGGAAGTTAAAGGCACTGACTCTCCATGTGGGGAGAGTGTTAGTAAAGCGTCTGGAACGGTGAACCCGAGTACCAGGGGACGAAACCTGAGATGCATTTGAAAACGTTTCCCAATCAGACGGTGGACCATACTCTGGGTTTCCCATGCATATTTTAGCTGAAGGAAGAATCCCTTAAACCTGGAGAGTTGGGACCCATGGAATGGGTACCATGCAGTATGACTTCAAAGGGTCTGCATTTGCTCACCGAACCTCACCAATGCAATCAGCCCAAACTGTCCGGCCTTATGTCTCACCCAGCTCTGGGTGTAGATGTGGTAAATCCAGGTTGCAACACAAGCCCTGAATGAATTATTTAAGAATTGCTCTCTATTTCACTGTCATTGTGTTGTGTTTTTGAAATTTATTTTGATAATGGGATTTATCGGATTTTCACTGTTGTGTTTAGGCCGCTGTACACATGCTTGATTTCTTTATGGAGACATATAAATCCATGGGTTTTAAGATTCTTACTTGTCAGGTATATTCCCAGGCGTTGAATAAGGGGTGTTGAGTCCAATTCGTTGAGCAAGGAGTAGGTCTTGTGTATTATATATTTGGCTTATGGAACGGTATCTGTACTAATTTCAATCTCTGGTTTTATGCAGCACCCCAACTCACATTTCCCCAAAAGCAAGCATAAGTTGGTTTTCTAAATTTGAGACCCTGTTCTGTTTTGTAATTCAGTTCATGTGAAGCCAAGTTTACGTTCCGTTTATCAGTGATATCTTATGATCTTTCTTTTTCTGTGTGATTATTTCTCGTAGAATCATCGTACTTGAATCAATTCATTATGCCGCTAGGGTCCTGATGACGTAGATCTCATTGCTGAGTGATATTCCATTGTACGTACGTACCACAACTTCTTTATCCATTTTTTGCTTTCTCGGATATTTAACTTGTACCGTAGACGAGGTTCTTGTAAACAGAGCCATCCCAAACTTTGGGGTGGCTGTGTGGTTTTGATTTTAATTTCCCTAAGCTATAGGACCCTAAGTGGAAGTGCCATAGGCTGTGTTGCTGTGTTTCCTACGTGTTTCAGGAAACACCATACACTTCTCCAGAGTGGCTGTTGGCAATTTACATCCCGCCCATCAGCATAACAAGGCTCCCTGTTCTCCATGACCTGTCCTGCCTTTCTGGATTTTACACCTGTTTCAGATGGCCTTTTGGAACGGGGGGCAATGAGACTTCATTGTAGTGCAGATTTCCTTTACACGCTTCCTTGGTTGGCCAAAAAGGGCGTATGCGTTTTTCCTGAATATATTCAGGAAAAAACGCATATGCCCTTTTTGGCCAAGTGCATCATTTTCGACATTCTGCCTCTTTACCTATGCTTTAAGTGCAATTCCAGTCTAACCCCTGAAATCGTTTTCCTGAATTTCTGCCCTGCTTTCAAGTCCTCTTCGAAGACTTACTTCAATACATTTTTGGACGATAGCTGTCATTCATAACTCTGCAGGTTTGTGAATTACAGTGCCCCTGAGCTCCTTTCTTCAACTCGCTTTCTTGTGAGCTTGCCGCAAAACCGCAGGATTGCTTCAGGCCCTAATCTGTTTCCGGCAGGGCACGCTGAGCCTTTGGTTAATTCCTCTTCCTGGTGGGAAATGAGCGTTCCATTTGCCCGTGCAGACACCTACAGCTTGTCTCTCATTGGTGCTCCCTATTCCTGTACATCTAGCGCAGAATTTGCAAACTGTGCCAAACAGGAGGTTAAAGACACTGACTCTCCAAGTGGGGAGAGTGTTAGAAAAGCGTCTGGAATGGTGAACCCGTGTAAAAGGGGACGTAAACTGAGATGCATTTGAAAACGCTTCCCAGTCACACGGTGTACCATAATTTGGGTTTCCCATGCATGTTTTAGCTGAAGGAAGAATCTCTTAAACCTGGAGAGTTGGGACCCATGGAATGGGTACCATGCAGTATGACTTCAAAGGGTCTGCATTTGCTCATCGTACCTCACCAGTGCTATCCGCCTGAAGTTTCCAACCTTATGTCTTACTCAGCTCTTGGTGCAGATGTGGTTAATCCAGGTTGCATCACAAGCTCTGAATGAATTATTTAAGAATAGTTCTCTATTTCACTGTCATTGTGTTTTGTTTTTGTAATTCATTTTGATTATTGGATTTATCGGATTTTCTCTGCTGTTTTCATAAATCTATACACACGCTTGATTCTCTTACGGAGACATATAAATCCATGGGTTTGAAGATTCTTACTAGTCAGGTGTATTCCTAGGCGTTGAATATGGGGTGTTTAGTCCATTTCGTTGAGCAACTGGTAGGTCTTGACTATGACATATTTGGCTTATGGAAAGGTATCTGTGCTAATTTCTATCTCTGGTTTTATGCAGCACCCCAACTCTCCTTTATCCTTAAGCAAGCATATGTTGGTTTTCTAAATTTGAGACCCCGTTCTGTTTTGTAATTCAGTTCATTTGTAGCCACGTTTACATTCCATGTATTAGTAATATCGTGTGTCTTTTTCTTTTTGAATTATGTGACTTCGAATGATCATACGTAACTCCTCTGTGGTTGTTACAACTGGCCATATTTCATTGATTTCCAGGCTGAGTAATATTCCACTCTACATAAGTGCCACATCTCTATCCATTTTTTCCCTCCAGAGACTTATAAATTATATCCTAGCCGAGGATCTTTTAAACATAGAGGCGGTAAATATTGGGGTGCCTGTGTCCTCTCGATTTTTGTTTTTCCCAAGATATACGTCCATGAGTGCAAGTGCCCTGTGCTCTGTAGCTCATTTTTTAGATGCTTTAGTAAACACAATACACTTCTCCAGAGTGACCGTTGGCAATATACATTTCCAGTATAAGCCTCAGAGGGCTCCCTTTTCTCCTTGCCCTGTCCTGCATTTCTGGTGTTTACACTTTATGAGGAAGGCTCTTCTGACTGATGCGAAGTGATATGTTTTGTAGTATTGATTTCCAGTGCCCACCTGTTTGGTTGGCTAAAAAAGTGTATGCCCTTTTCTTGAATACATACAGAAAAAGACGCATACACCCTTTTTGGCCAATTGCAATGTTGGCAATGTTCAGCCCCTTTTCTTGTGCTTAATGGCGAGTCCTTTCTACCTCTTCCAATCCCTTTCCTGCCATTCTCCGTTGCTTACAAGTCCTTTCCTCTGACTTTCCTCAAGACATTTTTCAGTGATAGATATTTTCAACTCTGCAGTTTCATGAATTTTAGTGTCCCTGAGTTCCATTTTTCAACTTGTGTTTATGGGAACTGGCCACAAAGCAGCGGAATTTCCTCAAGCCCTATTCTGTTTCCATGGGCAACCCTAGCCTTTGGTCAATTCGTCTTCCTGATTGGAAATAAGAGTGACATGTGCCTGTCCGAACAGCTAGGACTTGTCTCTCATTGTTCCTCCTCCTTCTGCTTCATCCTCTGGACAAATTCCAAACTGTCTGCAACAGGATGTTGACAGTGCTGACATCTCCAAGTGGGGAGACTGTTCGTAAAGACGCTGGAGGGGTGAACCCGAGCACCAGGAGATGAGGAGATGAGATGCCTTTTCCAAACTCTTCCCGATCAGACGGTATACCATCCTCTGGGTGTGACAGGCATGTTTTAGCTGTAGGAAGTGTCCCATTCATGTGAGGAGAACACCAGGGCTTTTACAAAATCAGTGTCTCTCCACAACCCAAACTGGGGAATTTTTTAAGCTACGGCTACACATATGTTCATTAAGGGCCTTGGGAAGTAGGCAGAGTCCAAACTTTAGATGATTGAAGTCTTCAGGGTCAGAAGCACTCACCACCAGCTTCCCTTAGGTTCCATTTTAACTGTCATTAATAGATGATGTCAATAAAAATATCTATTCTTTTTCAGATGATTTCCCCTTATAGGTTATTGTAAAATATTGAGTGTAGTTCCCGGGGCTATACAGTAGTTCCTTGTTGATGATCGATTTTATACATAGCAGTGTGTATGTGTTAATCCCAAACTGTTAATTTATCCCTCCTCCCACCTTTCCCCTTTGGTAATAATAAATTATAAGATTTTATACTTCTCAGAATTGGGGGAACTGAAAGAGAGGTATCATTTTCAATGGAAAAGCATTTAAAACAAGATTGAAGCTTTAACCAAGATTTTTAGATGTACATCCTTGGAAAGAAATCACTTCGTTTCTCTAATATTGACCTGACAAATAAGACAAACCTTTTCACTGAACTTGCTTCTAATAAAGTGATGGAAATATCAAACGGGAGTGTTAGAAACATCTTATTTTACCCGAGCCTTATACACTGTTCTATGTTAATTACAGTTTGGCTCAAACATCTGTTCATTGAAGTTACAATGTTCTCAATTTCTGTTACTGATCCTCCAGAGTGGACCCCAACAAGTGTCCCCCTGCCCAGTGTCATTGGAGCCAACAGATTGAGACTGAGTTTGGTTCAGAAGCAAAGGAAACTTTATATTTTGATCAGAGAATGGAGAGGTGAGAGCATGTGCTACCCCGTGGGCTGTGGGCTGGGCTGCTGTGTAGAGATCCTGTCAGAGTCAGTGGGAGGGAGGGGGCGGAGCTCTCGAGGGCCCGGTTGGCTGCAGCTCAGGCTCTATATCGCGGAGTGTGCACTGTGTCCCAGGAGCTGAGGTGTCGACCCAGCCATTCCGCACTAGGAAATCTGGTCTGAAGTGCCGGCTATTGAACCTCTGTATGCGGGACCCTAAGAGCACGTGAAATTAGACAAAGCACAAAGGATAAAAAAGGTTAGACTTTATTTTATTGCCCAGATTCTATTTTTATCTCCCAGGGATTTTTAAGGGGCTTTGCCTGGGAAAAAGCCCTCTTCTGCCTTTTTTCCCCTTCCTCATTCTTAGAGTGCTGAGGGTGCAGACCCTTCTTCTGTAACTGCTGAGTGCTGAGTTAGGAGCCCTCATACCCGTGGGCGAGGGTCAGAACTTCTCCCCAGCAGCCTCCAGGTGACGTTGATTGTCCCCAGGCCTCCTGCCTCCCCGCTCGTCCGCCTGAGCACCAGTATTGGAAGCGTTATAGATTCTAATGACCTTTAAGGGTCCAGGAAGGAGATGTGCAGTGACGCTGTGAGGTCCAGTTTCACCCCGCCCTGCATTTGTTCGGCCACCTTAGGCTGACCGTTTCTGCCAGCCTAGATGCTCTGACCAGTAGTCTGCACTTTCTTCAGTTAGGCCCCTGAATTAACGTAAAAAGAGCACCAGGTGTCAGGACCCTGCCTGCTCAATTCCCAGACAGTCCAGGGTCAGTGGTGATGAAGGACCATGATGGCCACTGAGTCAACAGCCTTTTGAAGTAAACAGGAGTCCAGCCGGTCTTATTGGCCACCATCATCACAGTGTCTGTAGGCTCTTCTATGGTGACAGCGTGATATACGTTTCCCCCGCCAAGATTATTAGGTCCGCTCTGGGTGCAGTAAGTCCTGCAAGCAGTAGTCTACTCTTTTGGGACACACTCTTGTTGTTTTATGAGAGAAACTCCAGGTCAAGTGATGGTCACATGAGTCGTCATGGTGCCCCTTTACCCCGGTTATCTCTCTGGAGGTTGGAGTTGGAGGGCCTCCTCACTCGAGGTCAGTGTGCCCACGGAGCAAACCCTGCAACTTCAGGGCATGGTTGGGGCCTAGGATCACCACGTGGGGTCCTTTTCCCTTAGGAGGGAGGTGGCCTTTTGTGCTGCTGATTTCCAGGTTTTCAGATACCGCCAGTATCTTGGCCAGATGTGGCGGTGGGCCAAGCCCATTGGTGACCGTAGTTTATCCTACCGGGATGGCATTCTTGCATTGTTCCATTTCAAGTGGTCCCAGTTTTTGCACTAATACTCCAATAGCGATTCACCATTCACCAGGAATGTAAAGGTCAAAGGGTTTAGCTAAATTAGGGAGTTCCAGGGCAAGGGTCTGAATTGACTGCTCTTTCCATTCTTGAAAGGCCACTTCTGGATTCTATTCAAAAGGATCATCATCTTTTCCTTTCAGTGTTTCATATAGAGGCCCAGCTAGTAGACTGTAGTTAGGGATCCAGAAGCACCAACCCTGGCCTCCCCAGGAACCCCTAAGCTGTCTTCTAGTTTTAGAAATGGGTAAGGCTGTAAATTGTTTCTTCCCTTTCCTGAGATGGGCTTCTCCGACCTTCTGTGAGAATGAAGCCCAGGCAGGTCACCGTAGTCTGTGATATTTGAGCTTTTTATTTGACAACTTCTATCCTTTATTGGCTTGGTAGTTCAGAGGTCTCCTTAGTAGGGCTGGCGATCAGAATGTCGTCTGCATATTGAAGGAGTGTTTCCTTTTCCAGAGGTAGAACTTTTAGGTCTTTAACTGAGCTTTCCCCAAAGATGGTGTGGGAATTTTTGAACCCTTGGGGCAACACGGCCCAGAAGTATTGTTTTAGTTGTATGTTGAGTCCTGCCACTCACAAGCCAAAATTTCTTGTGACTCTGGGACTAATAGAATACAAAAGAAGGCATCATTGAAGACTAATACAGAATACCATGTCCCGGTGGTTGGTAGAATGACCAGCAGGGTGTAGGATTTAGGAACTACTGGAGGTATATCCTCGGTGGCTTCACTGACTGTCCTGACATCCTTTACCAGGACTCCAGCAGCCCATGGGGCTCTCGAGGTCAGGCCAATCCCAGGATATGGAGCTCACCTGGGCAGGTACCCCACCCCCACCGCAGCCCACGGTGCTCTCCTGTTCAGGCCCCTCCCAGGATATGGGGTTCCCTGGGCAGGTTCCCCTGCAGCCCATGGGGCTCTCATGGTCAGGCCCCTCCCAGGATACAGAGCTACCCTTGCAGTTACCCTGGCAGGGCTGGGCACACAGGTACCGTGCACATCGCCCTCATTGCAGAGCACTTCCAGCTCACCTGTCACTCAGATCTGACACAGAGCACCTCAGAGCAGGACTTGAACTAAGAAACAGCAGCTCCAACAGGTCTGTGACCCTGGGCATCACTCTGTGTGGCCTCCCTCCACCTGGTCTTCCAGAGACTTCCACTGCACCCGGGGCACCAGGCCTCTGTCTCCACCCACCACCCACCCCTCCTCTCCCTGACTCCTGGGTCCCTCTCATTAGGAGAGGGTTTTCTTGAAGTTGTCTCCCACTCATGGGCCAGATAATATAATTAGAAAACAAGCCAGAGCTGCAACCCCTTGTCTATCCTGACTCTCAGGAGCCCACACCTGTTCCTTAAACCTGGCCGATTCAGCAAGTTCCAGTTTCTGCAACTGTGAGCGCCTGAGGGGTGATTATTGGCTGGCCTGGGAAGCCTGACCGTGCCGGCCAGCCCTCCCCAGGTGTGCCTGTTTGAGATCAATATAAACACCGCTCCAGGCAGCAAGAGCCCCTGCAGCTGTGCCTGACGCCATTTTCTCTGCCCTGTCAGCAGCCTCGGGGCTGGACTGGTGGGAGGGAGTGAGAGGCCACGGCTTTGTGGGTGGCCCAGTGTGAGTGGGGCTCTGCTGGACTTTCTGCAGCAGTTACCAAGATGCCACCTGCTAAAGAAGAGGATGTGTCACCCATACCTGCCTCTGGAATTTCTCCCTGGGCAGAGGTGAGTGAGGAAGAAAGCAGTGGGGGCCCGGACAGCAGGGGTATCTCAGGCAGGGAAATGGAAAGCTTCCAGACGAGTACCCAGGGCCAGGACCATCCTGGCTGGCCTGCAGGCACCAAATCGGCTGGCATGCTGTCGCTCATGTGGCTCCATGGCCCTTCCTCTAGGCTTTCAAGTCCTTGTACATATTCAGGTGTTTTACCTGGGAAGGGTGGGAACATTTCAGCAGCAGCTGGCCTGGGGCTCGGCCCACATTTACTCACAGATGCCTTGGCACGGTCCCCCAGCTTTGCAATGAGGACGCTTGTTGTGTGGGGCCTGCTGGCTGAATGGGAGATGATTCCCCACCACTGGCCAACTACAGAATTGTTTACAACTGGAGCAAGTGCCCTGATACGGTTTTCCTCTGTGTAACTGGTGGGTTCTGTTTTTTTTTTCTTTTTTTCATTTTTGGTTCAAGGTAGATTTTATTTCTCTTTTTTGTATTTACAGATATAAGCATGGAAATAATTTATTCATATAAATACATGTATGTGAAGGGAAGAATATTTTTTCTGTTTTACTTTTTGTAATTTTGAATTTTATTTTATTTTTTTATACAGCAGGTTCTTTTTGGTTATCTATTTTATACATATAAATGTATACATGCCAATCCCAAACTCTCAATCCTCCCACCACCACCCCCCAACAGCTTTCCCCCCTTGGTGTCCATACGTTTGTTGTCTACATCTGTTGCTCTATTTCTGCCTTAAAAAACGGTTCATCTGTATAATTTTTCTAGGTTCCACATATATGCATTAATATACAAGATTTGTTTTTCTATTTCTGACTTACTTCACTCTGTATGACAGTCTCTAGATCCATCAACGTCTCTACAAATGACCCAATTTCATTCCTTTTTATGGCTTAGTAATATTCCATTTTATATTTGTACCACATCTTTATGCATTCGTCTGTCTGTGGGCATTTAGGTTGCTTCCATTACCTGGATATTGTAAATAGTGATGCAATGAACATTGAGGTGAATGTCTCTTTTTGATTTATGGTTTTGTCTGGGTATATGCCCAGTAGTGGGATTGCTGAATCATATGGTAATTCTATTCTTAGTTTTATAAGAAACTCCATAATGTTCTCCACAGTGACTGTATCAATTTACATTCCCAACAATAGTGGAAGAGGGTTCCTTATCTCCACACCCTTTCCAGCATTTGTTGTTTGTAGATTTTCTGATGATGCCCATTCTAACAGGTGTGAGGTGATACACCATGGATGAGTCTATTTCGTTGAGCAAAGAGTAGGTCTTGTCTATTACATATTTGGCTTATGGAATGGTATGTGTGCTAATTTCAATCTCTGGTTTTATACAGCACCCCAACTCAACTTTCCCCTTAAGCAAGCATAAGTTTTTATCTAAATGTGAGACTGTTCGGTTTTGTAATTCAGTTTATGTGTAGCCAAGTTTACACTCCCTCTATTAGTGATATCTTATGATAATTATCTTTCTCTGTGTGACATATTTCTCTTAGAATCATCATACTTAAATCCACTCAATTTGCTGCTACAGGCCTGATGACATTGATTTCATTGCTGAGTGATATTCCGTTGTACGTAAGTAGCACAACTCCTTTATCCATTTTTTTCTTTCTGGGATATTTAATTTGTACTGGACTCGAGGTTCTTGTAAACACAGCAGCCCTAAATTTTGTGTTGGCTGTGTCTTGTTGATTTTTATTTTCCTAAGCTATACGGCCAAAAGTGGAAGTGCCCTAGTCTCTGTAGCTTTGTTTTTCAGATGTTTCAGGATACACCATAAACATCTCCAGAGTGTCTGTTGGCAATTTACATCCCGCCCATCAGCATAACAAGGCTCCCTGTTCTCCATGGCCTGTCCTGTGTTTCTGGTTTTTACACTTTTTTCAGATGGCCCTTTTGACGAATGGGAAATGAGACTTCATTGTAGTACGGATTTCCATTGCTCGAGTGCTTGGTTGGCCAAAAAGGGCATATGCGTTTTTTCCTGAATATATTCAGGAAAAAATGTATACGCACTGTTCGTCCAAGTGCATCACTGTCAAAGATCTGCCGCTTTTCACATGTTTTAAATGCAATTCCAATCTACCTCCTGAAATATGATTCCTCAATTCTGCCTCGTTTTCAAGTCCTCTTTGCAGACTTACTTCAATATATTTTTGCCAATAGCTGTCATTTATAACTCTGCAGGTTTGTGAATTACAGTGCCCGTGATTTCCTTTCTTAACTCGCTTCCTTGAAAGCTGGCCACAAAATCGCAGGTTTGCTTCAGGCCGTAATCAGGGTGTGGCACGGTACTCTGAGCCTTTGGTTAATTCCTCTTCCTGGTGGGAAATTAGAGTTAAATGTGCCCCTCCAGACACCTGCCTCACTCCCAGCCCCTTGGTGATGTGTGTCCTCTGGTTTGAGGCCACATGTGATGGGTTCCTCATCTTTTGATGATGTGGCCCCACTGGTGTGAGGACACTCCTGCCTGCTTCCCATCCCCTTGGTGATGTGGTCCCTCCGGCGAGAGTCTGATCCTGGTTGGGTTCCTCACACTTCTGTGAGGTGGGCCCTCTTCTCTGAGGTCACTCCTGCCTGGCTAGCACACCCCGCCTTGGCGACGTCGGACCTCTGGTGGCAGTTGGAGCCTGCTGGGAGCCTCCTCCCCTCGGTGATGAGGCCCTCTGGCATCAGGCCCTAACTGCTGGGTTCCCACATTTTCTGATACGTCCTAAGTGGTGCGAGGGCACTCCTGCCAGGTTCCCATCCCCATGGGCATGTGGGCCTTCTGCTCTAAGGTCCCAACACCTGTGTTGTTCACCGTTTCATGATGTTGGCTCTCTGGTGTTAGTTCACTCAGGCCTAGATCCCATAGACTCTGTGCTCTGAGCCGCCTGCTGGGAGGTTCCTACTGCTGAATTCCTTACCTTTTCTATTCTTTGGGTCCTGTGTTTTCATGCTCCTCCTTCCTGACTCACTCCCAGCCCCTTTTTGATGTAGGTCCTCTGGTTTGAGGCCACATGTGCCGGCTTCCTCACCTTTATTGATGTGTCGCCACTGGTGTGAGGACACTCCTGCCTGGTTCCCATCCCCTTGGTGATGTGGGCCCTGTGGTGAGAGCCTGATCCTGGCTGGATTCCTCACCCTTTTATGAGGTAGACCCTCTGCTGTGAGGTCACTCCTGCCTGGCTGGCACACGTCACCTTGGCGACGTGGGCCCTCAGTTGGGAGTTGGTGCCTGCTGGGAGTCTCCTCCCCTCGGTAATGAGGGCCCTCTGGCGTCAGGCCCTAACTCATGGGCTCCCAAAATTTTTTGATGTGCGCCCTGTCGTGCGAGTACCCTCCTGCCGGGGTCCCATCCCCATGGGGATGTTGGCTTTCTGCTCTGAGGTCCCAACGGCTGGGTTGCTCACAGTGTCAGAACGTGGGCCCTCTGCTGTGAGTTCACTCCGGCATGGATCCCATAGCCTCGGTGCTCTGGGCCACCTGCTTGGAGCTTCCAACTGTGGGGTTCCTCACCTTTTTATTCTATGGGCCCTCTGTTGTGAGTCTCCTCCTGCATGCCTCACTCCCAGCCCTTTCGTGATGTGTGTCCCCTTATTTGAGGCCACATGTGCTGTGTTCCTCACCTTTGGCTGATGTGGCCCCACTGGTGTGAGGACACTCCTGCCTGGTTTCCATCCCCTTGGTGATGTGGGCCCTCTGGTTAGAGTCTGATCCTGGTTGGTTTCCTCACACTTCTGTGAGGTGGGCCCTCTGCTGTGAGGTAACTCCTGCCTGGCTTGCTCCCATTGCCTTGGTGACGTCGGCCCTCTGGTGGCATTTGGAGCCTGCTGGTAGCCTCCTCTCCTCGGTGATGAGGGCCCTCTGGCGTCAGGCCCTAACTGCTGGGTTCCCACATTTTCTGATACGTGTTAAGTATCATCCTATCCCCATGGGGATGTGGGTCTTCTGCTCTGAGGTTCCACCGGCTGGGTTGCTCACAGTTTCATGATGTGGGCCCTCTGCTGTGAGTTCACTGTGGCCTGGATCCCATAGACTCCGTGCTCTGGGCCACCTGCTGGGAGGTTCAAACTGCTGGATTCCTCACATTTTTTATTCTGTGGGCCCTGTTTTGTTAGGCTACTCCTGCTTGCCTCACTCGGAGCACCTTGGAAATGTGGGTTCCCAACCCCATGGGAATGTGGGCCTTCTGCTCTGAGGTCCCAACGGTGGGTTGCTCAATTTCATGATGAGGGTCCTCTGGTGTGAGTTCACTCCGCCCTGGATCCAATAGCCTCGCTGCTCCTGGCTGCCTGCGGGGAGGTTCCAACTGCGGGATTCCTCACCTTTTTTCTTCTATGGGCCCTCTGTTTTGAGACTCCTCCTGCCTGCCTGACTCCCAGCCCTTTGGTGATGTGTGTCCTCTGGTTTGAGGCTACGTGTGCTGGGTCCCTCACCTTTCGATTATGTGGCCCCACTGGTGTGAGGACACTCCTGCCTGGTTCCTATCCCCTTGGTGATGTGGGCCCTCTGGTGAGAGTCTGATCCTGGCTGGGTTCCTCACCCTTCTCTGAGGTGGACCCTCTGCTGTGAGGTCACTCCTGCCTGGCTGGCACACCCCACCTTGGCAACGTCGGCCCTCTTGTGGCAGTTGGAGCCTGCTGGGAGCTTCCTCTCCTCGGTGATGAGGGCCCTCTGGCGTCAGGCCCTAACTTCTGGGCTCCCAAAATTCTCTAATGTGCGCCCTGTGGTGCGAGTACACTCCTGCCAGGTTCCCAACCACATGGGAATGTGGGCCTTCTGCTCTGAGGTCCCAACGGCTGGGTTGCTCACAGTTTCATGATGAGGGCCCTCTGTTTTGTGTTCAGTCAGGCCTGGATCCCATATCCTCGCTGCTCCTGGCCGCCTGCTGGGAGGTTCCAACTGTGGGATTCCTCACCTTTTTTATTCTATGGGCCCTCTGTTTTGAGGCTCCTCCTGCCTGCCTCACTCCCAGCCCCTTGGTGATGTGTGTCCTCTAGTTTGAGGCCACGTGTGCTGGGTCCATCTCATTTCGTTGATGTGGCCCCACTGGTGTGAGGACACTCCTGCCTGGTTTCCATTCCCTTGGTGATGTGGGCCCTCTGGTGAGAGTCTGATCCTCTTTGGGTTCCTCACACTTTTGTGTGGTTGGCCCTCTGCTCTGAGGTCACTCCTGCCTGGCTGGCACACACCGCATTGGCGACGTCAGCCCTCTGGTAGCAGTTGGAGGTTGCTGGGAGCCTCCTCTCCTCAGTGATGAGGGCCCTCTGGCGTCTGGCCCTAACTGCTGGGCTCCCCACATTTTCTGATGTGTGCCCACTGGTGCGATGACACTCCTGCTTGGTTCCCTCCCCCATGGGGATGTGGGCCTTGTGCTCTGAGGTCACAACGGCTGGGTTGCTTACAGTATCACGATGAGGGCCCTCTGTTGTGAGTTCATCACTGCCTGGATCCCATAGCCTCGGTGATCTGGGCCGCCTGCTGGGATGTTCCAACGGCTGGATTCCTCACCTTTTTTATACAATGGGCCATGTGTTGGGAGGTTAATCCTGCCTGCCTCGCTCCGAGACCCATGGTGATGTGGGTCCTCTGGTTTGAGGCCACATGTGCTGGGTACCTCAACTTTCGATGATGTGGTCCCACGGGTGTGAGGACAATCCTGCCTGGTTCCCAGCCCCTTGCTGTTGTGGGCACTCTGGTGAGGGTCTGATCATTCCTGGGTTCCTTACCCTTCTGTGAGGGGGGCCCTCTGATGTGAGGTCACTCCTGCATGGCTGGCTCACGTCGCCTTGACGACGTGGGTCTTCTGTTGGCCACTGAAGCATACTGGGAGCCTCCAACCCTCTTTAATGAGGGCCCTGGAAAAAACGCATATGCCCTTTTTGACCAAGTGCATCATTGTCGACATTCTGACTCTTTTCCTATACTTTCAGAGGATTTCCCTTCTACCTCCTGAAATCGTAGTCCTGGAATTCTGCCCCACGTTCAAGTCCTCTTTGTAGCCTTACTTCAATATATTTTTGGATGATAGCTGTCATTTATAACTCTGCAGGTTTGGGAATTACAGTGCCCCTGAGCTCCTTTCTTCATCTCGCTTTCTTGTGTGCTGGCCGCAAAACTGCAGGATTGCTTCAGGCCCTAATCTGGTTCTGGCAGGGCACACTGAGCCTTTGGCTAATTCCCCTTCCTTGTGGGAAACGAACGTTCCATTTGCCCGTGCAGGCACCTACAGCTAGTCTCTCATTGGTTCTCCCTATTCCTGTTCATCTTGCGCAGAAATTGCAAACTGTGCCAAACAGGAGGTTAAAGGCATTGACTCTCCATGTGGGGAGAGTGTTAGTAAAGCGTCTGGAACGGTGAACCCGAGTACCAGGGGCGAAACCTGAGATGCATTTGAAAACGTTTCCCAATTACACGGTGGACCATACTCTGGGTTTCCCATGCATGTTTTAGCTGAAGGAAGAATCCCTTAAACCTGGAGAGTTGGGACCCATGGAATGGCTACCATGCAGTGTGACTTCAAAGGATCTGCGTTTGCTCACCCAACCTCACCAATGCTATGAGCCCGAAGTGTCCAGCATCATGTCTCACCCAGCTCTGGGTGTAGATGTGGTAAATCCAGGTTGCATCACAAGCCCTGAATGAATTATTTAAGAATTGCTCTCTATTTCACTGTCATTGTGTTTTGTTTTTGAAATTTATTTTGATAATGGGATTTATCGGATTTTCACTGCTGCGTTTAGGCCGCTGTACACACGCTTGATTTCCTTATGGAGACATATAAATCCATGGGTCTTAAGATTCTTACTTGTCAGGGATATTCCCAGGCGTTGAATATGGGGTGTTGAGTCCATTTCGTTGAGCAAGGAGTAGGTCTTGTCTATTATATATTTGGCTTTTGGGACGGTATCTGTGCTAATTTCAATCTCTGGTTTGATGCATCTCCCCAACTCACCTTTCCCCATAAGCAAGCATAAGTTGGTTTTCTAAATTTGAGACCCTGTTCTGTTTTGTAATTCAGTTCATGTGTAGCCAAGTTTACGTTCCGTTTATTAGTGATATCTTATGATATTTCTTTTTCTGTGTGACTTACTTCTCGTAGAGTCGTCGTACGTGAATCCACTCATTATGCCGCTACAGGACTGATGATGTAGATCTCATTGCTGAGTGATATTCCATTGTACGTACGTACCACAACTTCTTTATCCATTTTTTGCTTTCTCAGATATTTAACTTTAACCGTAGACGAGGTTCTTGTAAACACAGCCATCCCAAACTTGGGGTGGCTGTGTGTTATTGATTTTAATTTCCCTAAGCTATAGGACCCTAAGTGGAAGTGCCATAGGCTGTGTTGCTTTGTTTCCTACGTGTTTCATGAAACAACATACACTTCTCCAGAGTGGCTTTTGGCAATTTACATCCCGCCCATCAGCATAACAAGGCTCCCTGTTCTCCATGACCTGTCCTGCCTTTCTGGATTTTACACTTGTTTCAGATGGCCGTTTGGAACGGGGGGCAGTGAGACTTCATTGTAGTGCAGATTTCTTTTACACGCTTGCTTGGTTTGCCAAAAAGTGCGTATAAGTTTTTTCCTGAATACATTCAGGAAAAAACGCATACGCCCTTTTTGGCCAAGTGCATCATTGTGGACATTCTACCTATTTTCCTATGCTTTAAGTGCAATTCCAGTCTACCCCCTGAAATCATTTTCCTGAAATTCTGCCCCGCTTTCAAGTTCTCTTCGAAAACTTACTTCAATACATTTTTGGACGATAGCTGTCATTCATAACTCTGCATGTTTGTGAATTACAGTGCCCCTGAGCTCCTTTCTTCAACTCGCTTTCTTGTGAGCTGGCCGCAAAACCGCTGGATTGCTTCAGGCCCTAATCTGGTTCTGGCAGGGCATGCTGAGCCTTTGGTTAATCCCTCTTCTTGGTGGGAAATGAGCGTTCCATTTGCCCGTGCAGACACCTACAGCTAGTCTCTCATTGGTTCTCCCTATTCCTGTTCATCTTGCGCAGAAATTGCAAACTGTTCCCAAGAGGAGGTTAAAGGCACTGACTCCCCAAGTGGGGTGAGTGTTAGTAAAGCGTCTGGAACGGTGAACCCGAGTACCAGGGGACGAAACCTGAGATGCATTTGAAAACGTTTCCCAATCACACGGTGGACCATACTCTGGTATTCCCATGCATGTTTTAGCTGAAGGAAGAATCCCTTAAACCTGGAGAGTTGGGACCCTTGGAATGGCTACCATGCAGTATGACTTCAAAGGGTCTGCGTTTGCTCACCGAACCTCACCAATGCTATCAGCCCAAAGTGTCCAGCCTTATGTCTCACCCAGCACTGGGTGTATATGTGGTAAATCCAGGTTGCATCACAAGCCGTGAATGAATTATTGAAGAATTGCTCTCTATTTCACTGTCATTGTGTTTTGTTTTTGAAATTAATTTTGATAATGGGATTTATCGGATTTTCACTGCTGCGTTTAGGCCGCTGTACACACGCTTGATTTCCTTATGGAGACATATAAATCCATGGGTCTTAACATTCTTACTTGTCAGGTATATTACCAGGCGTTGAATATGGGGTGTTGAGTCCATTTCGTTGAGCAAGGGGTAGGTCTTGTCTATTATATATTTGGCTTATGGAACGGTATCTGTGCTAATTTCAATCTCTGGTTTGATGCAGCACCCCAACTCACCTTTCCCCATAAGCAACGATAAGTTGGTTTTCTAAATTTGAGACCCTGTTCTGTTTTGTAATTCAGTTCATGTGTAGCCAAGTTTACGTTCCGTGTATTAGTGATATCTTAGGATGTTTCTTTTTCTGTGTGACTTATTTCTCGTAGAATCGTCGTACCTGAATCCACTCATTATGCCGCTACGGGCCTGATGACGTAGATCTCATTGCTGAGTGATATTCCATTGTACGTACGTACCACAACTTCTTTATCCATTTTTTGCTTTCTCGGATATTTAACTTGTACCGTAGACGAGGTTCTTGTAAACAGAGCCATCCCAAAATTTGGGGTGGCTGTGTGTTTTTGATTTTAATTTCCCTAAGCTATAGGACCATAAGTGGAAGTGCCATAGGCTGTGTTGCGTTGTTTCCTATGTGTTTCAGGAAACACCATACACTTCTCCAGAGTGGCTGTTGGCAATTTACATCCCGCCCATCAGCATAACAAGGCTCCCTGTTCTCCATGACCTGTCCTGCCTTTCTGGATTTTACACTTGTTTCAGATGGCCCTTTTGACCGGGGGGCAGTGAGACTTCATTGTAGTGCAGATTTCATTTACACGCTTGCTTGGTTGGCCAAAAAGGGCGTATGCGTTTTTTCCTGAATATATTCAGGAAAAAACGCATATGCCCTTTTTGGCCAAGTGCATCATTGTGGACATTCTGCCTCTTTTCCTATGCTTTAAGTGCAATTCCAGTCTACCCCCTGAAATCGTTTTCCTGAAATTCTGCCCCGCTTTCAAGTCCTCTTCGAAGACTTACTTAAATACATTTTTGGACGATAGCTGTCATTCATAACTCTGCAGGATTGTGAATTACAGTGCCCCTGGGCTCTTTTCTTCAACTCGCTATCTTGTGAGCTGGCCGCAAAACCTCAGGATTGCTTCAGGCCCTAATCTGGTTCCGGCAGGGCTCGCTGAGCCTCTGGTTAATTCCTCTTCCTGGTGGGAAATGAGCGTTCCATTTGCCCGTGCAGACACCTACAGCTAGTCTCCATTTGTTCTCCCTATTCCTGTTGATCTTGCGCAGACATTGCAAACTGTGCCAAACAGGAGGTAAAAGGCACTGACTCTCCTAGTGGGGAGAATGTTAGTAAAGCGTCTGGAACGGTGCACACGAGTACCAGGGGTCGAAACCTGAGATGCATTTGAAAACGTTTCCCAATCACACGGTGGACCATACTCTGTGTTTCCCATGCATGTTTTAGCTGAAGGAAGAATCCCTTAAACCTGGAGAGTTGGGACCCATGGAATGGGTACCATGCAGTATGACTTCAAAGGTTCTGCCTTTGATCACCGTACCTCACCAATGCTATCAGCCCGAAGTGTCCAGCCTTATGTCTCAACCAGCTCTGGGTGTAAATGTGGTAAATCCAGGTTGCATCACAAGCCCTGAATGAATTATTTAAGAATTGCTCTCTATTTCACTGTCATTGTGTTTTGTTTTTGAAATTTATTTTGTTAATGGGATTTATCGGATTTTCACTGCTGCGTTTAGGCCACTGTACACACGCTTGACTTCCTTATGGAGACATATAAATCCATGGGTCTTAAGATTCTTACTTGTCAGGGATATTCTCAGGCGTTGAATATTGGGTGTTGAGTCCATTTCGTTGAGCAAGGAGTAGGTCTTGTCTCTTATATATTTGGCTTATGGAACGGTATCTGTGCTAATTTCAATCTCTGGTTTGATTCAGCACCCCAACTCACCTTTCCCCATAAGCAAGCATAAGTTGGCTTTCTAAATTTGAGACCCTGTTCTGTTTTGTAATTCAGTTCATGTGTAGCCAAGTTTACGTTCCGTTTATTAGTGATATCTTATGATGTTTCTTTTTCTGTGTGACTTATTTCTCGTAGAGTCGTCGTACGTGAATCCACTCATTATGCCGCTACGGGACTGATGACGTAGATCTCATTGCTGAGTGATATTACATTGTACGTACGTACCACAACTTCTTTATCCATTTTTTGCTTTCTCAGATATTTAACTTTAACCGTAGACGAGGTTCTTGTAAACAGAGCCGTCCCAAACTTTGGGGTGGCTGTGTGTTTTTGATTTTAATTTCCCTAAGCTATAGGACCCTAAGTGGAAGTGCCATAGGCTGTGTTGCTTTGTTTCCTACGTGTTTCATGAAACAACATACACTTCTCCAGAGTGGCTTTTGGCAATTTACATCCCGCCCATCAGCATAACAAGGCTCCCTGTTCTCCATGACCTGTCCTGCCTTTCTGGATTTTACACTTGTTTCAGATGGCCGTTTGGAACGGGGGGCAGTGAGACTTCATTGTAGTGCAGATTTCCTTTACACGCTTGCTTGGTTTGCCAAAAAGTGCGTATAAGTTTTTTCCTGAATACATTCAGGAAAAAACGCATACGCCCTTTTTGGCCAAGTGCATCATTGTGGACATTCTGCCTATTTTCCTATGCTTTAAGTGCAATTCCAGTCTACCCCCTGAAATCGTTTTCCTGAAATTCTGCCCCGCTTTCAAGTCCTCTTCGAAGACTTACTTCAATACATTTTTGGACGATAGCTGTCATTCATAACTCTGTAGGTTTGTGAATTACAGTGCCCCCGAGCTCCTTTCTTCAACTCGCTTTCTTGTGAGCTGGCCGCAAAACCGCAGGATTGCTTCAGGCCCTAATCTGGTTCCGGCAGGGCACGCTGAGCCTTTGGTTATTTCCTCTTCCTGGTGGGAAATGAGCGTTCCATTTGCCCGTGCAGACACCTACAGCTAGTCTCTCATTGGTTCTCGCTATTCCTGTTCATCTTGCGCAGAAATTGCAAACTGTGCCAAACAGGAGGTTAAAGGCACTGACTCTCCAAGTGGGGAAAATGTTAGTAAAGCGTCTGGAACGGTGAACCCGAGTACCAGGGGACGAAACCCGAGATGCATTTGAAAACGTTTCCCAATCACACGGTGGACCATACTCTGGGTTTCCCATGCATGTTTTAGCTGAAGGAAGAATCCCTTAAACCTGGAGAGTTGGGACCCATGGAATGGGTACCATGCAGTATGACTTCAAAGGATCTGCGTTTGCTCAACCAACCTCACCAATGCTATCAACCCGAAGTGTCCAGCATTATGTCTCAACCAGCTCTGGGTGTAGATGTGGTAAATCCAGGTTGCATCACAAGCCCTGAATGAATTATTTAAGAATTGCTCTCTATTTCACTGTCATTGTGTTTTTTTTTTTTTAAACATCTTTATTGGGGTATAATTGCTTTACAATGGTGTGTTAGTTTCTGCTTTATAACAAAGTGAATCAGTTATACATATACATATGTTCCCATATGTCTTCCCTCTTGCGTCTCCCTCCCTCCCACTCTCCCTATCCCACCCCTCCAGGCTGTCACAAAGTACCAAGCTAATATCCCTGTGCCTTGCGGCTGCTTCCCACTAGCTATCTACCTTACTACGTTTGTTAGTGTGTATATGTCCATGACTCTCTCTCGCCCTGTCAAAGCTCACCCCTCCCCCTCCCCATATCCTCAAGTCCGTTCTCCAGTAGGTCTGCGTCTTTATTCCTGTCTTACCCCTAGGTTCTTCATGACATTTTTTTCCCCTTAAATTCCATATATATGTGTTAGCATACGGTATTTGTCTTTTTCTTTCTGACTTACTTCACTCTGTATGACAGACTCTAGGTCTATCCATCTCATTACAAATAGCTCAATTTCATTTCTTTATAAGGCTGAGTAATATTCCATTGTATATATGTGCCACATTTTCTTTATCCATTCATCCGATGATGGGCGCTTAGGTTGTTTCCATCTCTGGACTATTGTAAATAGAGCTGCAATGAACATTTTGGTACATGACTCTGTTTGAATTTTGGTTTTCCCAGGGTATATGCCCAGTAGTGGGATTGCTGGGTCATATGGTAATTCTATTTGTAGTTTTTTAAGGAACCTCCATACTGTTCTCCATAGTGGCTGAACCAATTCACATTCCCACCAGCAGTGCAAGAGTGTTCCCTTTTCTCCACACCCTCTCCAGCATTTATTGTTTCTAGATTTTTTGATGATGGCCATTCTGACTGGTGTGAGAAGATATCTCATTGTATTTTTGAATTGCATTTCTCTAATGATTAATGATGTTGAGCATTCTTTCATGTGTTTGTTGGCATTCTGTATATCTTCTTTGGAGAAATGTCTATTTGGGTCTTCTGCCCATTTTTGGATTGGGTTGTTTGTTTTTTTGTTATTGAGCTGCATGAGCTGCTTGTAAATTTTGGAGATTAATCCTTTGTCATTTGCTTCATTTGCATGTCATTGTGTTTTGTTTGTGAAATTTATTTTGTTAATGGGATTTTTCGGATTTTCACTGCTGCGGTTAGGCCACTGTACACACGCTTGACTTCCTTATTTAGACATATAAATCCATGGGTCTTAAGATTCTTACTTGTCAGGTATATTCCCAGGCGTTGAATATGGGGTGTTGATTCCATTTCGTTGAGCAAGGAGTAGGTCTTGTCTATTATATATTTGGCTTATGGAACAGTATCTGTGCTCATTTCAATCTCTGGTTTGATGCAGCACCCCAACTCACCTTTCCCCATAAGCAAGCATAAGTTGGTTTTCTAAATTTGAGACCCTGTTCTGTTTTGTAATTCAGTTCATGTGTAGCCAAGTTTACGTTCCGTGTATTAGTGATATCTTATGATGTTTCTTTTTCTGTGTGACTTATTTCTCGTAGAATCGTCGTACCTGAATCCACTCATTATGCCGCTACGGGCCTGATGACGTAGATCTCATTGCTGAGTGATATTCCATTGTACGTACGTACCACAACTTCTTTATCCATTTTTTGCTTTCTCGGATATTTAACTTGTACTGTAGACGAGGTTCTTGTAAACAGAGCCGTCCCAAACTTTGCGGTGGCTGTGTGTTTTTGATTTTAATTTCCCTAAGCTATAGGACCTAAGTGGAAGTGCCATAGGCTGTGTTGCTTTGTTTCCTACGTGTTTCAGGAAACACCATACACTTCTCCAGAGTGGCTGTTGGCAATTTACATCCCGCCCATCAGCATAACAAGGCTCCCTGTTCTCCATGACCTGTTCTGCCTTTCTGGATTTTACACTTTTTTCAGATGGCCCTTTTGACCGGGGGGCAGTGAGACTTCATTGTAGTGCAGATTTCCTTTACACGCTTGCTTGGTTGTCCAAAAAGTGCGTATGCGTTTTTTCCTGAATATATTCAGGAAAAAACGCATACGCCCTTTTTGGCCAAGTGCATCATTGTGGACATTCTGCCTCTTTTCCTATGCTTTAAGTGCAATTCCAGTCTACCTCCTGAAATCGTTTTCCTGAAATTCTGCCCCACTTTCAAGTCCTCTTCGAAAACTTACTTCAATACATTTTTGGACGATAGCTGTCATTCATAACTCTGCAGGATTGTGAATTACAGTGCCCCTGAGCTCCTTTCTTCAACTCGCTTTCTTGTGAGCTGGCCGCAAAACCGCAGGATTGCTTCAGGCCCTGATCTGGTTCCGGCAGGGCACGCTGAGCCTTTGGTTAATTCCTCTTCCTGGTGGGAAATGAGCGTTCCATTTGCCCGTGCAGACACCTACAGCTAGTCTCTCATTGCTTCTCCTTATTCCTGTTCATTTTGCGCAGAAATTGTAAACTGTGCCAAACAGGAGGTTAAAGGCACTGACTTTCCAAGTGGGGAGAGTTTTAGTAAAGTGTCTGGAACGGTGCACCCGAGTACCAGGGGATGAAACCTGAGATGCATTTGAAAACGTTTCCCAATCACACGGTGGAACATACTCCGGGTTTCCCATGCATGTTTTAGCTGAAGGAAGAATCCCTTAAACCGGGCGAGTTCGGACCCATGGAATGGGTACCATGCAGTATGACTTCAAAGGGTCTGCGTTTGCTCACCAAACATCACCAATGCTATCAGCCCGAAGTGTTCAGCCTTATGTCTCAACCAGTTCTGGTTGTAGATGTGGTAAATCCAGGTTGCATCACAAGCCCTGAATGAATTATTTAAGAATTGCTCTCTATTTCACTGTCATTGTGTTGTTTTTTTTTTAAACATCTTTATTGGTGTATAATTGCTTTACAATGGTGTGTTAGTTTCTGCTTTATAACAAAGTGAATCAGTTATACATATACATATGTTCCCATATGTCTTCCCTCTTGCGTCTCCCTCCCTCCCACTCTCCCTATCCCACCCCTCCAGGCTGTCACAAAGCACCAAGCTAATATCCCTGTGCCTTGCGGCTGCTTCCCACTAGCTATCTACCTTACTACGTTTGTTAGTGTGTATATGTCCATGACTCTCTCTCGCCCTGTCAAAGCTCACCCCTCCCCCTCCCCATATCCTCAAGTCCGTTCTCCAGTAGGTCTGCGTCTTTATTCCTGTCTTACCCCTAGGTTCTTCATGACATTATTTTTCCCCTTAAATTCCATATATATGTGTTAGCATACGGTATTTGTCTTTTTCTTTCTGACTTACTTCACTCTGTATGACAGACTCTAGGTCTATCCATCTCATTACAAATAGCTCAATTTCATTTCTTTATAAGGCTGAGTAATATTCCATTGTATATATGTGCCACATTTTCTTTATCCATTCATCCGATGATGGGCGCTTAGGTTGTTTCCATCTCCGGGCTATTGTAAATAGAGCTGCAATGAACATTTTGGTATATGACTCTGTTTGAATTTTGGTTTTCCCAGGGTATATGCCCAGTAGTGGGATTGCTGGGTCATATGGTAATTCTATTTTTAGTTTTTTAAGGAACCTCCATACTGTTCTCCATAGTGGCTGAACCAATTCACATTCCCACCAGCAGTGCAAGAGTGTTCCCTTTTCTCCACACCCTCTCCAGCATTTATTGTTTCTAGATTTTTTGATGATGGCCATTCTGACTGGTGTGAGATGATATCTCATTGTAGTTTTGATTTGCATTTCTCTAATGATTAATGATGTTGAGCATTCTTTCATGTGTTTGTTGCCATTCTGTATATCTTCTTTGGAGAAATGTCTATTTAGGTCTTCTGCCCATTTTTGGATTGGGTTGTTTGTTTTTTTGTTATTGAGCTGCATGAGCTGCTTGTAAATTTTGGAGATTAATCCTTTGTCATTTGCTTCATTTGCATGTCATTGTGTTTTGTTTGTGAAATTTATTTTGTTAATGGGATTTATCGGATTTTCACTGCTGCGGTTAGGCCACTGTACACACGCTTGACTTCCTTATTTAGACATATAAATCCATGGGTCTTAAGATTCTTACTTGTCAGGTATATTCCCAGGCGTTGAATATGGGGTGTTGATTCCATTTCGTTGAGCAAGGAGTAGGTCTTGTCTATTATGTATTTGGCTTATGGAACGGTATCTGTGCTCATTTCAATCTCTGGTTTGATGCAGCACCCCAACTCACCTTTCCCCATAAGCAAGCATAAGTTGGTTTTCTAAATTTGAGACCCTGTTCTGTTTTGTAATTCAGTTCATGTGTAGCCAAGTTTACGTTCCGTGTATTAGTGATATCTTATGATGTTTCTTTTTCTGTGTGACTTATTTCTCGTAGAATCGTCGTACCTGAATCCACTCATTATGCCGCTACGGGCCTGATGACGTAGATCTCATTGCTGAGTGATATTCTATTGTACGTACGTACCACAACTTCTTTATCCATTTTTTGCTTTCTCGGATATTTAACTTGTACCGTAGACGAGGTTCTTGTAAACAGAGCCGTCCCAAACTTTGGGGTGCCTGTGTGTTTTTGATTTTAATTTCCCTAAGCTATAGGACCTAAGTGGAAGTGCCATAGGCTGTGTTGCTTTGTTTCCTACGTGTTTCAGGAAACACCATACACTTCTCCAGAGTGGCTGTTGGCAATTTACATCCCACCCATCAGCATAACAAGGCTCCCTGGTCTCCATGACCTGTTCTGCCTTTCTGGATTTTACACTTTTTTCAGATGGCCCTTTTGACCGGGGGGCAGTGAGACTTCATTGTAGTGCAGATTTCCTTTACACGCTTGCTTGGTTGTCCAAAAAGTGCGTATGCGTTTTTTCCTGAATATATTCAGGAAAAAACGCATACGCCCTTTTTGGCCAAGTGCATCATTGTGGACATTCTGCCTCTTTTCCTATGCTTTAAGTGCAATTCCAGTCTACCTCCTGAAATCGTTTTCCTGAAATTCTGCCCCACTTTCAAGTCCTCTTCGAAAACTTACTTCAATACATTTTTGGACGATAGCTGTCATTCATAACTCTGCAGGATTGTGAATTACAGTGCCCCTGAGCTCCTTTCTTCAACTCGCTTTCTTGTGAGCTGGCCACAAAACCGCAGGATTGCTTCAGGCCCTGATCTGGTTCCGGCAGGGCACGCTGAGCCTTTAGTTAGTTCCTCTTCCTGGTGGGAAATGAGCGTTCCATTTGCCCGTGCAGACACCTACAGCTAGTCTCCATTGGTTCTCCCTATTCCTGTTCATCTTGCGCAGAAATTGCAAACTGTGCCAAACAGAAGGTTAAAGGCACTGACTTTCCAAGTGGGGAGAGTGTTAGTAAAGTGTCTGGAACGGTGCACCCGAGTACCAGGGGATGAAACCTGAGATGCATTTGAAAACGTTTCCCAATCACACGGTGGAACATACTCCGGGTTTCCCATGCATGTTTTAGCTGAAGGAAGAATCCCTTAAACCGGGCGAGTTCGGACCCATGGAATGGGTACCATGCAGTATGACTTCTAAGGGTCTGCGTTTGCTCACCAAACATCACCAATGCTATCAGCCCGAAGTGTTCAGCCTTATGTCTCAACCAGTTCTGGTTGTAGATGTGGTAAATCCAGGTTGCATCACAAGCCCTGAATGAATTATTTAAGAATTGCTCTCTATTTCACTGTCATTGTGTTGTTCTTTTTTTTAAACATCTTTATTGGGGTATAATTGTTTTACAATGGTGTGTTAGTTTCTGCTTTATAACAAAGTGAATCAGTTATACATATACATATGTTCCCATATGTCTTCCCTCTTGCGTCTCCCTCCCTCCCACTCTCCCTATCCCACCCCTCCAGGCTGTCACAAAGCACCAAGCTAATATCCCTGTGCCTTGCGGCTGCTTCCCACTAGCTATCTACCTTACTACGTTTGTTAGTGTGTATATGTCCATGACTCTCTCTCGCCCTGTCAAAGCTCACCTCTCCCCCTCCCCATATCCTCAAGTCCGTTCTCCAGTAGGTCTGCGTCTTTATTCCTGTCTTACCCCTAGGTTCTTCATGACATTATTTTTCCCCTTAAATTCCATATATATGTGTTAGCATACGGTATTTGTCTTTTTCTTTCTGACTTACTTCACTCTGTATGACAGACTCTAGGTCTATCCATCTCATTACAAATAGCTCAATTTCATTTCTTTATAAGGCTGAGTAATATTCCATTGTATAAATGTGCCACATTTTCTTTATCCATTCATCCGATGATGGGCGCTTAGGTTGTTTCCATCTCCGGGCTATTGTAAATAGAGCTGCAATGAACATTTTGGTACATGACTCTGTTTGAATTTTGGTTTTCCCAGGGTATATGCCCAGTAGTGGGATTGCTGGGTCATATGGTAATTCTATTTGTAGTTTTTTAAGGAACCTCCATACTGTTCTCCATAGTGGCTGAACCAATTCACATTCCCACCAGCAGTGCAAGAGTGTTCCCTTTTCTCCACACCCTCTCCAGCATTTATTGTTTCTAGATTTTTTGATGATGGCCATTCTGACTGGTGTGAGATGATATCTCATTGTAGTTTTGATTTGCATTTCTCTAATGATTAATGATGTTGAGCATTCTTTCATGTGTTTGTTGCCATTCTGTATATCTTCTTTGGAGAAATGTCTATTTAGGTCTTCTGCCCATTTTTGGATTGGGTTGTTTGTTTTTTTGTTATTGAGCTGCATGAGCTGCTTGTAAATTTTGGAGATTAATCCTTTGTCATTTGCTTCATTTGCATGTCATTGTGTTTTGTTTGTGAAATTTATTTTGTTAATGGGATTTATCGGATTTTCACTGCTGCGTTTAGGCCACTGTACACACGCTTGACTTCCTTATTTAGACATATAAATCCATGGGTCTTAAGATTCTTACTTGTCAGGTATATTCCCAGGCGTTGAATATGGGGTGTTGATTCCATTTCGTTGAGCAAGCAGTAGGTCTTGTCTATTATGTATTTGGCTTATGGAACGGTATCTGTGCTCATTTCAATCTCTGGTTTGATGCAGCACCCCAACTCACCTTTCCCCATAAGCAAGCATAAGTTGGTTTTCTAAATTTGAGACCCTGTTCTGTTTTGTAATTCAGTTCATGTGTAGCCAAGTTTACGTTCCGTGTATTAGTGATATCTTATGATGTTTCTTTTTCTGTGTGACTTATTTCTCGTAGAATCGTCGTACCTGAATCCACTCATTATGCCGCTACGGGCCTGATGACGTAGATCTCATTGCTGAGTGATATTCTATTGTACGTACGTACCACAACTTCTTTATCTATTTTTTGCTTTCTCGGATATTTAACTTGTACCGTAGACGAGGTTCTTGTAAACAGAGCCGTCCCAAACTTTGGGGTGCCTGTGTGTTTTTGATTTTAATTTCCCTAAGCTATAGGACCTAAGTGGAAGTGCCATAGGCTGTGTTGCTTTGTTTCCTACGTGTTTCAGGAAACACCATACACTTCTCCAGAGTGGCTGTTGGCAATTTACATCCCGCCCATCAGCATAACAAGGCTCCCTGTTCTCCATGACCTGTTCTGCCTTTCTGGATTTTACACTTTTTTCAGATGGCCCTTTTGACCGGGGGGCAGTGAGACTTCATTGTAGTGCAGATTTCCTTTACACGCTTGCTTGGTTGTCCAAAAAGTGCGTATGCGTTTTTTCCTGAATATATTCAGGAAAAAACGCATACGCCCTTTTTGGCCAAGTGCATCATTGTGGACATTCTGCCTCTTTTCCTATGCTTTAAGTGCAATTCCAGTCTACCTCCTGAAATCGTTTTCCTGAAATTCTGCCCCACTTTCAAGTCCTCTTCGAAAACTTACTTCAATACATTTTTGGACGATAGCTGTCATTCATAACTCTGCAGGACTGTGAATTACAGTGCCCCTGAGCTCCTTTCTTCAACTCGCTTTCTTGTGAGCTGGCCGCAAAACGCAGGATTGCTTCAGGCCCTAATCTGGTTCCGGCAGGGCACGCTGAGCCTTTGGTTAATTCCTCTTCCTGGTGGGAAATGAGCGTTCCATTTGCCCGTGCAGACACCTACAGCTAGTCTCTCATTGCTTCTCCTTATTCCTGTTCATTTTGCGCAGAAATTGTAAACTGTGCCAAACAGGAGGTTAAAGGCACTGACTTTCCAAGTGGGGAGAGTTTTAGTAAAGTGTCTGGAACGGTGCACCCGAGTACCAGGGGATGAAACCTGAGATGCATTTGAAAACGTTTCCCAATCACACGGTGGAACATACTCCGGGTTTCCCATGCATGTTTTAGCTGAAGGAAGAATCCCTTAAACCGGGCGAGTTCGGACCCATGGAATGGGTACCATGCAGTATGACTTCAAAGGGTCTGCGTTTGCTCACCAAACATCACCAATGCTATCAGCCCGAAGTGTTCAGCCTTATGTCTCAACCAGTTCTGGTTGTAGATGTGGTAAATCCAGGTTGCATCACAAGCCCTGAATGAATTATTTAAGAATTGCTCTCTATTTCACTGTCATTGTGTTGTTTTTTTTTTAAACATCTTTATTGGTGTATAATTGCTTTACAATGGTGTGTTAGTTTCTGCTTTATAACAAAGTGAATCAGTTATACATATACATATGTTCCCATATGTCTTCCCTCTTGCGTCTCCCTCCCTCCCACTCTCCCTATCCCACCCCTCCAGGCTGTCACAAAGCACCAAGCTAATATCCCTGTGCCTTGCGGCTGCTTCCCACTAGCTATCTACCTTACTACGTTTGTTAGTGTGTATATGTCCATGACTCTCTCTCGCCCTGTCAAAGCTCACCCCTCCCCCTCCCCATATCCTCAAGTCCGTTCTCCAGTAGGTCTGCGTCTTTATTCCTGTCTTACCCCTAGGTTCTTCATGACATTATTTTTCCCCTTAAATTCCATATATATGTGTTAGCATACGGTATTTGTCTTTTTCTTTCTGACTTAATTCACTCTGTATGACAGACTCTAGGTCTATCCATCTCATTACAAATAGCTCAATTTCATTTCTTTATAAGGCTGAGTAATATTCCATTGTATATATGTGCCACATTTTCTTTATCCATTCATCCGATGATGGGCGCTTAGGTTGTTTCCATCTCTGGGCTATTGTAAATAGAGCTGCAATGAACATTTTGGTACATGACTCTGTTTGAATTTTGGTTTTCCCAGGGTATATGCCCAGTAGTGGGATTGCTGGGTCATATGGTAATTCTATTTGTAGTTTTTTAAGGAACCTCCATACTGTTCTCCATAGTGGCTGAACCAATTCACATTCCCACCAGCAGTGCAAGAGTGTTCCCTTTTCTCCACACCCTCTCCAGCATTTATTGTTTCTAGATTTTTTGATGATGGCCATTCTGACTGGTGTGAGATGATATCTCATTGTAGTTTTGATTTGCATTTCTCTAATGATTAATGATGTTGAGCATTCTTTCATGTGTTTGTTGGCATTCTGTATATCTTCTTTGGAGAAATGTCTATTTAGGTCTTCTGCCCATTTTTGGATTGGGTTGTTTGTTTTTTTGTTATTGAGCTGCATGAGCTGCTTGTAAATTTTGGAGATTAATCCTTTGTCATTTGCTTCATTTGCATGTCATTGTGTTTTGTTTGTGAAATTTATTTTGTTAATGGGATTTATCGGATTTTCACTGCTGCGTTTAGGCCACTGTACACACGCTTGACTTCCTTATTTAGACATATAAATCCATGGGTCTTAAGATTCTTACTTGTCAGGTATATTGCCAGGCGTTGAATATGGGGTGTTGATTCCATTTCGTTGAGCAAGGAGTAGGTCTTGTCTATTATATATTTGGCTTATGGAACGGTATCTGTGCTCATTTCAATCTCTGGTTTGATGCAGCACCCCAACTCACCTTTCCCCATAAGCAAGCATAAGTTGGTTTTCTAAATTTGAGACCCTGTTCTGTTTTGTAATTCAGTTCATGTGTAGCCAAGTTTACGTTCCGTGTATTAGTGATATCTTATGATGTTTCTTTTTCTGTGTGACTTATTTCTCGTAGAATCGTCGTACCTGAATCCACTCATTATGCCGCTACGGGCCTGATGACGTAGATCTCATTGCTGAGTGATATTCTATTGTACGTACGTACCACAACTTCTTTATCCATTTTTTGCTTTCTCGGATATTTAACTTGTACCGTAGACGAGGTTCTTGTAAACAGAGCCGTCCCAAACTTTGGGGTGCCTGTGTGTTTTTGATTTTAATTTCCCTAAGCTATAGGACCTAAGTGGAAGTGCCATAGGCTGTGTTGCTTTGTTTCCTACGTGTTTCAGGAAACACCATACACTTCTCCAGAGTGGCTGTTGGCAATTTACATCCCGCCCATCAGCATAACAAGGCTCCCTGTTCTCCATGACCTGTTCTGCCTTTCTGGATTTTACACTTTTTTCAGATGGCCCTTTTGACCGGGGGACAGTGAGTCTACATTGTAGTGCAGATTTCCTTGACACGCTTGCTTGGTTGTCCAAAAAGTGCGTATGCGTTTTTTCCTGAATATATTCAGGAAAAAACGCATACGCCCTTTTTGGCCAAGTGCATCATTGTGGACATTCTGCCTCTTTTCCTATGCTTTAAGTGCAATTCCAGTCTACCTCCTGAAATCGTTTTCCTGAAATTCTGCCCCACTTTCAAGTCCTCTTCGAAAACTTACTTCAATACATTTTTGGACGATAGCTGTCATTCATAACTCTGCAGGATTGTGAATTACAGTGCCCCTGAGCTCCTTTCTTCAACTCGCTTTCTTGTGAGCTGGCCGCAAAACCGCAGGATTGCTTCAGGCCCTAATCTGGTTCCGGCAGGGCACGCTGAGCCTTTGGTTAATTCCTCTTCCTGGTGGGAAATGAGCGTTCCATTTGCCCGTGCAGACACCTACAGCTAGTCTCTCATTGCTTCTCCCTATTCCTGTTCATTTTGCGCAGAAATTGTAAACTGTGCCAAACAGGAGGTTAAAGTCACTGACTTTCCAAGGGGGGAGAGTTTTAGTAAAGTGTCTGGAACGGTGCACCCGAGTACCAGGGGACGAAACCTGAGATGCATTTGAAAACGTTTCCCAATCACACGGTGGAACATACTCCGGGTTTCCCATGCATGTTTTAGCTGAAGGAAGAATCCCTTAAACCTGGAGAGTTGGGACCCATGGAATGGGTACCATGCAGTATGACTTCAAAGGGTCTGCGTTTGCTCACCAAACCTCACCAATGCTATCAGCCCAAAGTGTCCAGCCTTATGTCTCAACCAGCTCTGGGTGTAGATGTGGTAAATCCAGGTTGCATCACAAGCCCTGAATGAATTATTTAAGAATTGCTCTCTATTTCACTGTCATTGTGTTGTTCTTTTTTTTAAACATCTTTATTGGGGTATAATTGCTTTACAATGGTGTGTTAGTTTCTGCTTTATAACAAAGTGAATCAGTTATACATATACATATGTTCCCATATGTCTTCCCTCTTGCGTCTCCCTCCCTCCCACTCTCCCTATCCCACCCCTCCAGGCTGTCACAAAGCACCAAGCTAATATCCCTGTGCCTTGAGGCTGCTTCCCACTAGCTATCTACCTTACTACGTTTGTTAGTGTGTATATGTCCATGACTCTCTCTCGCCCTGTCAAAGCTCACCCCTCCCCCTCCCCATATCCTCAAGTCCGTTCTCCAGTAGGTCTGCGTCTTTATTCCTGTCTTACCCCTAGGTTCTTCATGACATTTTTTTTCCCCTTAAATTCCATATATATGTGTTAGCATACGGTATTTGTCTTTTTCTTTCTGACTTACTTCACTCTGTATGACAGACACTAGGTCTATCCATCTCATTACAAATAGCTCAATTTCATTTCTTTATAAGGCTGAGTCATATTCCATTGTATATATGTGCCACATTTTCTTTATCCATTCATCCGATGATGGGCGCTTAGGTTGTTTCCATCTCCGCGCTATTGTAAATAGAGCTGCAATGAACATTTTGGTACATGACTCTGTTTGAATTTTGGTTTTCCCAGGGTATATGCCCAGTAGTGGGATTGCTGGGTCATATGGTAATTCTATTTGTAGTTTTTTAAGGAACCTCCATACTGTTCTCCATAGTGGCTGAACCAATTCACATTCCCACCAGCAGTGCAAGAGTGTTCCCTTTTCTCCACACCCTCTCCAGCATTTATTGTTTCTAGATTTTTTGATGATGGCCATTCTGACTGGTGTGAGATGATATCTCATTGTAGTTTTGATTTGCATTTCTCTAATGATTAATGATGTTGAGCATTCTTTCATGTGTTTGTTGGCATTCTGTATATCTTCTTTGGAGAAATGTCTATTTAGGTCTTCTGCCCATTTTTGGATTGGGTTGTTTGTTTTTTTGTTATTGAGCTGCATGAGCTGCTTGTAAATTTTGGAGATTAATCCTTTGTCATTTCCTTCATTTGCATGTCATTGTGTTTCTTTGTGAAATTTATTTTGTTAATGGGATTTATCGGATTTTCACTGCTGCGTTTAGGCCACTGTACACACGCTTGACTTCCTTATTTAGACATATAAATCCATGGGTCTTAAGATTCTTACTTGTCAGGTATATTCCCAGGCGTTGAATATGGGGTGTTGATTCCATTTCGTTGAGCAAGGAGTAGGTCTTGTCTATTATATATTTGGCTTATGGAACGGTATCTGTGCTCATTTCAATCTCTGGTTTGATGCAGCACCCCAACTCACCTTTCCCCATAAGCAAGCATAAGTTGGTTTTCGAAATTTGAGACCCTGTTCTGTTTTGTAATTCAGTTCATGTGTAGCCAAGTTTACGTTCCGTGTATTAGTGATATCTTATGATGTTTCTTTTTCTGTGTGACTTATTTCTCGTAGAATCGTCGTACCTGAATCCACTCATTATGCCGCTACGGGCCTGATGACGTAGATCTCATTGCTGAGTGATATTCCATTGTACGTACGTACCACAACTTCTTTATCCATTTTTTGCTTTCTCGGATATTTAACTTGTACCGTAGACGAGGTTCTTGTAAACAGAGCCGTCCCAAACTTTGGGGTGGCTGTGTGTTTTTGATTTTAATTTCCCTAAGCTATAGGACCTAAGTGGAAGTGCCATAGGCTGTGTTGCTTTGTTTCCTACGTGTTTCAGGAAACACCATACACTTCTCCAGAGTGGCTGTTGGCAATTTACATCCCGCCCATCAGCATAACAAGGCTCCCTGTTCTCCATGACCTGTTCTGCCTTTCTGGATTTTACACTTTTTTCAGATGGCCCTTTTGACCGGGGGGCAGTGAGACTTCATTGTAGTGCAGATTTCTTTACACGCTTGCTTGGTTGTCCAAAAAGTACGTATGCGTTGTTTCCTGAATATATTCAGGAAAAAACGCATACGCCCTTTTTGGCCAAGTGCATCATTGTGGACATTCTGCCTCTTTTCCTATGCTTTAAGTGCAATTCCAGTCTACCTCCTGAAATCGTTTTCCTGAAATTCTGCCCCACTTTCAAGTCCTCTTCGAAAACTTACTTCAATACATTTTTGGACGATAGCTGTCATTCATAACTCTGCAGGATTGTGAATTACAGTGCCCCTGAGCTCCTTTCTTCAACTCGCTTTCTTGTGAGCTGGCCGCAAAACCGCAGGATTGCTTCAGGCCCTGATCTGGTTCCGGCAGGGCACGCTGAGCCTTTGGTTAATTCCTCTTCCTGGTGGGAAATGAGCGTTCCATTTGCCCGTGCAGACACCTACAGCTAGTCTCCATTGGTTCTCCCTATTCCTGTTCATCTTGCGCAGAAATTGCAAACTGTGCCAAACAGAAGGTTAAAGGCACTGACTTTCCAAGTGGGGAGCGTGTTAGTAAAGTGTCTGGAACGGTGCACCCGAGTACCAGGGGATGAAACCTGAGATGCATTTGAAAACGTTTCCCAATCACACGGTGGAACATACTCCGGGTTTCCCATGCATGTTTTAGCTGAAGGAAGAATCCCTTAAACCTGGAGAGTTCGGACCCATGGAATGGGTACCATGCAGTATGACTTCAAAGGGTCTGCGTTTGCTCACCAAACATCACCAATGCTATCAGCCCGAAGTGTTCAGCCTTATGTCTCAACCAGCTCTGGGTGTAGATGTGGTAAATCCAGGTTGCATCACAAGCCCTGAATGAATTATTTAAGAATTGCTCTCTATTTCACTGTCATTGTGTTTTTTTTTTTTTAAACATCTTTATTGGGGTATAATTGCTTTACAATGGTGTGTTAGTTTCTGCTTTATAACAAAGTGAATCAGTTATACATATACATATGTTCCCATATGTCTTCCCTATTGCGTCTCCCTCCCTCCCACTCTCCCTATCCCACCCCTCCAGGCTGTCACAAAGTACCAAGCTAATATCCCTGTGCCTTGCGGCTGCTTCCCACTAGCTATCTACCTTACTACGTTTGTTAGTGTGTATATGTCCATGACTCTCTCTCGCCCTGTCAAAGCTCACCCCTCCCCCTCCCCATATCCTCAAGTCCGTTCTCCAGTAGGTCTGCGTCTTTATTCCTGTCTTACCCCTAGGTTCTTCATGACATTTTTTTTCCCCTTAAATTCCATATATATGTGTTAGCATACGGTATTTGTCTTTTTCTTTCTGACTTACTTCACTCTGTATGACAGACTCTAGGTCTATCCATCTCATTACAAATAGCTCAATTTCATTTCTTTTTAAGGCTGAGTAATATTCCATTGTATATATGTGCCACATTTTCTTTATCCATTCATCCGATGATGGGCGCTTAGGTTGTTTCCATCTCTGGGCTATTGTAAATAGAGCTGCAATGAACATTTTGGTACATGACTCTGTTTGAATTTTGGTTTTCCCAGGGTATATGCCCTGTAGTGGGATTGCTGGGTCATATGGTAATTCTATTTGTAGTTTTTTAAGGAACCTCCATACTGTTCTCCATAGTGGCTGAACCAATTCACATTCCCACCAGCAGTGCAAGAGTGTTCCCTTTTCTCCACAACCTCTCCAGCATTTATTGTTTCTAAATTTTTTGATGATGGCCATTCTGACTGGTGTGAGATGATATCTCATTGTAGTTTTGATTTGCATTTCTCTAATGATTAATGATGTTGAGCATTCTTTCATGTGTTTGTTGCCATTGTGTATATCTTCTTTGGAGAAATGTCTATTTAGGTCTTCTGCCCATTTTTGGATTGGGTTGTTTGTTTTTTTGTTATTGAGCTGCATGAGCTGCTTGTAAATTTTGGAGATTAATCCTTTGTCATTTGCTTCATTTGCATGTCATTGTGTTTTGTTTGTGAAATTTATTTTGTTAATGGGATTTATCGGATTTTCACTGCTGCGTTTAGGCCACTGTACACACGCTTGACTTCCTTATTTAGACATATAAATCCATGGGTCTTAAGATTCTTACTTGTCAGGTATATTCCCAGGCGTTGAATATGGGGTGTTGATTCCATTTCGTTGAGCAAGGAGTAGGTCTTGTCTATTATATATTTGGCTTATGGAACGGTATCTGTGCTCATTTCAATCTCTGGTTTGATGCAGCACCCCAACTCACCTTTCCCCATAAGCAAGCATAAGTTGGTTTTCTAAATTTGAGACCCTGTTCTGTTTTGTAATTCAGTTCATGTGTAGCCAAGTTTACGTTCCGTGTATTAGTGATATCTTATGATGTTTCTTTTTCTGTGTGACTTATTTCTCGTAGAATCGTCGTACCTGAATCCACTCATTATGCCGCTACGGGCCTGATGACGTAGATCTCATTGCTGAGTGATATTCCATTGTACGTACGTACCACAACTTCTTTATCCATTTTTTGCTTTCTCGGATATTTAACTTGTACCGTAGACGAGGTTCTTGTAAACAGAGCCGTCCCAAACTTTGGGGTGGCTGTGTGTTTTTGATTTTAATTTCCCTAAGCTATAGGACCTAAGTGGAAGTGCCATAGGCTGTGTTGCTTTGTTTCCTACGTGTTTCAGGAAACACCATACACTTCTCCAGAGTGGCTGTTGGCAATTTACATCCCGCCCATCAGCATAACAAGGCTCCCTGTTCTCCATGACCTGTTCTGCCTTTCTGGATTTTACACTTTTTTCAGATGGCCCTTTTGACCGGGGGGCAGTGAGACTTCATTGTAGTGCAGATTTCCTTTACACGCTTGCTTGGTTGTCCAAAAAGTGCGTATGGGTTTTTTCCTGAATATATTCAGGAAAATACGCATACGCCCTTTTTGGCCAAGTGCATCATTGTGGACATTCTGCCTCTTTTCCTATGCTTTAAGTGCAATTCCAGTCTACCTCCTGAAATCGTTTTCCTGAAATTCTGCCCCACTTTCAAGTCCTCTTCGAAAACTTACTTCAATACATTTTTGGACGATAGCTGTCATTCATAACTCTGCAGGATTGTGAATTACAGTGCCCCTGAGCTCCTTTCTTCAACTCGCTTTCTTGTGAGGTGGCCGCAAAACCGCAGGATTGCTTCATGCCCTGATCTGGTTCCGGCAGGGCACGCTGAGCCTTTGGTTAATTCCTCTTCCTGTTGGGAAATGAGCGTTCCATTTGCCCGTGCAGACACCTACAGCTAGTCTCTCATTGGTTCTCCCTATTCCTGTTCATCTTGCGCAGAAATTGCAAACTGTGCCAAACAGAAGGTTAAAGGCACTGACTTTCCAAGTGGGGAGAGTGTTAGTAAAGTGTCTGGAACGGTGCACCCGAGTACCAGGGGATGAAACCTGAGATGCATTTGAAAACGTTTCCCAATCACACGGTGGAACATACTCCGGGTTTCCCATGCATGTTTTAGCTGAAAGAAGAATCCCTTAAACCTGGAGATTTGGGACCCATGGAATGGGTACCATGCAGTATGACTTCAAAGGGTCTGCGTTTGCCCACCAAACCTCACCAATGCTATCAGCCCAAAGTGTCCAGCCTTATGTCTCAACCAGCTCTGGGTGCAGATGTGGTAAATCCAGGTTGCATCACAAGCCCTGAATGAATTATTTAAGAATTGCTCTCTATTTCACTGTCATTGTGTTTTTTTTTTTAAACATCTTTATTGGGGTATAATTGCTTTACAATGTTGTGTTAGTTTCTGCTTTATAACAAAGTGAATCAGTTATACATATACATATGTTCCCATATGTCTTCCCTCTTGCGTCTCCCTCCCTCCCACTCTCCCTATCCCACCCCTCCAGGCTGTCACAAAGTACCAAGCTAATATCCCTGTGCCTTGCGGCTGCTTCCCACTAGCTATCTACCTTACTACGTTTGTTAGTGTGTATATGTCCATGACTCTCTCTCGCCCTGTCAAAGCTCACCCCTCCCCCTCCCCATATCCTCAAGTCCGTTCTCCAGTAGGTCTGCGTCTTTATTCCTGTCTTACCCCTAGGTTCTTCATGACATTTTTTTCCCCTTAAATTCCATATATATGTGTTAGCATACGGTATTTGTCTTTTTCTTTCTGACTTACTTCACTCTGTATGACAGACTCTAGGTCTATCCATCTCATTACAAATAGCTCAATTTCATTTCTTTTTAAGGCTGAGTAATATTCCATTGTATATATGTGCCACATTTTCTTTATCCATTCATCCGATGATGGGCGCTTAGGTTGTTTCCATCTCTGGGCTATTGTAAATAGAGCTGCAATGAACATTTTGGTACATGACTCTGTTTGAATTTTGGTTTTCCCAGGGTATATGCCCTGTAGTGGGATTGCTGGGTCATATGGTAATTCTATTTGTAGTTTTTTAAGGAACCTCCATACTGTTCTCCATAGTGGCTGAACCAATTCACATTCCCACCAGCAGTGCAAGAGTGTTCCCTTTTCTCCACACCCTCTCCAGCATTTATTGTTTCTAGATTTTTTGATGATGGCCATTCTGACTGGTGTGAGATGATATCTCATTGTAGTTTTGATTTGCATTTCTCTAATGATTAATGATGTTGAGCATTCTTTCATGTGTTTGTTGCCATTGTGTATATCTTCTTTGGAGAAATGTCTATTTAGGTCTTCTGCCCATTTTTGGATTGGGTTGTTTGTTTTTTTGTTATTGAGCTGCATGAGCTGCTTGTAAATTTTGGAGATTAATCCTTTGTCATTTGCTTCATTTGCATGTCATTGTGTTTTGTTTGTGAAATTTATTTTGTTAATGGGATTTATCGGATTTTCACTGCTGCGTTTAGGCCACTGTACACACGCTTGACTTCCTTATTTAGACATATACATCCATAGGTCTTAAGATTGTTACTTGTCAGGTATATGCCCAGGCGTTGAATATGGGGTGTTGATTCCATTTCGTTGAGCAAGGAGTAGGTCTTGTCTATTATATATTTGGCTTATGGAACGGTATCTGTGCTCATTTCAATCTCTGGTTTGATGCAGCACCCCAACTCACCTTTCCCCATAAGCAAGCATAAGTTGGTTTTCTAAATTTGAGACCCTGTTCTGTTTTGTAATTCAGTTCATGTGTAGCCAAGTTTACGTTCCGTGTATTAGTGATATCTTATGATGTTTCTTTTTCTGTGTGACTTATTTCTCGTAGAATCGTCGTACCTGAATCCACTCATTATGCCGCTACGGGCCTGATGACGTAGATCTCATTGCTGAGTGATATTCCATTGTACGTACGTACCACAACTTCTTTATCCATTTTTTGCTTTCTCGGATATTTAACTTGTACCGTAGACGAGGTTCTTGTAAACAGAGCCGTCCCAAACTTTGGGGTGGCTGTGTGTTTTTGATTTTAATTTCCCTAAGCTATAGGACCTAAGTGGAAGTGCCATAGGCTGTGTTGCTTTGTTTCCTACGTGTTTCAGGAAACACCATACACTTCTCCAGAGTGGCTGTTGGCAATTTACATCCCGCCCATCAGCATAACAAGGCTCCCTGTTCTCCATGACCTGTTCTGCCTTTCTGGATTTTACACTTTTTTCAGATGGCCCTTTTGACCGGGGGGCAGTGAGACTTCATTGTAGTGCAGATTTCTTTACACGCTTGCTTGGTTGTCCAAAAAGTACGTATGCGTTGTTTCCTGAATATATTCAGGAAAAAACGCATACGCCCTTTTTGGCCAAGTGCATCATTGTGGACATTCTGCCTCTTTTCCTATGCTTTAAGTGCAATTCCAGTCTACCTCCTGAAATCGTTTTCCTGAAATTCTGCCCCACTTTCAAGTCCTCTTCGAAAACTTACTTCAATACATTTTTGGACGATAGCTGTCATTCATAACTCTGCAGGATTGTGAATTACAGTGCCCCTGAGCTCCTTTCTTCAACTCGCTTTCTTGTGAGCTGGCCGCAAAACCGCAGGATTGCTTCAGGCCCTGATCTGGTTCCGGCAGGGCACGCTGAGCCTTTGGTTAATTCCTCTTCCTGGTGGGAAATGAGCGTTCCATTTGCCCGTGCAGACACCTACAGCTAGTCTCCATTGGTTCTCCCTATTCCTGTTCATCTTGCGCAGAAATTGCAAACTGTGCCAAACAGAAGGTTAAAGGCACTGACTTTCCAAGTGGGGAGCGTGTTAGTAAAGTGTCTGGAACGGTGCACCCGAGTACCAGGGGATGAAACCTGAGATGCATTTGAAAACGTTTCCCAATCACACGGTGGAACATACTCCGGGTTTCCCATGCATGTTTTAGCTGAAGGAAGAATCCCTTAAACCTGGAGAGTTCGGACCCATGGAATGGGTACCATGCAGTATGACTTCAAAGGGTCTGCGTTTGCTCACCAAACATCACCAATGCTATCAGCCCGAAGTGTTCAGCCTTATGTCTCAACCAGCTCTGGGTGTAGATGTGGTAAATCCAGGTTGCATCACAAGCCCTGAATGAATTATTTAAGAATTGCTCTCTATTTCACTGTCATTGTGTTTTTTTTTTTTTAAACATCTTTATTGGGGTATAATTGCTTTACAATGGTGTGTTAGTTTCTGCTTTATAACAAAGTGAATCAGTTATACATATACATATGTTCCCATATGTCTTCCCTATTGCGTCTCCCTCCCTCCCACTCTCCCTATCCCACCCCTCCAGGCTGTCACAAAGTACCAAGCTAATATCCCTGTGCCTTGCGGCTGCTTCCCACTAGCTATCTACCTTACTACGTTTGTTAGTGTGTATATGTCCATGACTCTCTCTCGCCCTGTCAAAGCTCACCCCTCCCCCTCCCCATATCCTCAAGTCCGTTCTCCAGTAGGTCTGCGTCTTTATTCCTGTCTTACCCCTAGGTTCTTCATGACATTTTTTTTCCCCTTAAATTCCATATATATGTGTTAGCATACGGTATTTGTCTTTTTCTTTCTGACTTACTTCACTCTGTATGCAGACTCTAGGTCTATCCATCTCATTACAAATAGCTCAATTTCATTTCTTTTTAAGGCTGAGTAATATTCCATTGTATATATGTGCCACATTTTCTTTATCCATTCATCCGATGATGGGCGCTTAGGTTGTTTCCATCTCTGGGCTATTGTAAATAGAGCTGCAATGAACATTTTGGTACATGACTCTGTTTGAATTTTGGTTTTCCCAGGGTATATGCCCTGTAGTGGGATTGCTGGGTCATATGGTAATTCTATTTGTAGTTTTTTAAGGAACCTCCATACTGTTCTCCATAGTGGCTGAACCAATTCACATTCCCACCAGCAGTGCAAGAGTGTTCCCTTTTCTCCACAACCTCTCCAGCATTTATTGTTTCTAAATTTTTTGATGATGGCCATTCTGACTGGTGTGAGATGATATCTCATTGTAGTTTTGATTTGCATTTCTCTAATGATTAATGATGTTGAGCATTCTTTCATGTGTTTGTTGCCATTGTGTATATCTTCTTTGGAGAAATGTCTATTTAGGTCTTCTGCCCATTTTTGGATTGGGTTGTTTGTTTTTTTGTTATTGAGCTGCATGAGCTGCTTGTAAATTTTGGAGATTAATCCTTTGTCATTTGCTTCATTTGCATGTCATTGTGTTTTGTTTGTGAAATTTATTTTGTTAATGGGATTTATCGGATTTTCACTGCTGCGTTTAGGCCACTGTACACACGCTTGACTTCCTTATTTAGACATATAAATCCATGGTTCTTAAGATTCTTACTTGTCAGGTATATTCCCAGGCGTTGAATATGGGGTGTTGATTCCATTTCGTTGAGCAAGGAGTAGGTCTTGTCTATTATATATTTGGCTTATGGAACGGTATCTGTGCTCATTTCAATCTCTGGTTTGATGCAGCACCCCAACTCACCTTTCCCCATAAGCAAGCATAAGTTGGTTTTCTAAATTTGAGACCCTGTTCTCTTTTGTAATTCAGTTCATGTGTAGCCAAGTTTACGTTCCGTGTATTAGTGATATCTTATGATGTTTCTTTTTCTGTGTGACTTATTTCTCGTAGAATCGTCGTACCTGAATCCACTCATTATGCCGCTATGGGCCTGATGACGTAGATCTCATTGCTGAGTGATATTCCATTGTACGTACGTACCACAACTTCTTTATCCATTTTTTGCTTTCTCGGATATTTAACTTGTACCGTAGACGAGGTTCTTGTAAACAGAGCCGTCCCAAACTTTGGGGTGGCTGTGTGTTTTTGATTTTAATTTCCCTAAGCTATAGGACCTAAGTGGAAGTGCCATAGGCTGTGTTGCTTTGTTTCCTACGTGTTTCAGGAAACACCATACACTTCTCCAGAGTGGCTGTTGGCAATTTACATCCCGCCCATCAGCATAACAAGGCTCCCTGTTCTCCATGACCTGTTCTGCCTTTCTGGATTTTACACTTTTTTCAGATGGCCCTTTTGACCGGGGGGCAGTGAGACTTCATTGTAGTGCAGATTTCCTTTACACGCTTGCTTGGTTGTCCAAAAAGTGCATATGCGTTTTTTCCTGAATATATTCAGGAAAATACGCATACGCCCTTTTTGGCCAAGTGCATCATTGTGGACATTCTGCCTCTTTTCCTATGCTTTAAGTGCAATTCCAGTCTACCTCCTGAAATCGTTTTCCTGAAATTCTGCCCCACTTTCAAGTCCTCTTCGAAAACTTACTTCAATACATTTTTGGACGATAGCTGTCATTCATAACTCTGCAGGATTGTGAATTACAGTGCCCCTGAGCTCCTTTCTTCAACTCGCTTTCTTGTGAGCTGGTCGCAAAACCGCAGGATTGCTTCATGCCCTGATCTGGTTCCGGCAGGGCACGCTGAGCCTTTGGTTAATTCCTCTTCCTGGTGGGAAATGAGCGTTCCATTTGCCCGTGCAGACACCTACAGCTAGTCTCTCATTGGTTCTCCCTATTCCTGTTCATCTTGCGCAGAAATTGCAAACTGTGCCAAACAGAAGGTTAAAGGCACTGACTTTCCAAGTGGGGAGAGTGTTAGTAAAGTGTCTGGAACGGTGCACCCGAGTACCAGGGGATGAAACCTGAGATGCATTTGAAAACGTTTCCCAATCACACGGTGGAACATACTCCGGGTTTCCCATGCATGTTTTAGCTGAAAGAAGAATCCCTTAAACCTGGAGATTTGGGACCCATGGAATGGGTACCATGCAGTATGACTTCAAAGGGTCTGCGTTTGCCCAACAAACCTCACCAATGCTATCAGCCCAAAGTGTCCAGCCTTATGTCTCAACCAGCTCTGGGTGCAGATGTGGTAAATCCAGGTTACATCACAAGCCCTGAATGAATTATTTAAGAATTCCTCTCTATTTCACTGTCATTGTGTTTTTTTTTTTTAAACATCTTTATTGGGGTATAATTGCTTTACAATCTTGTGTTAGTTTCTGCTTTATAACAAAGTGAATCAGTTATACATATACATATGTTCCCATATGTCTTCCCTCTTGCGTCTCCCTCCCTCCCACTCTCCCTATCCCACCCCTCCAGGCTGTCACAAAGTACCAAGCTAATATCCCTGTGCCTTGCGGCTGCTTCCCACTAGCTATCTACCTTACTACGTTTGTTAGTGTGTATATGTCCATGACTCTCTCTCGCCCTGTCAAAGCTCACCCCTCCCCCTCCCCATATCCTCAAGTCCGTTCTCCAGTAGGTCTGCGTCTTTATTCCTGTCTTACCCCTAGGTTCTTCATGACATTTTTTTCCCCTTAAATTCCATATATATGTGTTAGCATACGGTATTTGTCTTTTTCTTTCTGACTTACTTCACTCTGTATGACAGACTCTAGGTCTATCCATCTCATTACAAATAGCTCAATTTCATTTCTTTTTAAGGCTGAGTAATATTCCATTGTATATATGTGCCACATTTTCTTTATCCATTCATCCGATGATGGGCGCTTAGGTTGTTTCCATCTCTGGGCTATTGTAAATAGAGCTGCAATGAACATTTTGATACATGACTCTGTTTGAATTTTGGTTTTCCCAGGGTATATGCCCAGTAGTGGGATTGCTGGGTCATATGGTAATTCTATTTGTAGTTTTTTAAGGAACCTCCATACTGTTCTCCATAGTGGCTGAACCAATTCACATTCCCACCAGCAGTGCAAGAGTGTTCCCTTTTCTCCACACCCTCTCCAGCATTTATTGTTTCTAGATTTTTTGATGATGGCCATTCTGACTGGTGTGAGATGATATCTCATTGTAGTTTTGATTTGCATTTCTCTAATGATTAATGATGTTGAGCATTCTTTCATGTGTTTGTTGCCATTGTGTATATCTTCTTTGGAGAAATGTCTATTTAGGTCTTCTGCCCATTTTTGGATTGGGTTGTTTGTTTTTTTGTTATTGAGCTGCATGAGCTGCTTGTAAATTTTGGAGATTAATCCTTTGTCATTTGCTTCATTTGCATGTCATTGTGTTTTGTTTGTGAAATTTATTTTGTTAATGGGATTTATCGGATTTTCACTGCTGCGTTTAGGCCACTGTACACACGCTTGACTTCCTTATTTAGACATATAAATCCATGGGTCTTAAGATTCTTACTTGTCAGGTATATTCCCAGGCGTTGTATATGGGGTGTTGATTCCATTTCGTTGAGCAAGGAGTAGGTCTTGTCTATTATATATTTCGCTTATGGAACGGTATCTGTGCTCATTTCAATCTCTGGTTTGATGCAGCACCCCAACTCACCTTTCCCCATAAGCAAGCATAAGTTGGTTTTCTAAATTTGAGACCCTGTTCTGTTTTGTAATTCAGTTCATGTGTAGCCAAGTTTACGTTCCGTGTATTAGTGATATCTTATGATGTTTCTTTTTCTGTGTGACTTATTTCTCGTAGAATCGTCGTACCTGAATCCACTCATTATGCCGCTACGGGCCTGATGACGTAGATCTCATTGCTGAGTGATATTCCATTGTACGTACGTACCACAACTTCTTTATCCATTTTTTGCTTTCTCGGATATTTAACTTGTACCGTAGACGAGGTTCTTGTAAACAGAGCCGTCCCAAATTTTGGGGTGGCTGTGTGTTTTTGATTTTAATTTCCCTAAGCTATAGGACCTAAGTGGAAGTGCCATAGGCTGTGTTGCTTTGTTTCCTACGTGTTTCAGGAAACACCATACACTTCTCCAGAGTGGCTGTTGGCAATTTACATCCCGCCCATCAGCATAACAAGGCTCCCTGTTCTCCATGACCTGTTCTGCCTTTCTGGATTTTACACTTTTTTCAGATGGCCCTTTTGACCGGGGGGCAGTGAGACTTCATTGTAGTGCAGATTTCCTTTACACGCTTGCTTGGTTGTCCAAAAAGTGCGTATGCGCTTTTTCCTGAATATATTCAGGAAAAAACGCATACGCCCTTTTTGGCCAAGTGCATCATTGTGGACATTCTGCCTCTTTTCCTATGCTTTAAGTGCAATTCCAGTCTACCTCCTGAAATCGTTTTCCTGAAATTCTGCCCCACTTTCAAGTCCTCTTCGAAAACTTACTTCAATACATTTTTGGACGATAGCTGTCATTCATAACTCTGCAGGATTGTGAATTACAGTGCCCCTGAGCTCCTTTCTTCAACTCGCTTTCTTGTGAGCTGGCCGCAAAACCGCAGGATTGCTTCAGGCCCTGATCTGGTTCCGGCAGGGCACGCTGGGCCTTTGGTTAACTCCTCTTCCTGGTGGGAAATGAGCGTTCCATTTGCCCGTGCAGACACCTACAGCTAGTCTCTCATTGGTTCTCCCTATTCCTGTTCATCTTGCGCAGAAATTGCAAACTGTGCCAAACAGAAGGTTAAAGGCAATGACTTTCCAAGTGTGGAGAGTGTTAGTAAAGTGTCTGGAACGGTGCACCCGAGTACCAGGGGATGAAACCTGAGATGCATTTGAAAACGTTTCCCAATCACACGGTGGAACATACTCCGGGTTTCCCATGCATGTTTTAGCTGAAAGAAGAATCCCTTAAACCTGGAGATTTGGGACCCATGGAATGGGTACCATGCAGTATGACTTCAAAGGGTCTGCGTTTGCTCACCAAACCTCACCAATGCTATCAGCCCAAAGTGTCCAGCCTTATGTCTCAACCAGCTCTGGGTGCAGATGTGGTAAATCCAGGTTGCATCACAAGCCCTGAATGAATTATTTAAGAATTGCTCTCTATTTCACTGTCATTGTGTGTTTTTTTTTTTAAACATATTTATTGGGGTATAATTGCTTTACAATGTTGTGTTAGTTTCTGCTTTATAACAAAGTGAATCAGTTATACATATACATATGTTCCCATATGTCTTCCCTCTTGCATCTCCCTCCCTCCCACTCTCCCTATCCCACCCCTCCAGGCTGTCACAAAGTACCAAGCTAATATCCCTGTGCCTTGCGGCTGCTTCCCACTACCTATCTACCTTACTACGTTTGTTAGTGTGTACATGTCCATGTCTCTCTCTCGCCCTGTCAAAGCTCACCCCTCCCCCTCCCCATATCCTCAAGTCCGTTCTCCAGTAGGTCTGCGTCTTTATTCCTGTCTTACCCCTAGGTTCTTCATGACATTTTTTTCCCCTTAAATTCCATATATATGTGTTAGCATACGGTATTTGTCTTTTTCTTTCTGACTTACTTCACTCTGTATGACAGACTCTAGGTCTATCCATCTCATTACAAATAGCTCAATTTCATTTCTTTTTAAGGCTGAGTAATATTCCATTGTTTATATGTGCCACATTTTCTTTATCCATTCATCCGATGATGGGCGCTTAGGTTGTTTCCATCTCTGGGCTATTGTAAATAGAGCTGCAATGAACATTTTGGTACATGACTCTGTTTGAATTTTGGTTTTCCCAGGGTATATGCCCAGTAGTGGGATTGCTGGGTCATATGGTAATTCTATTTGTAGTTTTTTAAGGAACCTCCATACTGTTCTCCATAGTGGCTGAACCAATTCACATTCCCACCAGCAGTGCAAGAGTGTTCCCTTTTCTCCACACCCTCTCCAGCATTTATTGTTTCTAGATTTTTTGATGATGGCCATTCTGACTGGTGTGAGATGATATCTCATTGTAGTTTTGATTTGCATTTCTCTAATGATTAATGATGTTGAGCATTCTTTCATGTGTTTGTTGCCATTGTGTATATCTTCTTTGGAGAAATGTCTATTTAGGTCTTCTGCCCATTTTTGGATTGGGTTGTTTGTTTTTTTGTTATTGAGCTGCATGAGCTGCTTGTAAATTTTGGAGATTAATCCTTTGTCATTTGCTTCATTTGCATGTCATTGTGTTTTGTTTGTGAAATTTATTTTGTTAATGGGATTTATCGGATTTTCACTGCTGCGTTTAGGCCACTGTACACACGCTTGACTTCCTTATGTAGACATATAAATCCATAGGTCTTAAGATTCTTACTTGTCAGGTATATTCCCAGGCGTTGAATATGGGGTGTTGATTCCATTTCGTTGAGCAAGGAGTAGGTCTTGTCTATTATATATTTGGCTTATGGAACGGTATCTGTGCTCATTTCAATCTCTGGTTTGATGCAGCACCCCAACTCACCTTTCCCCATAAGCAAGCATAAGTTGGTTTTCTAAATTTGAGACCCTGTTCTGTTTTGTAATTCAGTTCATGTGTAGCCAAGTTTACGTTCCGTGTATTAGTGATATCTTATGATGTTTCTTTTTCTGTGTGACTTATTTCTCGTAGAATCGTCGTACCTGAATCCACTCGTTATGCCGCTACGGGCCTGATGACGTAGATCTCATTGCTGAGTGATATTCCATTGTACGTACGTACCACAACTTCTTTATCCATTTTTTGCTTTCTCGGATATTTAACTTGTACCGTAGACGAGGTTCTTGTAAACAGAGCCGTCCCAAACTTTGCGGTGGCTGTGTGTTTTTGATTTTAATTTCCCTAAGCTATAGGACCTAAGTGGAAGTGCCATAGGCTGTGTTGCTTTGTTTCCTACGTGTTTCAGGAAACACCATACACTTCTCCAGAGTGGCTGTTGGCAATTTACATCCCGCCCATCAGCATAACAAGGCTCCCTGTTCTCCATGACCTGTTCTGCCTTTCTGGATTTTACACTTTTTTCAGATGGCCCTTTTGACCGGGGGGCAGTGAGACTTCATTGTAGTGCAGATTTCCTTTACACGCTTGCTTGGTTGTCCAAAAAGTGCGTATGCGTTTTTTCCTGAATATATTCAGGAAAAAACGCATACGCCCTTTTTGGCCAAGTGCATCATTGTGGACATTCTGCCTCTTTTCCTATGCTTTAAGTGCAATTCCAGTCTACCTCCTGAAATCGTTTTCCTGAAATTCTGCCCCACTTTCAAGTCCTCTTCGAAAACTTACTTCAATACATTTTTGGACGATAGCTGTCATTCATAACTCTGCAGGATTGTGAATTACAGTGCCCCTGAGCTCCTTTCTTCAACTCGCTTTCTTGTGAGCTGGCCGCAAAACCGCAGGATTGCTTCAGGCCCTGATCTGGTTCTGGCAGGGCACGCTGAGCCTTTGGTTAATTCCTCTTCCTGGTGGGAAATGAGCGTTCCATTTGCCCGTGCAGACACCTACAGCTAGTCTCTCATTGGTTCTCCCTATTCCTGTTCATCTTGCGCAGAAATTGCAAACTGTGCCAAACAGAAGGTTAAAGGCACTGACTTTCCAAGTGGGGAGAGTGTTAGTAAAGTGTCTGGAACGGTGCACCCGAGTACCAGAGGATGAAACCTGAGATGCATTTGAAAACGTTTCCCAATCACACGGTGGAACATACTCCGGGTTTCCCATGCATGTTTTAGCTGAAAGAAGAATCCCTTAAACCTGGAGATTTGGGACCCATGGAATGGGTACCATGCAGTATGACTTCAAAGGGTCTGCGTTTGCTCACCAAACCTCACCAATGCTATCAGCCCAAAGTGTCCAGCCTTATGTCTCAACCAGCTCTGGGTGCAGATGTGGTAAATCCAGGTTGCATCACAAGCCCTGAATGAATTATTTAAGAATTGCTCTCTATTTCACTGTCATTGTGTTTTTTTTTTTTAAACATCTTTATTGGGGTATAATTGCTTTACAATGTTGTGTTAGTTTCTGCTTTATAACAAAGTGAATCAGTTATACATATACATATGTTCCCATATGTCTTCCCTCTTGCGTCTCCCTCCCTCCCACTCTCCCTATCCCACCCCTCCAGGCTGTCACAAAGTACCAAGCTAATATCCCTGTGCCTTGCGGCTGCTTCCCACTAGCTATCTACCTTACTACGTTTGTTAGTGTGTATATGTCCATGACTCTCTCTCGCCCTGTCAAAGCTCACCCCTCCCCCTCCCCATATCCTCAAGTCCGTTCTCCAGTAGGTCTGCGTCTTTATTCCTGTCTTACCCCTAGGTTCTTCATGACATTTTTTTCCCCTTAAATTCCATATATATGTGTTAGCATACGGTATTTGTCTTTTTCTTTCTGACTTACTTCACTCTGTATGACAGACTCTAGGTCTATCCATCTCATTACAAATAGCTCAATTTCATTTCTTTTTAAGGCTGAGTAATATTCCATTGTATATATGTGCCACATTTTCTTTATCCATTCATCCGATGATGGGCGCTTAGGTTGTTTCCATCTCTGGGCTATTGTAAATAGAGCTGCAATGAACATTTTGGTACATGACTCTGTTTGAATTTTGGTTTTCCCAGGGTATATGCCCTGTAGTGGGATTGCTGGGTCATATGGTAATTCTATTTGTAGTTTTTTAAGGAACCTCCATACTGTTCTCCATAGTGGCTGAACCAATTCACATTCCCACCAGCAGTGCAAGAGTGTTCCCTTTTCTCCACAACCTCTCCAGCATTTATTGTTTCTAGATTTTTTGATGATGGCCATTCTGACTGGTGTGAGATGATATCTCATTGTAGTTTTGATTTGCATTTCTCTAATGATTAATGATGTTGAGCATTCTTTCATGTGTTTGTTGCCATTGTGTATATCTTCTTTGGAGAAATGTCTATTTAGGTCTTCTGCCCATTTTTGGATTGGGTTGTTTGTTTTTTTGTTATTGAGCTGCATGAGCTGCTTGTAAATTTTGGAGATTAATCCTTTGTCATTTGCTTCATTTGCATGTCATTGTGTTTTGTTTGTGAAATTTATTTTGTTAATGGGATTTATCGGATTTTCACTGCTGCGTTTAGGCCACTGTACACACGCTTGACTTCCTTATTTAGACATATAAATCCATAGGTCTTAAGATTCTTACTTGTCAGGTATATTCCCAGGCGTTGAATATGGGGTGTTGATTCCATTTCGTTGAGCAAGGAGTAGGTCTTGTCTATTATATATTTGGCTTATGGAACGGTATCTGTGCTCATTTCAATCTCTGGTTTGATGCAGCACCCCAACTCACCTTTCCCCATAAGCAAGCATAAGTTGGTTTTCTAAATTTGAGACCCTGTTCTGTTTTGTAATTCAGTTCATGTGTAGCCAAGTTTACGTTCCGTGTATTAGTGATATCTTATGATGTTTCTTTTTCTGTGTGACTTATTTCTCGTAGAATCGTCGTACCTGAATCCACTCGTTATGCCGCTACGGGCCTGATGACGTAGATCTCATTGCTGAGTGATATTCCATTGTACGTACGTACCACAACTTCTTTATCCATTTTTTGCTTTCTCGGATATTTAACTTGTACCGTAGACGAGGTTCTTGTAAACAGAGCCGTCCCAAACTTTGCGGTGGCTGTGTGTTTTTGATTTTAATTTCCCTAAGCTATAGGACCTAAGTGGAAGTGCCATAGGCTGTGTTGCTTTGTTTCCTACGTGTTTCAGGAAACACCATACACTTCTCCAGAGTGGCTGTTGGCAATTTACATCCCGCCCATCAGCATAACAAGGCTCCCTGTTCTCCATGACCTGTTCTGCCTTTCTGGATTTTACACTTTTTTCAGATGGCCCTTTTGACCGGGGGGCAGTGAGACTTCATTGTAGTGCAGATTTCCTTTACACGCTTGCTTGGTTGTCCAAAAAGTGCGTATGCGTTTTTTCCTGAATATATTCAGGAAAAAACGCATACGCCCTTTTTGGCCAAGTGCATCATTGTGGACATTCTGCCTCTTTTCCTATGCTTTAAGTGCAATTCCAGTCTACCTCCTGAAATCGTTTTCCTGAAATTCTGCCCCACTTTCAAGTCCTCTTCGAAAACTTACTTCAATACATTTTTGGACGATAGCTGTCATTCATAACTCTGCAGGATTGTGAATTACAGTGCCCCTGAGCTCCTTTCTTCAACTCGCTTTCTTGTGAGCTGGCCGCAAAACCGCAGGATTGCTTCAGGCCCTGATCTGGTTCCGGCAGGGCATGCTGAGCCTTTGGTTAATTCCTCTTCCTGGTGGGAAATGAGCGTTCCATTTGCCCGTGCAGACACCTACAGCTAGTCTCTCATTGGTTCTCCCTATTCCTGTTCATCTTGCGCAGAAATTGCAAACTGTGCCAAACAGAAGGTTAAAGGCACTGACTTTCCAAGTGGGGAGAGTGTTAGTAAAGTGTCTGGAACGGTGCACCCGAGTACCAGGGGATGAAACCTGAGATGCATTTGAAAACGTTTCCCAATCACACGGTGGAACATACTCCGGGTTTCCCATGCATGTTTTAGCTGAAAGAAGAATCCCTTAAACCTGGAGATTTGGGACCCATGGAATGGGTACCATGCAGTATGACTTCAAAGGGTCTGCGTTTGCTCACCAAACCTCACCAATGCTATCAGCCCAAAGTGTCCAGCCTTATGTCTCAACCAGCTCTGGGTGCAGATGTGGTAAATCCAGGTTGCATCACAAGCCCTGAATGAATTATTTAAGAATTGCTCTCTATTTCACTGTCATTGTGTTGTTTTTTTTTTAAACATCTTTATTGGGGTATAATTGCTTTACAATGTTGTGTTAGTTTCTGCTTTATAACAAAGTGAATCAGTTATACATATACATATGTTCCCATATGTCTTCCCTCTTGCGTCTCCCTCCCTCCCACTCTCCCTATCCCACCCCTCCAGGCTGTCACAAAGTACCAAGCTAATATCCCTGTGCCTTGCGGCTGCTTCCCACTAGCTATCTACCTTACTACGTTTGTTAGTGTGTATATGTCCATGACTCTCTCTCGCCCTGTCAAAGCTCACCCCTCCCCCTCCCCATATCCTCAAGTCCGTTCTCCAGTAGGTCTGCGTCTTTATTCCTGTCTTACCCCTAGGTTCTTCATGACATTATTTTTCCCCTTAAATTCCATATATATGTGTTAGCATACGGTATTTGTCTTTTTCTTTCTGACTTACTTCACTCTGTATGACAGACTCTAGGTCTATCCATCTCATTACAAATAGCTCAATTTCATTTCTTTATAAGGCTGAGTAATATTCCATTGTATATATGTGCCACATTTTCTTTATCCATTCATCCGATGATGGGCGCTTAGGTTGTTTCCATCTCCGGGCTATTGTAAATAGAGCTGCAATGAACATTTTGGTACATGACTCTGTTTGAATTTTGGTTTTCCCAGGGTATATGCCCAGTAGTGGGATTGCTGGGTCATATGGTAATTCTATTTGTAGTTTTTTAAGGAACCTCCATACTGTTCTCCATAGTGGCTGAACCAATTCACATTCCCACCAGCAGTGCAAGAGTGTTCCCTTTTCTCCACACCCTCTCCAGCATTTATTGTTTCTAGATTTTTTGATGATGGCCATTCTGACTGGTGTGAGATGATATCTCATTGTAGTTTTGATTTGCATTTCTCTAATGATTAATGATGTTGAGCATTCTTTCATGTGTTTGTTGCCATTCTGTATATCTTCTTTGGAGAAATGTCTATTTAGGTCTTCTGCCCATTTTTGGATTGGGTTGTTTGTTTTTTTGTTATTGAGCTGCATGAGCTGCTTGTAAATTTTGGAGATTAATCCTTTGTCATTTGCTTCATTTGCATGTCATTGTGTTTTGTTTGTGAAATTTATTTTGTTAATGGGATTTATCGGATTTTCACTGCTGCGTTTAGGCCACTGTACACATGCTTGACTTCCTTATTTAGACATATAAATCCATGGGTCTTAAGATTCTTACTTGTAAGGTATATTCCCAGGCGTTGAATATGGGGTGTTGATTCCATTTCGTTGAGCAAGGAGTAGGTCTTGTCTATTATATATTTGGCTTATGGAACGGTATCTGTGATAATTTCAATCTCTGGTTTGATGCAGCACCCCAACTCACCTTTCCCCATAAGCAAGCATAAGTTGGTTTTCTAAATTTGAGACCCTGTTCTGTTTTGTAATTCAGTTCATGTGTAGGCAAGTTCACGTTCCGTGTATTAGTGATATCTTATGATGTTTCTTTTTCTGTGTGACTTATTTCTCGTAGAATCGTCGTACCTGAATCCACTCATTATGCCGCTACGGGCCTGATGACGTAGATCTCATGGCTGAGTGATATTCCATTGTACGTATGTACCACAACTTCTTTATCCATTTTTTGCTTTCTCGGATATTTAACTTGTACCGTAGACGAGGTTCTTGTAAACAGAGCCGTCCCAAAGTTTGGGGTGGCTGTGTGTTTTTGATTTTAATTTCCCTAAGCTATAGGACCATAAGTTCAAGTGCCATAGGCTGTGGTTCTTTGTTTCCTATGTGTTTCAGGAAACACCATACACTTCTCCAGAGTGGCTGCTGGCAATTTACATCCCGCCCATCAGAGTAACAAGGCTCCATGTTCTCCATTACCTGTCCTGCCTTTCTGGATTTTACACTTTTTTCAGATGGCCCTTTTGACCGTGGAGCAGTGAGACTTCATTGTAGTGCAGATTTCCTTTACACGATTGCTTGGTTGGCCAAAAAGGGCGTATGCGTTTTTTCCTGAGTATATTCAGGAAAAAACGGATACGCCCTTTTTGGCCAAGTGCATCATTGTCGACATTCTGCCTCTTTTCCTATGCTTTAAGTGCAATTCCAGTCTACCCCCTGAAATCGTTTTCCTGAAATTCTGCCCCGCTTTCAAGTCCTCTTCGAAGACTTACTTCAATACATTTTTGGACGATAGCTGTCATTCATAACTCTGCATGTTTGTGAATTACAGTGCCCCTGAGCTCCTTTCTTTAACTTGGTTTCTTGTGAGCTGGCCGCAAAGCCGCAGGATTTCTTCAGGCCCTAATCTGTTTCCGGCAGGGCACGCTGAGCCTTTGGTTCATTCCTCTTCCTGGTGGGAAATGAGCATTCCATTTGCCCGTGCAGACACCTACAGCTAGTCTCTCATTGGTTCTCCCTATTCCTGTTCATCTTGCACAGAAATTGCAAACTGTGCCAAACAGGAGGTTAAAGGCACTGACTCTCCATGTGGGGAGAGTGTTAGTACAGCGTCTGGAACGGTGAACCCGAGTACCAGGGTTCGAAAAGTGAGATGCATTTGAAAATGTTTCCCAATCACACGGTGGACCATACTCTGGGTTTCCAATGCATGTTTTAGCTGAAGGAAGAATCCCTTAAACCTGGAGAGTTTGGACCCATGGAATGGGTACCATGCAGTATGACTTCAAAGGGTCTGCGTTTGCTCACCGAACCTCACCAATGCTATCAGCCCGAAGTGTCCAGCCTTATGTCTCACCCAGCTCTGGGTGTAGATGTGGAAAATCCTGGTTGCATCACAAGCCCTGAATGAATTATTTAAGAATTGCTCTCTATTTCACTGTCATTGTGTTTTGTTTTTTAAATTTATTTTGATAATGTGATTTATCGGATTTTCACTGCTGCGTTTAGGCCGCAGTAGACACACTTGTTTTCCTTATGGAGACATATAAATCCATGGGTTTTAAGACTCTTACTTGTTAGGTATCTTCCGAGGCGTTGAATATGGGGTGTTGAGTCCATTTCGTTGAGCAAGGTGTAGGTGTTGTCTATTATATATTTGGCTTAAGGAACGATATCTGTGCTAATTTCAATCTCTGGTTTTATGCAGCACCCCAGCTCACCATTCCCCTTAAGCAAGCAGAAGTTGGTTTTCTAAATTTGAGACCCTGTTCTGTTTTGTAATTCAGTTCATGTGTAGCCAAGTTTACATTCCGTGTATTAGTGATATCTTATGGTGTTTCTTTTTCTGTGGGACTTATTTCTCGTAGAATCATCGTACCTGAATCCACCCATTATGCCGCTCCGGACCTGATGATGTCGATTTCATTGCTGAGTGATATTCCATTGTACGTGCGTACCACTACTTCTTTATCCATTTTTTGCCTTCTCGGATATTTAACTTGTACCGTAGACGAGGTTTTTTAAACAGAGCCGTCCCAAACTTTGGGGTGGCTGTGTGTTTTTGATTTTAATTTCCCTAAGCTATAGGACCATAAGTGGAAGTGCCATAGGCTGTGTTGCTTTGTTTCCTACGTGTTTCAGGAAACACCATACACTTCTCCAGAGTGGCTGCTGGCAATTTACATCCCGCCCATCAGCGTAACAAGGCTCCCTGTTCTCCATGACATGTCCTGCCTTTCTGGATTTTACACTTTTTTCAGATGGCCCTTTTGACCGGGGGGCAGTGAGACTTCATTGTAGTGCAGATTTCCTTTACACGCTTGCTTGGGTGGCCAAAAAGGGCGTATGCGTTTTTTCCTGAATATATTCAGGAAAAAACGCATACGCCCTTTTTGGCCAAGTACATCATTGTCGTCATTCTGCCTCTTTTCCTATGCTTTAAGTGCAATTCCAGTCTACCCCCTGAAATCGTTTTCCTGAAATTCTGCCCCGCTTTCAGGTCCTCTTCGAAGACATATTCAGTACATTTTTGGACGATAGCTGTCATTCATAACTCTGCAGGTTTGTGAATTACAGTGCCCCTGAGCTCCTTTCTTCAACTCGCTTTCTTGTGAACTGGCCGCAAAACCGCAGGATTGCTTCAGGCCCTAATCTGGTTCCGGCAGGGCACGGTGAGCCTTTGGTTGATTCCTCTTCCTGGTGGGAAATGAGTGTTCCACTTGCCCGTGCAGTCACCTACAGCTAGTCTCTCATTGGTTCTCCCTATTCCTGTTCATCTTGCGCAGAAATTGCAAACTGTGCCAAACAGGAGGTTAAAGGCACTGACTCTCCAAGTGGGGAGAGTGTTAGTAAAGCGTCTGGAATGGTGAACCCGAGCACCAGGGTTCGAAAACTGAGATACATTTGAAAACGTTTCCCAATCACACGGTGGACCATATTCTGGGTTTCCCATGCATGTTTTAGCTGAAGGAAGAATCCCTTAAACCTGGAGTGTTGGGACCCATGGAATGGGAACCATTCAGTATGACTTCAAAGGGTCTGCGTTTGCTCACCGAACCTCACCAATGCTATCAGCCCGAAGTGTCCAGCATTATGTCTCACCCAGCTCTGGGTGTAGATGTGGTAAATCCAGGTTGCATCACAAGCCCTGAATGAATTATATAAGAATTGCTCTCTATTTCACTATCATTGTGTTTTGTTTTTGAAATTTATTTTGATAATGGGATTTATCGGATTTTCACTGCTGCATTTAGGCCTCAGTTCACATGCTTGATTTCCTCCGGGAGACATATAAATCCATGGGTTTTAAGATTCTTACTTGTCAGGTATATTCCCAGGCGTTGAATATGGGGTGTTGAGTCCATTTCGTTGAGCAAGGAGTAGGTCTTGTCTATTATATATTTGGCTTATGGAACGGTATCTGTGCTAATTTCAATCTCTGGTTTGATGCAGCACCCAAACTCACCTTTCCCCATAAGCAAGCATAAGTTGGTTTTCTAAATTTGAGACACTCTTCTGTTTGGTAATTCAGTTCATGTGTAGCCAAGTTTACGTTCCGTGTATTAGTGATATCTTATGATATTTCTTTTTCTGTGTGACTTATTTCTCGTAGAATCGTCGTACCTGAATGCACTCATTATGCCGCTACGGGCCTGATGACGTAGATCTCATTGCTGAGTGATATTCCATTGTACGTACGTACCACAACTTCTTTATCTATTTTTTGCTTTCTCGGATATTTAACTTGTACCGTAGACGAGGTTCTTGTAAACAGAGCCATCACAAACTTTGGGGTGGCTGTGTGTTTTTGATTTTAATTTCCCTAAGCTATAGGACCCTAAGTGGAAGTGCCATAGGCTGTGTTGCTTTGTTTCCTACGTGTTTCAGGAAACACCATACACTTCTCCAGAGTGGCTCTTGGCAATTTGCATCCCGCCCATCAGCATAACAAGACTCCCTGTTCTCCAAGACCTGTCCTGCCTTTCTGGATTTTACACTTGTTTCAGATGGCCCTTTTGACCGGGGGGCAGTGAGACTACATTGTAGTGCAGATTTCCTTTACACGCTTGCTTGGTTGGCCAAAAAGGGCGTATGCGTTTTTTCCTGAATATATTCAGGAAAATACTCATACGCCCTTTTTGGCCAAGTGCATCATTGTGGACATTCTGCCTCTTTTCCTATGCTTTAAGTGCAATTCCAGTCTACCCCCTGAAATCGTTTTCCTGAAATTCTGCCCCGCTTTCAAGTCCTCTTCGAAGACTTACTTCAATACATTTTTGGACGATAGCTGTCGTTCTTAACTCTGCAGGTTTCTGAATTACACTACCCCTGAGCTCCTTTCTTCAACTCGTTTTCTTGTGAGCTGGCTGCAAAACCGCAGGATTGCTTCAGGCCCTAATCTGGTTCCGGCAGGGCACGCTGAGCCTTTGGTTAATTCCTCTTCCTGGTGGGAAATGAGCGTTCCATTTGCCCGTGCAGACACCTACAGCCAGTCTCTCATTGGTTCTCCCTATTCCTGTTCATCTTGCGCAGAAATTGCAAACTGTGCCAAACAGGAGGTTAAAGGCAGGGACTCTCCAAATGGGGAGAGTGTTAGTAAAGCGTATGGAATGGTGAACCCGAGTACCAGGGGACGAAACCTGAGATGCATTTGAAAACGTTTCCCAATAACACGGTGGACCATACTCTGGGTTTCCCACGCATGTTTTAGCTGAAGGAAGAATCCCTTAAACCTGGAGAGTTGGGACCCATGAAATGGGTACCATGCAGTATTACTTCAAAAGGCCTGCGTTTGCTCACCGAACCTCACCAATGCTATCAGCCTGAAGTGTCCAGCCTTATGTCTCACCCAGCTCTGGGTGTAGATGTGGTAAATCAGGTTGCATCACAAGCCCTCAATGAATTATTTAAGAAATGCTCTCTATTTCACTGTCATTGTGTTTTGTTTATGAAATTTATTTTGATAATGGGATTTATCGGATTTTAACTGCTGCGTTTAGGCCGCTGTACACACGCTTGACTTCCTTATGGAGACATATAAATCCATGGGTCTTAAGATTCTTACTTCTCAGGTATATTCCCAGGCGTTGAATATGGGGTGTTGAGTCCATTTCGTTGAGCAAGGAGTAGGTCTTGTCTATTATATATTTGGCTTATGGAACGGTATCTGTGCTAATTTCAATCTCTGGTTTGATGCAGCACCCCAACTCACCTTTCCCCATAAGCAAGCATAAGTTGGTTTTCTAAATTTGAGACCCTGTTCTCTTTTGTAATTCAGTTCATGTGTAGCCAAGTTTACGTTCCGTGTATTAGTGATAACTTATGATGTTTCTTTTTCTGTGTGACTTATTTCTCGTAGAATCGTCGTACCTGAATCCACTCATTATACCGCTACGGGCCTGATGACGTAGATCTCATTGCTGAGTGATATTCCATTGTACGTACGTACCACAACTTCTTTATCCATTTTTTGCTTTCCCGGATATTTAACTTGTACTGTAGACGAGGTTCTTGTAAACAGAGCCGTCCCAAACTTTGGGGTGGCTGTGTGTTTTTGATTTTTATTTCCCTAAGCTATAGGACCATAATTGGAAGTGCCATAGGCTGTGTTGCTTTGTTTCCTACGTGTTTCAGGAAACACCATACACTTCTCCAGAGTGGCTGTTGGCACTTTATATCCCGCCCATCAGCATAACAAGGCTCCCTGTTCTCCATGACCTGTCCTGCCTTTCTGGATTTTACACTTGTTTCAGATGGCCGTTTGGACCGGGAGGCAGTGAGACTTCATTGTAGTGCAGATTTCCTTGACATGCTTGCTTGTTTGGCCAAAAAGCGCGTATGCGTTTTTTCCTGAATATATACAGGAAAAAACGCATACGCCCTATTTGGCCAAGTGCATCATTGTCGACATTCTGCCTCTTTTCCTATGCTTTAAGTGCAATTCCAGTCTACCCCCTGAAATCGTTTTCCTGAAGTTGTGCCCCGCTTTCAAGTCCTCTTCGTAGACTTACTTCAATACATTTTTGGACGATAGCTGTCATTCATAACTCTGCAGGTTTGTGAATTACAGTGCCCCTGAGCTCCTTTCTTCAACTCACTTTCTTGTGAGCTGGCCGCAAAACCGCAGGATTGCTTCAGGCCCTAATCTGGTTCCAGCAGTGCAAGCTGAGCCTTTGGTTAATCCCTCTTCCTGGTGGGAAATGAGCGTTCCATTTGCCCGTGCAGACACCTACAGCTAGTCTCTCATTGGTTCTCCCTTTTCCTGTTCATCTTGCGCAGAAATTGCAAACAGTGCCAAACAGGAGGTTAAAGGCACTGACTCTCCAAGTGGGGAGAGTGTTAGTAAAGCGTCTGGAACGGTGAACCCGAGTACCAGGGGACGAAACCTGAGATGCATTTGAAAACGTTTCCCAATCACACGGTGGACCATACTCTGGGTTTCCCATGCATGTTTTAGCTGAAGGAAGAATCCCTTAAACCTGGAGAGTTGGGACCCATGGAATGGCTACCATGCAGTATGACTTCAAAGGGTCTGCGTTTGCTCATCCAAGTTCACCAATGCTATCAGCCCGAAGTGTCCAGCCTTATGTCTCCCCCAGCTCTGTGTGTAGATGTGGTAAATCCAGGTTGCATGACAAGCCCTGAATGAATTATATAAGAATTGCTCTCTATTTCACTGTCATTGTGTTGTGTTTTTGAAATTTATTTTGATAATGGGACTTATCGGAATTTCACTGCAGCGTTTAGGCCGCTGTACACACGCTTGATTTCCTTATGGAGACATATAAATCCATGGGTCTTAAGATTCTTACTTGTCAGGTATATTTCCAAGAGTTGAATACGGGGTGTTGAGTCCATTTCGTTGAACAAGGAGTAGGTCTTCTCTATTATATATTTGGCTTATGGAATGGTATCTGTGCTAATTTCATTCTCTGGTTTGATGCAGCACCCCAACTCACCTTTCCCCATAAGCAAGCATAAGTTGGTTTTCTGAATTTGAGACCCTGTTCTGTTTTGTAATTCAGTTCATGTGTAGCCATGTTTAAGTTCCGTGTATTAGTGATATCTTATGATGTTTCTATTTCTGTGTGACTTATTTCTCGTAGAATCGTCGTACCTGAATCCTCTCATTATGCCGCTACGGGGCTGATGACGTATATCTCATTGCTGTGTGATATTCCATTGTACGTACGTACCACAACTTCTTTATCCATTTTTTGCTTTCTCGGATATTCAACTTGTACCGTAGACGAGGTTCTTGTAAACAGAGCCGTCCCAAATTTTGGGGTGGCTGTGTGTTTTGGATTTTAATTTCCCTAAGCTATAAGACCCTAAGTGGAAGTGCCATAGGCTGTGTTACTTTGTTTCCTACATGTTTCAGAAAACACCATACACTTCTCCAGAGTGGCTGTTGGCAATTTACATCCTGCCCATCAGCATAACAAGGCTCCCTATTCTCCATGACCTGTCCTGCCTTTCTGGATTTTACACTTGTTTCAGATGGCCCTTTTGACCGAGGGGCAGTGAGACTTCATTGTCGTGCAGATTTTCTTTACACGCTTACTTGGTTGGCCAAAAATTGCGTATGCGTTTTTTCCTGAATATATTCAGGAAAAAACGCATACGCCCTTTTTGCCCAAGTGCATCATTGTCGACATTCTGCCTCTTTTCCTATGCTTTAAGTGTAATTCCAGTCTACCCCCTGAAATCGTTTTCCTGAAATTCTGCCCCGCTTTCAAGTCCTCTTCGAAGACTTACTTCAATACATTTTTGGACGATAGCTGTCATTCATAACTCTGCAGGTTTGTGAATTACAGTGCCCCTGAGCTCCTTTCTTCAACTCGCTTTCTTGTGAGCTGGCCGCAAAACCGCAGGATTGCTTCAGGCCCTAATCTGGTTCCGGCAGGGCACGCTGAGCCTTTGGTTAATTCCTCTTCCTGGTGGGAAATGAGCGTTCCATTTGCCCGTGCAGACACCTACAGCTAGTCTCTCATTGGTTCTCCCTATTCCTGTTCATCTTGCGCAGAAATTGCAAATTGTGCCAAACAGGAGGTTAAAGGCAATTACTCTACAAGTGGGGAGAGTGTTAGTAAAGCGTCTGAAACGGTGAACCCGAGTACCAGGGGACGAAACCTGAGATGCATTTGAAAACGTTTCCCAATCACACGGTGGACCATACTCTGGGTTTCCCATGCATGTTTTATCTGAAGGAAGAATCCCTTAAACCTGAAGAGTTGGGACCCATGGAATGGGTACCATGCAGTATGACTTCAAAGGGTCTGCGTTTGCTCACCGAACCTCACCAATGCTATCAGCCCGAAGTGTCCAGCCTTATATCTCACCCAGCTCTGTGTGTAGATGTGGTAAATCCAGGTTGCATCACAAGCCCTGAATGAATTATTTAAGAATTGCTCTCTATTTCACTGTCATTGTGTTTTGTTTGTGAAATTTATTTTGATAATGGGATTTATCAGATTTTCACTGCTGCGTTTAGGCCGCTGTACTCACGCTTGATTTCCTTATGGAGACATATAAATCCATGGGTCTTAAGATTCTTACTTGTCATGTATATTCCCAGGCATTGAATATGGGTTGTTGAGTCCATTTCGTTGAGCAAGGAGTAGGTCTTGTGTATTATATATTTGGCTTATGGAAGGGTATATGTGCTAATTTCAATCTCTGGTTTGATGCAGCACCCCAACTCACCTTTCCCCATAAGCAAGCATAAGTTGGTTTTCTAAATTTGAGACCGTGTTCTGTTTTGTAATTCAGTTCATATGTAGCCAAGTTTACGTTCCGTGTTTTAGTGATATCTTATGATGTTTCTTTTTCTGAGTGACTTATTTCTCGTAGAATCGTCGTACCTGAATCCACTCATTATGCCGCTACGGGCCTGATGACGTAGATCTCATTGCTTAGTGATATTCCATTGTACGTACGTACCACAACTTCTTTATCCATTTTTTGCTTTCTCGGATATTTAACTTGTACCGTAGACAAGGTTCTTGTAAACAGAGCCGTCCCAAATTTTGGGGTGGCTGTGTGTTTTTGATTTTAATTTCCCTAAGCTATAGGATCCTAAGTGGAAGTGCCATAGGCTGTGTTGCTTTGTTTCCTACGTGTTTCAGGAAACACCATACACTTCTCCAGAGAGGCTGTTGGCAATTTGCATCCCGCCCATCAGCATAACAAGGCTCCCTGTTCTCCATGACCTGTCCTGCCTTTCTGGATTTTACACTTTTTTCAGATGGCCCTTTTGACCGGGGGGGCAGTGAGACTTCAATGTAGTGCAGATTTCCTTTACACGCTTGCTTGGTTGGCTAAAAAGGGCGTATGCATTTTTTCCTGAATATATTCAGGAAAAAACGCATACGCCCTTTTTGGCCAAGTGCATCTTTGTTGACATTCTGCCTCTTTTCCTATGCTTTAAGTGCAATTCCAGTCTACCCGCTGAAATCATTTTCCTGAAATTCTGCCCCGCTTTCAAGTCCTCTTCGGAGACTTACTTCAATACATTTTTGGACGATAGCTGTCATTCATAACTCTGCAGGTTTGTGAATTACAGTGCCCCTGAGCTCCTTTCTTCAACTCTCTTTCTTGTGAGCTGGCCGAAAAACCGCAGGATGGCTTCTGGCCCTCATCTGGTCCCGCAAGGGTATGCTGAGCCTTGGGTTAATTCCTCTTTCTGGTGGGAAACGAGCGTTCCATTTGCCCGTGCAGGCACCTACAGCTAGTCTCTCATTGGTTCTCCCTATTCCTGTTCATCTTGCGCAGAAATTGCAAACTGTGACAAACAGGATTTTAAAGGCACTGACTCTCCAAGTGGGGAGAGTGTTAGTAAAGCGTCTGGAACGGTGAACCCGAGTACCAGGGGACGAAACCTGAGATGCATTTGAAAATGTTTCCCAATCACACAGTGGACCATACTCTGGGTTTCCCATGCATGTTTTAGCTGAAGGAAAATCCCTTAAACCTGGAGAGTTGGGACCCATTGAATGGGTACCATGCAGTATGACTTCAAAGGGTCTGCCTTTGCTCACCCAACCTCACCAATGCTATCAGCCTGAAGTGTCCAGCCTTATGTCTCAACCAGCTCTGGGTGTAGATGTGGTAAATCCAGGTTGCATCACAAGCCCTGAATGAATTATTTAAGAATTGCTCTCTATTTCACTGTCATTGTGTTGTGTTTTTGAAATTTATTTTTATAATGGGATTTATCGGATTTTCACTGCTGCATTTAGGCCGCTGTACACACGCTTGATTTCCTTATAGAGACATATAAATCCATGGGTCTTAAGATTCTTACTTATCAGGTATATTCCCAGGCGTTGAATATGGGGTGTTGAGTCCATTTCGTTGAGCAAGGAGTAGGTCTTCTCTATTATATATTTGGCTTATGGAACGGTATCTGTGCTAATTTCAATCTCTGGTTTTATGCAGCACCCCAACTCACCTTTCCCCATAAACAAGCATAAGCTGGTTTTCTAAATTTGAGACCCTGTTTTGTTTTGTAATTCAGTTCATGTGTAGCCAAGTTTACAGTCCGTATATTAGAGATATCTTATGATGTTTCTTTTTCTGTGTGAATTATTTCTCCTAGAATCGTCGTAACTGAATCCACTCATTATGCCGCTACGGGTCTGATGACGTAGATTTCATTGCTGAGTGATATTCCATTGTACGTACGTACCACAACTTCTTTATCCATTTTTTGCTTTCCCGGATATTTAACTTGTACCGTATTCGAGCTTCTTGTAAACAGAGCCGTCCCAAACTTTGGGGTGGCTGTGTGTTTTTGATTTTAATTTCCCTAAGCTATAGGACCATAAGTGGAAGTGCCATAGGCTGTGTTGCTTTGTTTACTACGTGTTTCAGGAAACACCATACACTTCTCCAGATTGGCTGTTGGCAGTTTACATCCCGCCCATAAGCATCACAAGGCTCCCTGTTCTCCATGACCTGTCATGCCTTTCTGGATTTTACACTTTTCTCAGATGGCCCTTTTGACCGGGGGGCAGTGAGACTTCATTGTAGTGCAGATTTCCATTACAAGCTTGCTTGGTTGGCCAAAAAGGGCGTATGCGTTTTTTCCTGAATATATTCAGGAAAAAACGCATACGCCCTTTTTGGCCAAGTGCATCATTGTGGACATTCGGCCTCTTTTCCTATGCTTTAAGTGCAATTCCAGTCTACCGCCTGAAATCGTTTTCCTGAAATTCTGCCCCGCTTTCAAGTCCTCTTCGAAGACGTACTTCAATACATTTTTCGACGATAGCTGTCATTCATAACTCTGCAGGTTTGTGAATTACCGTGCCCCTGGGCTCCTTTCTTCCACTCGCTATCTTGTGAGCTGGCCGCAAAACCGCAGGATTGCTTCAGGCCCTAATCTGGTTCTGGCAGGGCACGCTGAGCTTTTGGTTAATTGCTCTTCTTGGTGGGAAATCAGCGTTCCATTTGCCTGTGCAGACACCTACAGCTAGTCTCTCATTGGTTTTCCCTATTCCTGTTCATCTTGCGCAGAAATTGCAAATTGTGCCAAACAGGAGGTTAAAGGCACTGACTCTCTAAGTGGGGAGAGTGTTAGTAAAGCGTCTGGAACGGTGAACCCGAGTACCAGGGGACGAAACCTGAGATGCATTTGAAAACGTTTCCCAATCACACGGTGGACCATACTCTGGTTTTCCCATGCATGTTTTAGCTGAAGGAAGAATCCCTTAAACCTGGAGAGTTGGGACCCTTCGAAAGGGTACCATGCAGTATGACTTCAAAGGGTCTGCGTTTGCTCATCCAAGTTCACCAATGCTATCAGCCCGAAGTGTCCAGCCTTATGTCTCCCCCAGCTCTGGGAGTAGATGTGGTAAATCCAGGTTGCATGACAAGCCCTGAATGAATTATATAAGAATTGCTCTCTCTTTCACTGTCATTGTGTTGTGTTTTTGAAATTTATTTTGATAATGGGATTTATCGGATTTTCACTGCAGCGTTTAGGCCGCTGTACACACGCTTGATTTCCTTATGGAGACATATAAATCCATGGGTCTTAAGATTCTTACTTGTCAGGTATATTCCCAAGCGTTGAATACGGGGTGTTGAGTCCATTTCGTTGAACAAGGAGTAGGTCTTCTCTATTATATATTTGGCTTATGGAATGGTATCTGTGCTAATTTCATTCTCTGGTTTGATGCAGCACCCCAACTCACCTTTCCCCATAAGCAAGCATAAGTTGGTGTTCTGAATTTGAGACCCTGTTCTGTTTTGTAATTCAGTTCATGTGTAGCCATGTTTAAGTTCCGTGTATTAGTGATATCTTATGATGTTTCTTTTTCTGTGTGACTTATTTCTCGTAGAATCGTCGTACCTGAATCCTCTCATTATGCCGCTACGGGGCTGATGACGTATATCTCATTGCTGTGTGATATTCCATTGTACGTACGTACCACAACTTCTTTATCCATTTTTTTGCTTTCTCGGATATTCAACTTGTACCGTAGACGAGGTTCTTGTAAAAGAGCCGTCCCAAATTTTGGGGTGGCTGTGTGTTTTGGATTTTAATTTCCCTAAGGTATAAGACCCTAAGTGGAATTGCCATAGGCTGTGTTACTTTGTTTCCTACATGTTTCAGAAAACACCATACACTTCTCCAGAGTGGCTGTTGGCAATTTACATCCCGCCCATCAGCATAACAAGGCTCCCTATTCTCCATGACCTGTCCTGCCTTTCTGGATTTTACACTTGTTTCAGATGGCCCTTTTGACCGAGGGGCAGTGAGACTTCATTGTAGTGCAGATTTTCTTTACACGCTTACTTGGTTGGCCAAAAATTGCGTATGCGTTTTTTCCTGAATATATTCAGGAAAAAACGCATACGCCCTTTTTGCCCAAGTGCATCATTGTCGACATTCTGCCTCTTTTCCTATGCTTTAAGTGTAATTCCAGTCTACCCCCTGAAATCCTTTTCCTGAAATTCTGCCCCGCTTTCAAGTCCTCTTCGAAGACTTACTTCAATACATTTTTGGACGATAGCTGTCATTCATAACTCTGCAGGTTTGTGAATTACAGTGCCCCTGAGCTCCTTTCTTCAACTCGCTTTCTTGTGAGCTGGCCGCAAAACCGCAGGATTGCTTCAGGCCCTAATCTGGTTCCGGCAGGGCACGCTGAGCCTTTGGTTAATTCCTCTTCCTGGTGGGAAATGAGCGTTCCATTTGCCCGTGCAGACACCTACAGCTAGTCTCTCATTGGTTCTCCCTATTCCTGTTCATCTTGCGCAGAAATTGCAAATTGTGCCAAACAGGAGGTTAAAGGCAATTACTCTACAAGTGGGGAGAGTGTTAGTAAAGCGTCTGAAACGGTGAACCCGAGTACCAGGGGACGAAACCTGAGATGCATTTGAAAACGTTTCCCAATCACACGGTGGACCATACTCTGGGTTTCCCATGCATGTTTTATCTGAAGGAAGAATCCCTTAAACCTGGAGAGTTGGGACCCATGGAATGGGGACTATGCAGTATGACTTCAAAGGGTCTGCGTTTGCTCACCGAATCTCACCAATGCTATCAGTCCGAAGTGTCCAGCCTTATATCTCACCCAGCTCTGTGTGTAGATGTGGTAAATCCAGGTTGCATCACAAGCCCTCAATGAATTATTTAAGAATTGCTCTCTATTTCACTGTCATTGTGTTTTGTTTGTGAAATTTATTTTGATAATGGGATTTATCGGAATTTCACTGCTGCGTTTAGGCCGCTGTACACACGCTTGATTTCCTTATGGAGACATATAAATCCATGGGTCTTAAGATTCTTACTTGTCATGTATATTCCCAGGCATTGAATATGGGTTGTTGAGTCCATTTCGTTGAGCAAGGAGTAGGTCTTGTGTATTATATATTTGGCTTATGGAACGGTATATGTGCTAATTTCAATCTCTGGTTTGATGCAGCACCCCAACTCACCTTTCCCCATAAGCAAGCATAAGTTGGTTTTCTAAATTTGAGACCGTGTTCTGTTTTGTAATTCAGTTCATATGTAGCCAAGTTTACGTTCCGTGTTTTAGTGATATCTTATGATGTTTCTTTTTCTGAGTGACTTATTTCTCGTAGAATCGTCGTACCTGAATCCACTCATTATGCCGCTACGGGCCTGATGACGTAGATCTCATTGCTTAGTGATATTCCATTGTACGTACGTACCACAACTTCTTTATCCATTTTTTGCTTTCTCGGATATTTAACTTGTACCGTAGACAAGGTTCTTGTAAACAGAGCCGTCCCAAATTTTGTGGTGGCTGTGCGTTTTTGATTTTAATTTCCCTAAGCTATAGGACACTAAGTGGAACTGCCATAGGCTGTGTTGCTTTGTTTCCTACGTGTTTCAGGAAACACCATACACTTCTCCAGAGAGGCTGTTGGCAATTTGCATCCCGCCCATCAGCATAACAAGGCTCCCTGTTCTCCATGACCTGTCCTGCCTTTCTGGATTTTACACTTTTTTCAGATGGCCCTTTTGACCGGGGGGCAGTGAGACTTCATTGTAGTGCAGATTTCCTTTACACGCTTGATTGGTTGGCCAAAAAGGGCGTATGCGTTTTTTCCAGAATACATTCAGGATAAAACGCATATGCCCTTTTTGGCCAAGTGCATCATTGTGGACATTCTGCCTCTTTTCCTATGCTTTAAGTGCAATTCCAGTCTACCCCCTGAAATCGTTTTCCTGAAATTCTGCCCTGCTTTCAAGTCCTCTTTGAAGACTTACTTCAATATATTTTTGGACGATAGCTGTCATTCATAACTCGGCAGGTTTGTGAATTACAGTGTCCCTGAGCTCCTTTCTTCAACTCGCTTTCTTGTGAGCTGGCCGCAAAACCGCAGGATTGCTTCAGGCCCTAATCTGGTTCCGGCAGGGCACGCTGAGCCTTTTGTTAATTCCTCTTCCTGGTGGGAAATGTGCGTTCCATTTGCCCGTGCAGCCACCTACAGCTAGTCTCTCATTGGTTCTCCCTATTCCTGTTCATCTTGCGCAGAAATTGCAAACTGTGACAAAAAGTAGGTTAAAGGCACTGACTCTCCAAGTGGGGAGAGGGTTAGTAAAGCGTCTGGAACGGTGCACTCGAGTACCAGGGGACGAAACCTGAGATGCATATGAAAACGTTTCCCAATCACACGGTGGACCATACTCTGGGTTTCCCATGCATGATTTAGCTGAAGGAAGAATCCCTTAAACCTGGAAAGTTGGGACCCATGGAATGGCTACCATGCAGTATGACTTCAAAGGGTCTGCGTTTGCTCACCGAACCTCACCAATGCTATCAGCCCGAAGTGTCCAGCCTTATGTCTCACCCAGCTCTGGGTGTAGATGTGGTAAATCCAGGTTGCATCACAAGCCCTGAATGAATTATTTAAGAATTGCTCTCTATTTCACTGTCATTGTGTTGTGTTTGTGAAATTTATTTTGATAATGGGATTTATCACATTTTCACAGCTGTGTTTAGGCCGCTGTACACAGGCCTGATTTCCTTATGGAAAATTATAAATCCATGGGTCTTACGATTCTTACTTGTCAGATATATTCCCAGGCGTTGAATATGGGGTGTTGAGTCCATTTCGTTGAGCAAGGAGTAGGTCTTGTCTATTATATATCTGGCTTATGGAATGGTATCTGTGCTAATTTCAATCTCTGGTTTGATGCAGCACCCCAACTCATCTTTCCCCATAAGCAAGCATAACTTGGTTTTCTAAATTTGAGACCCTGTGCTGTTTTGTAATTCAGTTCATGTGTAGCCAAGTTTACGTTCCGTGTATTAGTGATATCTAATGATGTTTCTTTTTCTGTGTGACATATTTCTCGTAGAATCGCCGTATCTGAATCCACTCATTATGCCGCTACGGGCCTGATGACGTAGAGCTCATTGCTGAGTGATATTCCATTTTACGTATGTACCACAACTTCTTTATCCATTTTTTGCTTTCTCGGATATGTAACTTGTACCGTAGACGAGGTTCTTGTAAACAGAGCCGTCCCAAACTTTGGGGTGGCTGTGTGTATTTGATTTAAATTTCCCTAAGCTATAGGACCCTAAGTGGAAGTGCCATAGGCTGTGTTGCTTTGTTTCCTACGTGTTTCAGGAAACACCATACACTTCTCCAGAGTGGCTGTTGGCAATTTACATCCCGCCCATCAGCATAACAAGGCTCCCTCTTCTCCATGACCTGTCCTGCCTTTCTGGATTTTACGCTTTTTTCAGATGGCCAATTTGACCGGGGGGCAGTGAGACTTCATTGTAGTGCAGATTTCCTTTACACGCTTGCTTGGTTGGCCAAAAGGGCGTATGCGTTTTTTCCTGAATATATTCAGGAAAAAACGCTTACGCTCTTTTTGACCAAGTGCATCATTGTGGACATTCTGCCTCTTTTCCTATGCTTTAAGTGCAATTCCAGTCTACCCCGTGAAATCGTTTTCCTGAAATTCTGCCCTGCTTTGAAGTCCACTTCGAAGACTTACTTCAATACATTTTTGGACGATAGCTGTCATTCTTAACTCTGCAGGTTTGTGAATTACAGTGCCCCTGAGCTCCTTTCTTCAACTCGCTTTCTTGTGAGCTGGCCGCAAAACTGCTGGATTGCTTCAGGCCCTAATCTGGTTCCAGCTGGGCATGCTGAGCCTTTGGTAAATCCCTCTTCCTGGTGGGAAATGAGCCTTCCATTTGCCCGTGCAGACAACTACAGCTAGTCTCTCATTGCTTCTCCCTATTCCTGTAAATCTTGCGCAGAAATTGCAAACTGTGCCAAACAGGAGGTTAAAGGCACTGACTCTGCAAGTGGGGAGAGTGTTAGTAAAGCGTCTGGAACGGTGAACCCGAGTACTAGGGGACGAAACCTGAGATACATTTGAAAACGTTTCCCAATCACACAGTGGACCATACTCTGGGTTTCCCATGCATGTTTTAGTTGAAGGAAGAATCCCTTAAACCTGGAGAGTTGGGACCCATGGAATGGGTACCATGCAGTATGACTTCAAAGGGTCTGCATTTGCTCATCGTACCTCACCAGTGCTATCCGCCTGAAGTTTCCAACCTTATGTCTCACTCAGCTCTTGGTGCAGATGTGGTTAATCCAGGTTGCATCACAAGCTCTGAATGAATTATTTAAGAATAGTTCTCTATTTCACTGTCATTGTGTTTTGTTTTTGTAATTCATTTTGATTATTGGATTTATCGGATTTTCTCTGCTGTTTTCATAAATCTATACACACGCTTGATTCTCTTACGGAGACATATAAATCCATGGGTTTGAAGATTCTTACTAGTCAGGTGTATTCCTAGGCGTTGAATATGGGGTGTTTAGTCCATTTCGTTGAGCAACTGGTAGGTCTTGACTATGACATATTTGGCTTATGGAAAGGTATCTGTGCTAATTTCTATCTCTGGTTTTATGCAGCACCCCAACTCTCCTTTATCCTTAAGCAAGCATATGTTGGTTTTCTAAATTTGAGACCCCGTTCTGTTTTGTAATTCAGTTCATTTGTAGCCACGTTTACATTCCATGTATTAGTAATATCGTGTGTCTTTTTCTTTTTGAATTATGTGACTTCGAATGATCATACGTAACTCCTCTGTGGTTGTTACAACTGGCCATATTTCATTGATTTCCAGGCTGAGTAATATTCCACTCTACATAAGTGCCACATCTCTATCCATTTTTTCCCTCCAGAGACTTATAAATTATATCCTAGCCGAGGATCTTTTAAACATAGAGGCGGTAAATATTGGGGTGCCTGTGTCCTCTCGATTTTTGTTTTTCCCAAGATATACGTCCATGAGTGCAAGTGCCCTGTGCTCTGTAGCTCATTTTTTAGATGCTTTAGTAAACACAATACACTTCTCCAGAGTGACCGTTGGCAATATACATTTCCAGTATAAGCCTCAGAGGGCTCCCTTTTCTCCTTGCCCTGTCCTGCATTTCTGGTGTTTACACTTTATGAGGAAGGCTCTTCTGACTGATGCGAAGTGATATGTTTTGTAGTATTGATTTCCAGTGCCCACCTGTTTGGTTGGCTAAAAAAGTGTATGCCCTTTTCTTGAATACATACAGAAAAAGACGCATACACCCTTTTTGGCCAATTGCAATGTTGGCAATGTTCAGCCCCTTTTCTTGTGCTTAATGGCGAGTCCTTTCTACCTCTTCCAATCCCTTTCCTGCCATTCTCCGTTGCTTACAAGTCCTTTCCTCTGACTTTCCTCAAGACATTTTTCAGTGATAGATATTTTCAACTCTGCAGTTTCATGAATTTTAGTGTCCCTGAGTTCCATTTTTCAACTTGTGTTTATGGGAACTGGCCACAAAGCAGCGGAATTTCCTCAAGCCCTATTCTGTTTCCATGGGCAACCCTAGCCTTTGGTCAATTCGTCTTCCTGATTGGAAATAAGAGTGACATGTGCCTGTCCGAACAGCTAGGACTTGTCTCTCATTGTTCCTCCTCCTTCTGCTTCATCCTCTGGACAAATTCCAAACTGTCTGCAACAGGATGTTGACAGTGCTGACATCTCCAAGTGGGGAGACTGTTCGTAAAGACGCTGGAGGGGTGAACCCGAGCACCAGGAGATGAGGAGATGAGATGCCTTTTCCAAACTCTTCCCGATCAGACGGTATACCATCCTCTGGGTGTGACAGGCATGTTTTAGCTGTAGGAAGTGTCCCATTCATGTGAGGAGAACACCAGGGCTTTTACAAAATCAGTGTCTCTCCACAACCCAAACTGGGGAATTTTTTAAGCTACGGCTACACATATGTTCATTAAGGGCCTTGGGAAGTAGGCAGAGTCCAAACTTTAGATGATTGAAGTCTTCAGGGTCAGAAGCACTCACCACCGGCTTCCCTTAGGTTCCATTTTAACTGTCATTAATAGATGATGTCAATAAAAATATCTATTCTTTTTCAGATTATTTCCCCTTATAGGTTATTGTAAAATATTGAGTGTAGTTCCCGGGGCTATACAGTAGTTCCTTGTTGATGATCGATTTTATACATAGCAGTGTGTATGTGTTAATCCCAAACTGTTAATTTATCCCTCCTCCCACCTTTCCCCTTTGGTAATAATAAATTATAAGATTTTATACTTCTCAGAATTGGGGGAACTGAAAGAGAGGTATCATTTTCAATGGAAAAGCATTTAAAACAAGATTGAAGCTTTAACCAAGATTTTTAGATGTACATCCTTGGAAAGAAATCACTTCGTTTCTCTAATATTGACCTGACAAATAAGACAAACCTTTTCACTGAACTTGCTTCTAATAAAGTGATGGAAATATCAAACGGGAGTGTTAGAAACATCTTATTTTACCCGAGCCTTATACACTGTTCTATGTTAATTACAGTTTGGCTCAAACATCTGTTCATTGAAGTTACAATGTTCTCAATTTCTGTTACTGATCCTCCAGAGTGGACCCCAACAAGTGTCCCCCTGCCCAGTGTCATTGGAGCCAACAGATTGAGACTGAGTTTGGTTCAGAAGCAAAGGAAACTTTATATTTTGATCAGAGAATGGAGAGGTGAGAGCATGTGCTACCCCGTGGGCTGTGGGCTGGGCTGCTGTGTAGAGATCCTGTCAGAGTCAGTGGGAGGGAGGGGGCGGAGCTCTCGAGGGCCCGGTTGGCTGCAGCTCAGGCTCTATATCGCGGAGTGTGCACTGTGTCCCAGGAGCTGAGGTGTCGACCCAGCCATTCCGCACTAGGAAATCTGGTCTGAAGTGCCGGCTGTTGAACCTCTGTATGCGGGGCCCTAGGAGCACGTGAAATTAGACAAAGCACAAAGGATAAAAAAGGTTAGACTTTATTTTATTGCCCAGATTCTATTTTTATCTCCCAGGGATTTTTAAGGGGCTTTGCCTGGGAAAAAGCCCTCTTCTGCCTTTTGTCCCCTTCCTCATTCTTAGAGTGCTGAGGGTGCAGACCCTTCTTCTGTAACTGCTGAGTGCTGAGTTAGGAGCCCTCATACCCGTGGGCGAGGGTCAGAACTTCTCCCCAGCAGCCTCCAGGTGACGTTGATTGTCCCCAGGCCTCCTGCCTCCCCGCTCGTCCGCCTGAGCACCAGTATTGGAAGCGTTATAGATTCTAATGACCTTTAAGGGTCCAGGAAGGAGATGTGCAGTGACGCTGTGAGGTCCAGTTTCACCCCGCCCTGCATTTGTTCGGCCACCTTAGGCTGACCGTTTCTGCCAGCCTAGATGCTCTGACCAGTAGTCTGCACTTTCTTCAATTAGGCCCCTGAATTAACGTAAAAAGAGCACCAGGTGTCAGGACCCTGCCTGCTCAATTCCCAGACAGTCCAGGGTCAGTGGTGATGAAGGACCATGATGGCCACTGAGTCAACAGCCTTTTGAAGTAAACAGGAGTCCAGCCGGTCTTATTGGCCACCATCATCACAGTGTCTGTAGGGTCTTCTATGGTGACAGCGTGATATACGTTTCCCCCGCCAAGATTATTAGGTCCGCTCTGGGTGCAGTAAGTCCTGCAAGCAGTAGTCTACTCTTTTGGGACACACTCTTGTTGTTTTATGAGAGAAACTCCAGGTCAAGTGATGGTCACATGAGTCGTCATGGTGCCCCTTTACCCCGGTTATCTCTCTGGAGTTTGGAGTTGGAGGGCCTCCTCACTCGAGGTCAGTGTGCCCACGGAGCAAACCCTGCAACTTCAGGGCATGGTTGGGGCCTAGGATCACCACGTGGGGTCCTTTTCCCTTAGGAGGGAGGTGGCCTTTTGTGCTGCTGATTTCCAGGTTTTCAGATACCGCCAGTATCTTGGCCAGATGTGGCGGTGGGCCAAGCCCATTGGTGACCGTAGTTTATCCTACCGGGATGGCATTCTTGCATTGTTCCATTTCAAGTGGTCCCAGTTTTTGCACTAATACTCCAATAGCGATTCACCATTCACCAGGAATGTAAAGGTCAAAGGGTTTAGCTAAATTAGGGAGTTCCAGGGCAAGGGTCTGAATTGACTGCTCTTTCCATTCTTGAAAGGCCACTTCTGGATTCTATTCAAAAGGATCATCATCTTTTCCTTTCAGTGTTTCATATAGAGGCCCAGCTAGTAGACTGTAGTTAGGGATCCAGAAGCACCAACCCTGGCCTCCCCAGGAACCCCTAAGCTGTCTTCTAGTTTTAGAAATGGGTAAGGCTGTAAATTGTTTCTTCCCTTTCCTGAGATGGGCTTCTCCGACCTTCTGTGAGAATGAAGCCCAGGCAGGTCACCGTAGTCTGTGATATTTGAGCTTTTTATTTGACAACTTCTATCCTTTATTGGCTTGGTAGTTCAGAGGTCTCCTTAGTAGGGCTGGCGATCAGAATGTCGTCTGCATATTGAAGGAGTGTTTCCTTTTCCAGAGGTAGAACTTTTAGGTCTTTAACTGAGCTTTCCCCAAAGATGGTGTGGGAATTTTTGAACCCTTGGGGCAACACGGCCCAGAAGTATTGTTTTAGTTGTATGTTGAGTCCTGCCACTCACAAGCCAAAATTTCTTGTGACTCTGGGACTAATAGAATACAAAAGAAGGCATCATTGAAGACTAATACAGAATACCATGTCCCGGTGGTTGGTAGAATGACCAGCAGGGTGTAGGATTTAGGAACTACTGGAGGTATATCCTCGGTGGCTTCACTGACTGTCCTGACATCCTTTACCAGGACTCCAGCAGCCCATGGGGCTCTCGAGGTCAGGCCAATCCCAGGATATGGAGCTCACCTGGGCAGGTACCCCACCCCCACCGCAGCCCACGGTGCTCTCCTGTTCAGGCCCCCCCCAGGATATGGGGTTCCCTGGGCAGGTTCCCCTGCAGCCCATGGGGCTCTCATGGTCAGGCCCCTCCCAGGATACAGAGCTACCCTTGCAGTTACCCTGGCAGGGCTGGGCACACAGGTACCGTGCACATCGCCCTCATTGCAGAGCACTTCCAGCTCACCTGTCACTCAGATCTGACACAGAGCACCTCAGAGCAGGACTTGAACTAAGAAACAGCAGCTCCAACAGGTCTGTGACCCTGGGCATCACTCTGTGTGGCCTCCCTCCACCTGGTCTTCCAGAGACTTCCACTGCACCCGGGGCACCAGGCCTCTGTCTCCACCCACCACCCACCCCTCCTCTCCCTGACTCCTGGGTCCCTCTCATTAGGAGAGGGTTTTCTTGAAGTTGTCTCCCACTCATGGGCCAGATAATATAATTAGAAAACAAGCCAGAGCTGCAACCCCTTGTCTATCCTGACTCTCAGGAGCCCACACCTGTTCCTTAGACCTGGCCGATTCAGCAAGTTCCAGTTTCTGCAACTGTGAGCGCCTGAGGGGTGATTATTGGCTGGCCTGGGAAGCCTGACCGTGCCGGCCAGCCCTCCCCAGGTGTGCCTGTTTGAGATCAATATAAACACCGCTCCAGGCAGCAAGAGCCCCTGCAGCTGTGCCTGACGCCATTTTCTCTGCCCTGTCAGCAGTCTTGGGGCTGGACTGGTGGGAGGGAGTGAGAGGCCACGGCTTTGTGGGTGGTCCAGTGTGAGTGGGGCTCTGCTGGACTTTCTGCAGCAGTTACCAAGATGCCACCTGCTAAAGAAGAGGATGTGTCACCCATACCTGCCTCTGGAATTTCTCCCTGGGCAGAGGTGAGTGAGGAAGAAAGCAGTGGGGGCCCGGACAGCAGGGGTATCTCAGGCAGGGAAATGGAAAGCTTCCAGAAGAGTACCCAGGGCCAGGACCATCCTGGCTGACCTGCAGGCACCAAATCGTCTGGCATGCTGTCGCTCATGTGGCTCCATGGCCCTTCCTCTAGGCTTTCAAATCCTTGTACATATTCAGGTGTTTTACCTGGGAAGGGTGGGAACATTTCAGCAGCAGCTGGCCTGGGGCTCGGCCCACATTTACTCACAGATGCCTTGGCACGGTCCCCCAGCTTTGCAATGAGGACGCTTGTTGTGTGGGGCCTGCTGGCTGAATGGGAGATGATTCCCCACCACTGGCCAACTACAGAATTGTTTACAACTGGAGCAAGTGCCCTGATACGGTTTTCCTCTGTGTAACTGGTGGGTTCTGTTTTTTTTTTCTTTTTTTCATTTTTGGTTCAAGGTAGATTTTATTCCTCTTTTTTGTATTTACAGATATAAGCATGGAAATAATTTATTCATATAAATACATGTATGTGAAGGGAAGAATATTTTTTCTGTTTTACTTTTTGTAATTTTGAATTTTATTTTATTTTTTTATACAGCAGGTTCTTTTTGGTTATCTATTTTATACATATAAATGTATACATGCCAATCCCAATCTCTCAATCCTCCCACCACCACCCCCCAACAGCTTTCCCCCCTTGGTGTCCATACGTTTGTTGTCTACATCTGTTGCTCTATTTCTGCCTTAAAAAACGGTTCATCTATATAATTTTTCTAGGTTCCACATATATGCATTAATATACAAGATTTGTTTTTCTATTTCTGACTTACTTCACTCTGTATGACAGTCTCTAGATCCATCAACGTCTCTACAAATGACCCAATTTCATTCCTTTTTATGGCTTAGTAATATTCCATTTTATATTTGTACCACATCTTTATGCATTCGTCTGTTTGTGGGCATTTAGGTTGCTTCCATTACCTGGATATTGTAAATAGTGATGCAATGAACATTGAGGTGAATGTCTCTTTTTGATTTATGGTTTTGTCTGGGTATATGACCAGTAGTGGGATTGTTGTATCATATGGTAATTCTATTCTTAGTTTTATAAGAAACTCCATAATGTTCTCCACAGTGACTGTATCAATTTACATTCCCAACAATAGTGGAAGAGGGTTCCTTATCTCCACACCCTTTCCAGCATTTGTTGTTTGTAGATTTTCTGATGATGCCCATTCTAACAGGTGTGAGGTGATACACCATGGATGAGTCCATTTCGTTGAGCAAAGAGTAGGTCTTGTCTATTACATATTTGGCTTATGGAATGGTATGTGTGCTAATTTCAATCTCTGGTTTTATACAGCACCCCAACTCAACTTTCCCCTTAAGCAAGCATAATTTTTTATCTAAATGTGAGACTGTTCGGTTTTGTAATTCAGTTTATGTGTAGCCAAGTTTACACTCCCTCTATTAGTGATATCTTATGATAATTATCTTTCTCTGTGTGACATATTTCTCTTAGAATCATCATACTTAAATCCACTCAATTTGCTGCTACAGGCCTGATGACATTGATTTCATTGCTGAGTGATATTCCATTGTACGTAAGTAGCACAACTCCTTTATCCATTTTTTTCTTTCTGGGATATTTAATTTGTACTGGACTCGAGGTTCTTGTAAACAGAGCAGCCCTAAATTTTGTGTTGGCTGTGTCTTGTTGATTTTAATTTTCCTAAGCTATAGGGCCAAAAGTGGAAGTGCCCTAGTCTCTGTAGCTTTGTTTTTCAGATGTTTCAGGATACACCATAAACATCTCCAGAGTGTCTGTTGGCAATTTACATCCCGCCCATCAGCATAACAAGGCTCCCTGTTCTCCATGGCCTGTCCTGTGTTTCTGGTTTTTACACTTTTTTCAGATGGCCCTTTTGACGAATGGGAAATGAGACTTCATTGTAGTACGGATTTCCATTGCTCGAGTGCTTGGTTGGCCAAAAAGTGCATATGCGTTTTTTCCTGAATATATTCAGGAAAAAATGTATACGCACTGTTCGTGCAAGTGCATCACTGTCAAAGATCTGCCGCTTTTCACATGTTTTAAATGCAATTCCAATCTACCTCCTGAAATATGATTCCTCAATTCTGCCTCGTTTTCAAGTCCTCTTTGCAGACTTACTTCAATATATTTTTGCCAATAGCTGTCATTTATAACTCTGCAGGTTTGTGAATTACAGTGCCCGTGATTTCCTTTCTTAACTCGCTTCCTTGAAAGCTGGCCACAAAACCGCAGGGTTGCTTCAGGCCGTAATCAGGGTGTGGCACGGCAATCTGAGCCTTTGGTTAATTCCTCTTCCTGGTGGGAAATTAGAGTTAAATGTGCCCCTCCAGACACCTGCCTCACTCCCAGCCCCTTGGTGATGTGTGTCCTCTGGTTTGAGGCCACATGTGATGGGTTCCTCATCTTTTGATGATGTGGCCCCACTGGTGTGAGGACACTCCTGCCTGCTTCCCATCCCCTTGGTGATGTGGTCCCTCCGGCGAGAGTCTGATCCTGGTTGGGTTCCTCACACTTGTGTGAGGTGGGCCCTCTTCTCTGAGGTCACTCCTGCCTGGCTAGCACACCCCGCCTTGGCGACGTCGGACCTCAGGTGGCAGTTGGAGCCTGCTGGGAGCCTCCTCCCCTCGGTGATGAGGCCCTCTGGCATCAGGCCCTAACTGCTGGGTTCCCACATTTTCTGATACGTCCTAAGTGGTGCGAGGGCACTCCTGCCAGGTTCCCATCCCCATGGGCATGTGGGCCTTCTGCTCTAAGGTCCCAACACCTGTGTTGTTCACCGTTTCATGATGTTGGCTCTCTGGTGTTAGTTCACTCAGGCCTAGATCCCATAGACTCTGTGCTCTGAGCCGCCTGCTGGGAGGTTCCTACTGCTGAATTCCTTACCTTTTCTATTCTTTGGGTTCTGTGTTTTCATGCTCCTCCTTCCTGACTCACTCCCAGCCCCTTTGTGATGTAGGTCCTCTGGCTTGTTGCCACATGTGCTGGTTTCCTCACCTTTATTGATGTGGCCCCACTGGTGTGAGGACACTCCTGCCTGGTTCCCATCCACTTGGTGATGGGGGCCCTCTGGTGAGAGCCTGATCCTGGCTGGATTCCTCACCCTTCTGTGAGGTAGACCCTCTGCTGTGAGGTCACTCCTGCCTGGCTGGCACACGTCACCTTGGCGATGTGGGCCCTCAGTTGGGAGTTGGTGCCTGCTGGGAGTCTCCTCCCCTTGGTAATGAGGGCCCTCTGGCGTCAGGCCCTAACTCATGGGCTCCCAAAATTTTCTGATGTGCGCCCTGTCGTGCGAGTACACTCCTGCCGGGGTCCCATCCCCATGGGGATGTTGGCTTTCTGCTCTGAGGTCCCAACGGCTGGGTGGCTCACAGTGTCAGAACGTGGGCCCTCTGCTGTGAGTTCACTCCGGCATGGATCCCATAGCCTCAGTGCTCTGGGCCACCTGCTTGGAGCTTCCAGCGGCGGGGTTCCTCACCTTTTTATTCTATGGGCCCTCTGTTGTGAGTCTCCTCCTGCATGCCTCACTCCCAGCCCTTTCGTGATGTGTGTCCCCTTATTTGAGGCCACATGTGCTGTGTTCCTCACCTTTGGCTGATGTGGCCCCACTGGTGTGAGGACACTCCTGCCTGGTTTCCATCCCCTTGGTGATGTGGGCCCTCTGGTTAGAGTCTGATCCTGGTTGGGTTCCTCACACTTCTGTGAGGTGGGCCCTCTGCTGTGAGGTAACTCCTGCCTGGCTTGCTCCCATTGCCTTGGTGACGTCGGCCCTCTGGTGGCATTTGGAGCCTGCTGGTAGCCTCCTCTCCTCGGTGATGAGGGCCCTCTGGCGTCAGGCCCTAACTGCTGGGTTCCCACATTTTCTGATACGTGTTAAGTTGTGCGAGGACACTCCTGCGAGGTTCCTATCCCCATGGGGATGTGGGTCTTCTGCTCTGAGGTTCCACCGGCTGGGTTGCTCACAGTTTCATGATGTGGGCCCTCTGCTGTGAGTTCACTGTGGCCTGGATCCCATAGACTCCGTGCTCTGGGCCACCTGCTGGGAGGTTCAAACTGCTGGATTCCTCACATTTTTTATTCTGTGGGCCCTGTGTTGTTAGGCTACTCCTGCTTGCCTCACTCGGAGCACCTTGGAAATGTGGGTCCTCTGGTTTAGGCCACATGTGCTGGGTTCCTCACCTTTCTATAATGTGGCCACACTGGTGTGAGGACACTGCTGCCTTTTTCCGATCCCCTTGGTGATGTGGGCTCTCTGGTGAGAGTCTTATCCTGGCTGGTTTCCTCACCCTTCTGTGAGGTAGACCTTCTGCTGTGAGGTCACTCCTGCCTGGCTGGCACACATCACCTTGGCGACGTGGGCCCTCAGTTGGGAGTTGGTGCCTGCTGGGGGTCTCCACCCCTCGGTAATGAGGGCCCTCTGGTGTCAGACCCTAACTCCTGGGCTCCCAAAATTTTCTGATGTGCGCCCTGTGGTGCGACTACACTCCTGCCAGGTTCCCAACCCCATGGGAATGTGGGCCTTCTGCTCTGAGGTCCCAACGGTGGGTTGCTCAGTTTCATGATGAGGGTTCTCTGGTGTGAGTTCACTCCGCCCTGGATCCAATAGCCTCGCTGCTCCTGGCTGCCTGCGGGGAGGTTCCAACTGCGGGATTCCTCACCTTTTTTCTTCTATGGGCCCTCTGTTTTGAGACTCCTCCTGCCTGCCTGACTCCCAGCCCCTTGGTGATGTGTGTCCCCTGGTTTGAGGCTATGTGTGCTGGGTCCCTCACCTTTCGATTATGTGGCCCCACTGGTTTGAGGACACTCCTGCCTGGTTCCTATCCCCTTGGTGATGTGGGCCCTCTGGTGAGAGTCTGATCCTGGCTGGGTTCCTCACCCTTCTGTGAGGTGGACCCTCTGCTGTGAGGTCACTCCTGCCTGGCTGGCACGCCCCACCTTGGCAACGTCGGCCCTCTTGTGGCAGTTGGAGCCTGCTGGGGGCTTCCTCTCCTCGGTGATGAGGGCCCTCTGGCGTCAGGCCCTAACTTCTGGGCTCCCAAAATTCTCTAATGTGCGCCCTGTGGTGCGAGTACACTCCTGCCAGGTTCCCAACCACATGGGAATGTGGGCCTTCTGCTCTGAGGTCCCAACGGCTGGGTTGCTCACAGTTTCATGATGAGGGCCCTCTGTTTTGTGTTCAGTCAGGCCTGGATCCCATATCCTCGCTGCTCCTGGCCGCCTGCTGGGAGGTTCCAACTGCGGGATTCCTCACCTTTTTTATTCTATGGGCCCTCTGTTTTGAGGCTCCTCCTGCCTGCCTCACTCCCAGCCCCTTGGTGATGTGTGTCCTCTAGTTTGAGGCCACGTGTGCTGGGTCCATCACATTTCGGTGATGTGGCCCCACTGGTGTGAGGACACTCCTGCCTGGTTTCCATTCCCTTGGTGATGTGGGCCCTCTGGTGAGAGTCTGATCCTCTTTGGGTTCCTCACACTTTTGTGTGGTTGGCCCTCTGCTCTGAGGTCACTCCTGCCTGGCTGGCACACACCGCATTGGTGACGTCAGCCCTCTGGTAGCAGTTGGAGGTTGCTGGGAGCCTCCTCTCCTCAGTGATGAGGGCCCTCTGGCGTCTGGCCCTAACTGCTGGGCTCCCCACATTTTCTGATGTGTGCCCACTGGTGCGATGACACTCCTGCTTGGTTCCCTCCCCCATGGGGATGTGGGCCTTGTGCTCTGAGGTCACAACGGCTGGGTTGCTTACAGTATCACGATGAGGGCCCTCTGTTGTGAGTTCATCACTGCCTGGATCCCATAGCCTCGGTGATCTGGGCCGCCTGCTGGGATGTTCCAACGACTGGATTCCTCACCTTTTTTATACAATGGGCCATGTGTTGGGAGGTTAATCCTGCCTGCCTCGCTCCGAGACCTATGGTGATGTGGGTCCTCTGGTTTGAGGCCACATGTGCTGGGTACCTCAACTTTCGAAGATGTGGTCCCACTGGTGTGAGGACACTCCTGCCTGGTTCCCAGCCCCTTGCTCTTGTGGGCACTCTGGTGAGGGTCTGATCATTCCTGGGTTCCTTACCCTTCTGTGAGGTGGGCCCTCTGATGTGAGGTCACTCCTGCATGGCTGGCTCACGTCGCCTTGGCGACGTGGGTCTTCTGTTGGCCACTGAAGCATACTGGGAGCCTCCTACCCTCTTTAATGAGGGCCCTGGAAAAAACGCATATGCCCTTTTTGACCAAGTGCATCATTGTCGACATTCTGACTCTTTTCCTATACTTTCAGAGGATTTCCCGTCTACCTCCTGAAATCGTAGTCCTGGAATTCTGCCCCACGTTCAAGTCCTCTTTGTAGCCTTACTTCAATATATTTTTCGATGATAGCTGTCATTTATAACTCTGCAGGTTTGTGAATTACAGTGCCCCTGAGCTCCTTTCTTCAACTCGCTTTCTTGTGAGCTGGCCGCAAAACCGCAGGATTGCTTCAGGCCCTAATCTGGTTCCGCCACGGCATGCTGAACCTTTGGCTAATTCCCCTTCCTGGTTGGTAATGAGCATTAAATTTGCCCGTGCAGACACCTACAGCTAGTCTCTCATTGGTTCTCCCTATTCCTGTTCATCTTGCGCAGAAATTGCAAACTGTGCCAAACAGGAGGTTAAAGACACTGACTCTTCAGGTAGGGACAGTGTAAGTAAAGCGTCTGGAATGGTGAACCCGAGTACCAGAGGACGAAAACTGAGACGCATTTAAAAACGTTTCCCGGTCACACGGTGGACCATACTCTGGGATTCCCATGCATGTTTTAGCTGAAGGTAGAATCCTTTAAACCTGGAGAGTTGGGACCCATGGAATGTGTACCATGCAGTATGACTTCAAAGGGTCTGCATTTGCTCACTGAACCTCACCAATGGTATCCGCCCGAAGTGTCCAGCCTTATGTCTCACCGACTTCTAGGTGTAGATGTGGTAACTCCTGGTTGCATCACAAGCCCTGAATGAATTATTTAAGAATTGCTCTCTATTTCACTATGATTGTGTTTTGTTTTTATAATTTATTTTGATAATGGGATTTATCGGATTTTCACGACTGCATTTATGGCACTGTACACATGCCTGATTCTCTTACGGAGACATATAAATCCATGGGTGTTAAGATTCTTAATTGGCAGGTGTATTCCTAGGCATTGAATATGGGGTGTTTAGTCCATTTGGTTGAGCAAGGAGTAGGTCTTGACTATTAAATGTTTGGCTTATGGAACAGTATCTGTTCTAATTTCAATCTCTGGTTTTATGCAGCACCCCAACTCACCTTTCCCCTTAAGCAAGCATAAGTTGTTTTTCTAAATTTGAGACCCTGTTCTGTTTTGTAATTCAGTTCATGTGTAGCCAAGTTCACATTCGGTGTATTAGTGATATCTTAATGTTTCTTTTTCTGTGTGACTTATTTCACTTAGAATCATCGTATCTGAATCCACTCATTATGCCGCGACGGGCCTGATGACATAGATTTCATTGCTGAGTGATATTCAATTGTACGTATGCACCACAAATTCTTTATCCATTTTTTGTTTTCTCGGATATTTAACTTGTACCGTAGACGAGGTTCTTGTTAACAGAGCCGTCCCAAACATTGGGGTGGCTGTGTTTTTTTGATTTTAATTTCCCTAAGCTATAGGACCATAAGTGGAAGTGCCATAGGCTGTGTTGCTTTGTTTCCTACGTGTTTCAGGAAACACCATACACTTCTCCAGAGTGGCTGTTGACAATTTACATCCCGCCCATCAGCATAACAAGGCTCCCTCTTCTCCATGACCTGTCCTGCCTTTCTGGATTTTACACTTTATTCAGATGGCCCGTTTGACCGGGGGGCAGTGAGACTTCATTGTAGGGCCGATTTCCTTTACACGCTTGCTTGGTTGGCCAACAAGAGCGTATGCGTTTTTTCCTGAATATATTCAGGAAAAAACGCATACGCCCTTTTTGGCCAAGTACATCATTGTCTACATTCTGCCTCTTTTCCTATGCTTTTAGTGCAATTCCAGTCTACCCCCTGAAATCTTTTTCCTGAAATTCTGCTCGCTTTCAAGTCCTCTTCGAAGACTTACTTCAGTACATTTTTGGACGATAGCTGTCATTCATAACTCTGCAGGTTTGTGAATTACAGTGCCCCTGAGCTCCTTTCTTCAACTCGCTTTCTTGTGAGCAGCGACAAAACCGCAGGATTGCTTCAGGCCCTAATCTGTTTCCGGCAGGGTATGCTGAAGCTTTGGTTAATTCCTCTTCCTGGTGGGAAATGAGTGTTCCATTTGCCCGTGCAGACACCTACAGCTAGTCTCTCATTGGTTCTCCCTATTCCTGTTCATCTTGCGCAGAAATTGCAAAGTGTGCCAAACAGGAGGTTAAAGGCACTGACTCTCCAAGTGGGGAGAGTGTTAGTAAAGCGTCTGGAATGGTGAACCCGAGTATCAGGGTTCGAAAACTGAGATGCATTTGAAAACGTTTCCCAATCACACGGTCGACCATACTCTGGGTTTCCCATGCATGTTTTAGCTGAAGGAAGGATCGCTTAAACCTGGAGAGTTGGGAACCATGGAATGTGTAACATGGAGTATGACTTGAAAGGATCTGCGTTTGCTCACCGAATCTCACCGATGCTATCAGCCCGAAGTGTCCAGCCTTATGTCTCACACAGCTCTGGGTGTAGATGTGGTAAATCCAGGTTGCATCACAAGGCCTGAATGAATTATTTAAGAATTGCTCTCTATTTCACTATCATTGTGTTTTGTATTTGAAATTTCTTTTGATAATGGGATTTATCGGATTTTCACTGCTGCATTTAGGCCGCTGTACACACGCTTGATTTCCTTAGGAAGAAATATAAATCCATGGGTTTTAAGATTATTACTTGTCAGGTATATTCCCAGGCGTTGAATATGGGGTGTTGAGTCCATTTCGTTGAGCAAGGAGTAGGTCTTTTCTATTATATATTTGGCTTATGGAACGGTATCTGTGCTAATTTCAATGTCTTGTTTTATGCAGCACCCCAACTCACCTTTCCCAATAAGCAAGCATAAGATGGTTTTCTAAATTTGAGATCCTGTTCTGTTTTGTAATTCAGTTCATGTGTAGCCAAGTTTACATTCCGTGTATTAGTGATATCTTATGATGTTTCTTTTTCTGTGTGAGTTATTTCTCGTAGAATCATCGTACCTGAATCCACTCATTATGCCACTATGGGCCTGATGACGTAGATTTCATTGCTGAGTGATATTCCATTGTACGTGCGTACCACAATTTCTATATCCAGTTTTTGCTTTCTCGGATATTTAACTTGTACCGTAGATAAGGTTCTTGTAAACAGAGTCGTCCCAAATATTGGGGAGGCCGTGTGTTTTTGATTTTAATTTCCCTAAGCTATAGGACCATAAGTGGAAGTACCATAGGCTGTGTTGCTTTGTTTCCTACGTGTTTCAGGAAACACCATACACTTCTCCAGAGTGGCTGTTGGCAGTTTACATCCCGCCCATCAGCGTAACAAGGCTCCCTGTTCTCCATGACCTGTCCTGCCTTTCAGGATTTTACACTTTTTTCCTATGGCCCTTTTGACCGGGGGGCAGTGAGACTTCATTTTAATGCAGATATACTTTACACTCTTGCTTGGTTGGTCAAAAAGTGCGTATGCGTTTTTTCCTGAATATATTCAGGAAAAAACGCATATGCCCTTTTTGGCCAAGTGAATCATTGTCGACATTCTGCGTCTTCCTATGCTTTAAGTGCAATTCCATTCTACCACTGAAATCGTTTTCCTGAAATTCTGCCCCGCTTTCAAGTCCTCTTCGGAGATTACTTCATACATTTTTGGACGATAGCTGTCATTCATAACTCTGCAGGTTTGTGAATTACAGTGCCCCTGAGCTCCTTTCTTCAACTCGCTTTCTTGTGAGCTGGCCGCAAAACCACCGGATTGCCTCAGGCCCTAATCTGTTTCTGGAAGGCACGCTGAGCTTAGGGTTAATTCTTCTTCCTGGTGGGAAATGAGCGTTCCATTTGCCCGTGCAGACACCTACAGCTAGTCTCTCATTGGTTCTCCCTATCCCTGTTCATCTTGCGCAGAAATTGCAAAGTGTGCCAAACAGGAGGTTAAAGGCACTGACTCTCCAAGTGGGGAGAGTGTTAGTAAAGCGTCTGGAATGGTGAACCCGAGTACCATGGGACGAAAACTGAGATGCGTTTGAAAACGTTTCCCAATCACACAGTGGACCATACTCTGGGTTCCCATGCATGTTTTAGCTGAAGGAAGAATCCCTTAAACCTGGAGAGTTGGGACCCATGGAATGGGTACCATACAGTATGACTTCAAAGGGTCTGCGTTTGCTCACCGAACCTCACCAATGCTATCAGCCCGAAGTGTCCAGCCTTATATCTCACCCAGCTCTGGGTGTAGATATGGTAAATCCCGGTTGCATCACAAGCCCTGAATGAATTATTTAAGAATTGCTCTCTATTTCACTGTCATTGTGTTTTGTTTTTGAAACTTATTTTGATAATGGGATTTATCGGATTTTCACTGCTGCGTTTAGGCCACTGTACACACTCTTGATTTCCTTATTGAGACGTATAAATCCATGGGTCTTAAGATTCTTACTTGTCAGGTATATTTCCAGGCGTTGAATATGGGGTGTTGAGTCCATTTCGTTGAGCAAGGAGTAGGTCTTGTCTATTATATACTTGGCTTATGGAACGGTATCTGTGCTAATTTCAATCTGTGATCTTATGAAGCACCCCAACTCACCTTTCCCCATAAGCAAGCATAAGTTTGTTTTCTAAATTTGAGACCCTGTTCTGTTTTCTAATTCAGTTCATGTGTAGCCAAGTATACGTTCCGTGTATTAGTGATATATTATGATTTTTGTTTTTCTTTGTGACTTATTTCTCGTAGAATCGTCGTACCTGAATCCACTCATTATGCCGCTACGGGCCTGATGACGTAGATCTCATTGCTGAGTGATATTCCATTGTACGTACGTACCACAACTTCTTTATCCATTTTTTGCTTTCTCGGATATTTAACTTGTACCGTAGACGAGGTTCTTGTAAACAGAGCTGTCCCAAATTTTGGGGTGGCTGTGTGTTTTTGATTTTAATTTTCCTAAGCTATAGGACCCTAAGTGGAAGTGCCATAGGCTGTGTTGCTTTGTTTCCTACGTGTTTCAGGAAACACCATACACTTCTCCAGAGTGGCTGTTGGCAATTTACATCCCGCCCATCAGCATAACAAGGCTCCCTGTTCTCCATGGCCTGTCCTGTGTTTCTGGTTTTTACACTTTTTTCAGATGGCCCTTTTGACGAATGGGAAATGAGACTTCATTGTATTACGGATTTCCATTGCTCGAGTGCTTGGTTGGCCAAAAAGGGCATATGCGTTTTTTCCTGAATATATTCAGGAAAAAATGTATACGCACTGTTCGTCCAAGTGCATCACTGTCAAAGATCTGCCGCTTTTCACAGGTTTTAAATGCAATTCCAATCTACCTCCTGAAATATGATTCCTCAATTCTGCCTCGTTTTCAAGTCCTCTTTGCAGACTTACTTCAATATATTTTTGCCAATAGCTGTCATTTATAACTCTGCAGGTTTGTGAATTACAGCGCCCGTGATTTCCTTTCTTAACTCCTTCCTTGAAAGCTGGCCACAAAACCGCAGGTTTGCTTCAGGCCGTAATCAGGGTGTGGCACGGCACTCTGAGCCTTTGGTTAATTCCTCTTCCTGGTGGGAAATTAGAGTTAAATGTGCCCCTCCAGACACCTGCCTCACTCCCAGCCCCTTGGTGATGTGTGTCCTCTGGTTTGAGGCCACATGTGATGGGTTCCTCATCTTTTGATGATGTGGCCCCACTGGTGTGAGGACACTCCTGCCTGCTTCCCATCCCCTTGGTGATGTGGTCCCTCCGGCGAGAGTCTGATCCTGGTTGGGTTCCTCACACTTCTGTGAGGTGGGCCCTCTTCTCTGAGGTCACTCCTGCCTGGCTAGCACACCCCGCCTTGGCGACGTCGGACCTCTGGTGGCAGTTGGAGCCTGCTGGGAGCCTCCTCCCCTCGGTGATGAGGCCCTCTGGCATCAGGCCCTAACTGCTGGGTTCCCACATTTTCTGATACGTCCTAAGTGGTGCGAGGGCACTCCTGCCAGGTTCCCATCCCCATGGGCATGTGGGCCTTCTGCTCTAAGGTCCCAACACCTGTGTTGTTCACCGTTTCATGATGTTGGCTCTCTGGTGTTAGTTCTCTCAGGCCTAGATCCCATAGACTCTGTGCTCTGAGCCGCCTGCTGGGAGGTTCCTACTGCTGGGTTCCTTACCTTTTCTATTCTTTGGGTTCTGTGTTTTCATGCTCCTCCTTCCTGACTCACTCCCAGCCCCTTTGTGATGTAGGTCCTCTGGTTTGAGGCCACATGTGCCGGTTTCCTCACCTTTATTGATGTGGCGCCACTGGTGTGAGGACACTCCTGCCTGGTTCCCATCCCCTTGGTGATGTGGGCCCTGTGGTGAGAGCCTGATCCTGGCTGGATTCCTCACCCTTCTGTGAGGTAGACCCTCTGCTGTGAGGTCACTCCTGCCTGGCTGGCACACGTCACCTTGGCGATGTGGGCCCTCAGTTGGGAGTTGGTGCCTGCTGGGAGTCTCCTCCCCTCGGTAATGAGGGCCCTCTGGCGTCAGGCCCTAACTCATGGGCTCCCAAAATTTTTTGATGTGCGCCCTGTCGTGCGAGTACACTCCTGCCAGGGTCCCATCTCCATGGGGATGTTGGCTTTCTGCTCTGAGGTCCCAACGGCTGGGTTGCTCACAGTGTCAGAACGTGGGCCCTCTGCTGTGAGTTCACTCCGGCATGGATCCCATAGCCTCGGTTCTCTGGGCCACCTGCTTGGAGCTTCCAGCGGCGGGGTTCCTCACCTTTTTATTCTATGGGCCCTCTGTTGTGAGTCTCCTCCTGCATGCCTCACTCCCAGCCCTTTCGTGATGTGTGTCCCCTTATTTGAGGCCACATGTGCTGTGTTCCTCACCTTTGGCTGATGTGGCCCCACTGGTGTGAGGACACTCCTGCCTGGTTTCCATCCCCTTGGTGATGTGGGCCCTCTGGTTAGAGTCTGATCCTGGTTGGGTTCCTCACACTTCTGTGAGGTGGGCCCTCTGCTGTGAGGTAACTCCTGCCTGGCTTGCTCCCATTGCCTTGGTGACGTCGGCCCTCTGGTGGCATTTGGAGCCTGCTGGTAGCCTCCTCTCCTCGGTGATGAGGGCCCTCTGGCGTCAGGCCCTAACTGCTGGGTTCCCACATTTTCTGATACGTGTTAAGTTGTGCGAGGACACTCCTGCGAGGTTCCTATCCCCATGGGGATGTGGGTCTTCTGCTCTGAGGTTCCACCGGCTGGGTTGTTCACAGTTTCATGATGTGGGCCCTCTGCTGTGAGTTCACTGTGGCCTGGATCCCATAGACTCCGTGCTCTGGGCCACCTGCTGGGAGGTTCAAACTGCTGGATTCCTCACATTTTTTATTCTGTGGGCCCTGTGTTGTTAGGCTACTCCTGCTTGCCTCACTCGGAGCACCTTGGAAATGTGGGTCCTCTGGTTTAGGCCACATGTGCTGGGTTCCTCACCTTTCTATAATGTGGCCACACTGGTGTGAGGACACTGCTGCCTTTTTCTGATCCCCTTGGTGATGTGGGCTCTCTGGTGAGAGTCTTATCCTGGCTGGTTTCCTCACCCTTCTGTGAGGTAGACCCTCTGCTGTGAGGTCACTCCTGCCTGGCTGGCACACATCACCTTGGCGACGTGGGCCCTCAGTTGGGAGTTGGTGCCTGCTGGGGGTCTCCACCCCTCGGTAATGAGGGCCCTCTGGCATCAGACCCTAACTCCTGGGCTCCCAAAATTTTCTGATGTGCGCCCTGTGGTGCGACTACACTCCTGCCAGGTTCCCAACCCCATGGGAATGTGGGCCTTCTGCTCTGAGGTCCCAACGGTGGGTTGCTCAGTTTCATGATGAGGGTCCTCTGGTGTGAGTTCACTCCGCCCTGGATCCAATAGCCTCGCTGCTCCTGGCTGCCTGCGGAGAGGTTCCAACTGCGGGATTCCTCACCTTTTTTCTTCTATGGGCCCTCTGTTTTGAGACTCTTCCTGCCTGCCTGACTCCCAGCCCCTTGGTGATGTGTGTCCTCTGGTTTGAGGCTACGTGTGCTGGGTCCCTCACCTTTCGATTATGTGGCCCCACTGGTGTGAGGACACTCCTGCCTGGTTCCTATCCCCTTGGTGATGTGGGCCCTCTGGTGAGAGTCTGATCCTGGCTGGGTTCCTCACCCTTCTGTGAGGTGGACTCTCTGCTGTGAGGTCACTCCTGCCTGGCTGGCACACCCCACCTTGGCAACGTCGGCCCTCTTGTGGCAGTTGGGGCCTGCTGGGAGCTTCCTCTCCTCGGTGATGAGGGCCCTCTGGCATCAGGCCCTAACTTCTGGGCTCCCAAAATTCTCTAATGTGCGCCCTGTGGTGCGAGTACACTCCTGCCAGGTTCCCAACCACATGGGAATGTGGGCCTTCTGCTCTGAGGTCCCAACGGCTGGGTTGCTCACAGTTTCATGATGAGGGCCCTCTGTTTTGTGTTCAGTCAGGCCTGGATCCCATATCCTCGCTGCTCCTGGCCGCCTGCTGGGAGGTTCCAACTGCGGGATTCCTCACCTTTTTTATTCTATGGGCCCTCTGTTTTGAGGCTCCTCCTGCCTGCCTCACTCCCAGCCCCTTGGTGATGTGTGTCCTCTAGTTTGAGGCCACGTGTGCTGGGTCCATCTCATTTCGTTGATGTGGCCCCACTGGTGTGAGGACACTCCTGCCTGGTTTCCATTCCCTTGGTGATGTGGGCCCTCTGGTGAGAGTCTGATCCTCTTTGGGTTCCTCACACTTTTGTGTGGTTGGCCCTCTGCTCTGAGGTCACTCCTGCCTGGCTGGCACACACCGCATTGGCGACGTCAGCCCTCTGGTAGCAGTTGGAGCTTGCTGGGAGCCTCCTCTCCTCAGTGATGAGGGACCTCTGGCGTCTGGCCCTAACTGCTGGGCTCCCCACATTTTCTGATGTGTGCCCACTGGTGCGATGACACTCCTGCTTGGTTCCCTCCCCCATGGGGATGTGGGCCTTGTGCTCTGAGGTCACAACGGCTGGGTTGCTTACAGTATCACGATGAGGGCCCTCTGTTGTGAGTTCATCACTGCCTGGATCCCATAGCCTCGGTGATCTGGGCCGCCGGCTGGGATGTTCCAACGACTGGATTCCTCACCTTTTTTATACAATGGGCCATGTGTTGGGAGGTTAATCCTGCCTGCCTCGCTCCGAGACCCATGGTGATGTGGGTCCTCTGGTTTGAGGCCACATGTGCTGGGTACCTCAACTTTCGATGATGTGGTCCCACGGGTGTGAGGACACTCCTGCCTGGTTCCCAGCCCCTTGCTCTTGTGGGCACTCTGGTGAGGGTCTGATCCTTCCTGCGTTCCTTACCCTTCTGTGAGGTGGGCTCTCTGATGTGAGGTCACTCCTGCATGGCTGGCTCACGTCGCCTTGGCGACGTGGGTCTTCTGTTGGCCACTGAAGCATACTGGGAGCCTCCTACCCTCTTTAATGAGGGCCCTGGAAAAAACGCATATGCCCTTTTTGACCAAGTGCATCATTGTCGACATTCTGACTCTTTTCCTATACTTTCAGAGGATTTCCCTTCTACCTCCTGAAATCGTAGTCCTGGAATTCTGCCCCACGTTCAAGTCCTCTTTGTAGCCTTACTTCAATATATTTTTGGATGATAGCTGTCATTTATAACTCTGCAGGTTTGTGAATTACAGTGCCCCTGAGCTCCTTTCTTCAACTCGCTTTCTTGTGAGCTGGCCGCAAAACCGCAGGATTGCTTCAGGCCCTAATCTGGTTCTGGCAGGGCACACTGAGCCTTTGGCTAATTCCCCTTCCTTGTGGGAAACGAGCTTTCCATTTGCCCATGCAGACACCTACAGCTAGTCTCTCATTGGTTCTCCCTATTCCTGTTCATCTTGCGCAGAAATTGCAAACTGTGCCAAACAGGACGTTAAAGGCACTGACTCTCCATGTGGGGAGAGTGTTAGTAAAGCGTCTGGAACGGTGAACCCGAGTACCAGGGGACGAAACCTGAGATGCATTTGAAAACGTTTCCCAATCACACGGTGGACCATACTCTGGGTTTCCCATGCATATTTTAGCTGAAGGAAGAATCCCTTAAACCTGGAGAGTTGGGACCCATGGAATGGGTACCATGCAGTATGACTTCAAAGGGTCTGCATTTGCTCACCGAACCTCACCAATGCAATCAGCCCAAACTGTCCGGCCTTATGTCTCACCCAGCTCTGGGTGTAGATGTGGTAAATCCAGGTTGCAACACAAGCCCTGAATGAATTATTTAAGAATTGCTCTCTATTTCACTGTCATTGTGTTGTGTTTTTGAAATTTATTTTGATAATGGGATTTATCGGATTTTCACTGTTGTGTTTAGGCCGCTGTACACATGCTTGATTTCCTTATGGAGACATATAAATCCATGGGTTTTAAGATTCTTACTTGTCAGGTATATTCCCAGGCGTTGAATAAGGGGTGTTGAGTCCAATTCGTTGAGCAAGGAGTAGGTCTTGTGTATTATATATTTGGCTTATGGAACGGTATCTGTACTAATTTCAATCTCTGGTTTTATGCAGCACCCCAACTCACCTTTCCCCAAAAGCAAGCATAAGTTGGTTTTCTAAATTTGAGACCCTGTTCTGTTTTGTAATTCAGTTCATGTGAAGCCAAGTTTACGTTCCGTTTATCAGTGATATCTTATGATCTTTCTTTTTCTGTGTGATTATTTCTCGTAGAATCATCGTACTTGAATCAATTCATTATGCCGCTAGGGTCCTGATGACGTAGATCTCATTGCTGAGTGATATTCCATTGTACGTACGTACCACAACTTCTTTATCCATTTTTTGCTTTCTCGGATATTTAACTTGTACCGTAGACGAGGTTCTTGTAAACAGACCCATCCCAAACTTTGGGGTGGCTGTGTGGTTTTGATTTTAATTTCCCTAAGCTATAGGACCCTAAGTGGAAGTGCCATAGGCTGTGTTGCTGTGTTTCCTACGTGTTTCAGGAAACACCATACACTTCTCCAGAGTGGCTGTTGGCAATTTACATCCCGCCCATCAGCATAACAAGGCTCCCTGTTCTCCATGACCTGTCCTGCCTTTCTGGATTTTACACCTGTTTCAGATGGCCTTTTGGAACGGGGGGCAATGAGACTTCATTGTAGTGCAGATTTCCTTTACACGCTTCCTTGGTTGGCCAAAAAGGGCGTATGCGTTTTTCCTGAATATATTCAGGAAAAAACGCATATGCCCTTTTTGGCCAAGTGCATCATTTTCGACATTCTGCCTCTTTACCTATGCTTTAAGTGCAATTCCAGTCTAACCCCTGAAATCGTTTTCCTGAATTTCTGCCCTGCTTTCAAGTCCTCTTCGAAGACTTACTTCAATACATTTTTGGACGATAGCTGTCATTCATAACTCTGCAGGTTTGTGAATTACAGTGCCCCTGAGCTCCTTTCTTCAACTCGCTTTCTTGTGAGCTGGCCGCAAAACCGCAGGATTGCTTCAGGCCCTAATCTGTTTCCGGCAGGGCACGCTGAGCCTTTGGTTAATTCCTCTTCCTGGTGGGAAATGAGCGTTCCATTTGCCCGTGCAGACACCTACAGCTTGTCTCTCATTGGTGCTCCCTATTCCTGTACATCTAGCGCAGAATTTGCAAACTGTGCCAAACAGGAGGTTAAAGACACTGACTCTCCAAGTGGGGAGAGTGTTAGAAAAGCGTCTGGAATGGTGAACCCGTGTAAAAGGGGACGTAAACTGAGATGCATTTGAAAACGCTTCCCAGTCACACGGTGTACCATAATTTGGGTTTCCCATGCATGTTTTAGCTGAAGGAAGAATCTCTTAAACCTGGAGAGTTGGGACCCATGGAATGGGTACCATGCAGTATGACTTCAAAGGGTCTGCATTTGCTCATCGTACCTCACCAGTGCTATCCGCCTGAAGTTTCCAACCTTATGTCTTACTCAGCTCTTGGTGCAGATGTGGTTAATCCAGGTTGCATCACAAGCTCTGAATGAATTATTTAAGAATAGTTCTCTATTTCACTGTCATTGTGTTTTGTTTTTGTAATTCATTTTGATTATTGGATTTATCGGATTTTCTCTGCTGTTTTCATAAATCTATACACACGCTTGATTCTCTTACGGAGACATATAAATCCATGGGTTTGAAGATTCTTACTAGTCAGGTGTATTCCTAGGCGTTGAATATGGGGTGTTTAGTCCATTTCGTTGAGCAACTGGTAGGTCTTGACTATGACATATTTGGCTTATGGAAAGGTATCTGTGCTAATTTCTATCTCTGGTTTTATGCAGCACCCCAACTCTCCTTTATCCTTAAGCAAGCATATGTTGGTTTTCTAAATTTGAGACCCCGTTCTGTTTTGTAATTCAGTTCATTTGTAGCCACGTTTACATTCCATGTATTAGTAATATCGTGTGTCTTTTTCTTTTTGAATTATGTGACTTCGAATGATCATACGTAACTCCTCTGTGGTTGTTACAACTGGCCATATTTCATTGATTTCCAGGCTGAGTAATATTCCACTCTACATAAGTGCCACATCTCTATCCATTTTTTCCCTCCAGAGACTTATAAATTATATCCTAGCCGAGGATCTTTTAAACATAGAGGCGGTAAATATTGGGGTGCCTGTGTCCTCTCGATTTTTGTTTTTCCCAAGATATACGTCCATGAGTGCAAGTGCCCTGTGCTCTGTAGCTCATTTTTTAGATGCTTTAGTAAACACAATACACTTCTCCAGAGTGACCGTTGGCAATATACATTTCCAGTATAAGCCTCAGAGGGCTCCCTTTTCTCCTTGCCCTGTCCTGCATTTCTGGTGTTTACACTTTATGAGGAAGGCTCTTCTGACTGATGCGAAGTGATATGTTTTGTAGTATTGATTTCCAGTGCCCACCTGTTTGGTTGGCTAAAAAAGTGTATGCCCTTTTCTTGAATACATACAGAAAAAGACGCATACACCCTTTTTGGCCAATTGCAATGTTGGCAATGTTCAGCCCCTTTTCTTGTGCTTAATGGCGAGTCCTTTCTACCTCTTCCAATCCCTTTCCTGCCATTCTCCGTTGCTTACAAGTCCTTTCCTCTGACTTTCCTCAAGACATTTTTCAGTGATAGATATTTTCAACTCTGCAGTTTCATGAATTTTAGTGTCCCTGAGTTCCATTTTTCAACTTGTGTTTATGGGAACTGGCCACAAAGCAGCGGAATTTCCTCAAGCTCTATTCTGTTTCCATGGGCAACCCTAGCCTTTGGTCAATTCGTCTTCCTGATTGGAAATAAGAGTGACATGTGCCTGTCCGAACAGCTAGGACTTGTCTCTCATTGTTCCTCCTCCTTCTGCTTCATCCTCTGGACAAATTCCAAACTGTCTGCAACAGGATGTTGACAGTGCTGACATCTCCAAGTGGGGAGACTGTTCGTAAAGACGCTGGAGGGGTGAACCCGAGCACCAGGAGATGAGGAGATGAGATGCCTTTTCCAAACTCTTCCCGATCAGACGGTATACCATCCTCTGGGTGTGACAGGCATGTTTTAGCTGTAGGAAGGGTCCCATTCATATGACGAGAACACCAGGGCTTTTACAAAATCAGTGTCTCTCCACAACCCAAACTGGGGAATTTTTTAAGCTACGGCTACACATATGTTCATTAAGGGCCTTGGGAAGTAGGCAGAGTCCAAACTTTAGATGATTGAAGTCTTCAGGGTCAGAAGCACTCACCACCAGCTTCCCTTAGGTTCCATTTTAACTGTCATTAATAGATGATGTCAATAAAAATATCTATTCTTTTTCAGATTATTTCCCCTTATAGGTTATTGTAAAATATTGAGTGTAGTTCCCGGTGCTATACAGTAGTTCCTTGTTGATGATCGATTTTATACATAGCAGTGTGTATGTGTTAATCCCAAACTGTTAATTTATCCCTCCTCCCACCTTTCCCCTTTGCTAATAATAAATTATAAGATTTTATACTTCTCAGAATTGGGGGAACTGAAAGAGAGGTATCATTTTCAATGGAAAAGCATTTAAAACAAGATTGAAGCTTTAACCAAGATTTTTAGATGTACATCCTTGGAAAGAAATCACTTCGTTTCTCTAATATTGACCTGACAAATAAGACAAACCTTTTCACTGAACTTGCTTCTAATAAAGTGATGGAAATATCAAACGGGAGTGTTAGAAACATCTTATTTTACCCGAGCCTTATACACTGTTCTATGTTAATTACAGTTTGGCTCAAACATCTGTTCATTGAAGTTACAATGTTCTCAATTTCTGTTACTGATCCTCCAGAGTGGACCCCAACAAGTGTCCCCCTGCCCAGTGTCATTGGAGCCAACAGATTGAGACTGAGTTTGGTTCAGAAGCAAAGGAAACTTTATATTTTGATCAGAGAATGGAGAGGTGAGAGCATGTGCTACCCCGTGGGCTGTGGGCTGGGCTGCTGTGTAGAGATCCTGTCAGAGTCAGTGGGAGGGAGGGGGCGGAGCTCTCGAGGGCCCGGTTGGCTGCAGCTCAGGCTCTATATCGCGGAGTGTGCACTGTGTCCCAGGATCTGAGGTGTCGACCCAGCCATTCCGCACTAGGAAATCTGGTCTGAAGTGCCGGCTATTGAACCTCTGTATGCGGGACCCTAAGAGCACGTGAAATTAGACAAAGCACAAAGGATAAAAAAGGTTAGACTTTATTTTATTGCCCAGATTCTATTTTTATCTCCCAGGGATTTTTAAGGGGCTTTGCCTGGGAAAAAGCCCTCTTCTGCCTTTTTTCCCCTTCCTCATTCTTAGAGTGCTGAGGGTGCAGACCCTTCTTCTGTAACTGCTGAGTGCTGAGTTAGGAGCCCTCATACCCGTGGGCGAGGGTCAGAACTTCTCCCCAGCAGCCTCCAGGTGACGTTGATTGTCCCCAGGCCTCCTGCCTCCCCGCTCGTCCGCCTGAGCACCAGTATTGGAAGCGTTATAGATTCTAATGACCTTTAAGGGTCCAGGAAGGAGATGTGCAGTGACGCTGTGAGGTCCAGTTTCACCCCGCCCTGCATTTGTTCGGCCACCTTAGGCTGACCGTTTCTGCCAGCCTAGATGCTCTGACCAGTAGTCTGCACTTTCTTCAGTTAGGCCCCTGAATTAACGTAAAAAGAGCACCAGGTGTCAGGACCCTGCCTGCTCAACTCCCAGACAGTCCAGGGTCAGTGGTGATGAAGGACCATGATGGCCACTGAGTCAACAGCCTTTTGAAGTAAACAGGAGTCCAGCCGGTCTTATTGGCCACCATCATCACAGTGTCTGTAGGGTCTTCTATGGTGACAGCGTGATATACGTTTCCCCCGCCAAGATTATTAGGTCCGCTCTGGGTGCAGTAAGTCCTGCAAGCAGTAGTCTACTCTTTTGGGACACACTCTTGTTGTTTTATGAGAGAAACTCCAGGTCAAGTGATGGTCACATGAGTCGTCATGGTGCCCCTTTACCCCGGTTATCTCTCTGGGGGTTGGAGTTGGAGGGCCTCCTCACTCGAGGTCAGTGTGCCCGCGGAGCAAACCCTGCAACTTCAGGGCATGGTTGGGGCCTAGGATCACCACGTGGGGTCCTTTTCCCTTAGGAGGGAGGTGGCCTTTTGTGCTGCTGATTTCCAGGTTTTCAGATACCGCCAGTATCTTGGCCAGATGTGGCGGTGGGCCAAGCCCATTGGTGACCGTAGTTTATCCTACCGGGATGGCATTCTTGCATTGTTCCATTTCAAGTGGTCCCAGTTTTTGCACTAATACTCCAATAGCGATTCACCATTCACCAGGAATGTAAAGGTCAAAGGGTTTAGCTAAATTAGGGAGTTCCAGGGCAAGGGTCTGAATTGACTGCTCTTTCCATTCTTGAAAGGCCACTTCTGGATTCTATTCAAAAGGATCATCATCTTTTCCTTTCAGTGTTTCATATAGAGGCCCAGCTAGTAGACTGTAGTTAGGGATCCAGAAGCACCAACCCTGGCCTCCCCAGGAACCCCTAAGCTGTCTTCTAGTTTTAGAAATGGGTAAGGCTGTAAATTGTTTCTTCCCTTTCCTGAGATGGGCTTCTCCGACCTTCTGTGAGAATGAAGCCCAGGCAGGTCACCGTAGTCTGTGATATTTGAGCTTTTTATTTGACAACTTCTATCCTTTATTGGCTTGGTAGTTCAGAGGTCTCCTTAGTAGGGCTGGCGATCAGAATGTCGTCTGCATATTGAAGGAGTGTTTCCTTTTCCAGAGGTAGAACTTTTAGGTCTTTAACTGAGCTTTCCCCAAAGATGGTGTGGGAATTTTTGAACCCTTGGGGCAACACGGCCCAGAAGTATTGTTTTAGTTGTATGTTGAGTCCTGCCACTCACAAGCCAAAATTTCTTGTGACTCTGGGACTAATAGAATACAAAAGAAGGCATCATTGAAGACTAATACAGAATACCATGTCCCGGTGGTTGGTAGAATGACCAGCAGGGTGTAGGATTTAGGAACTACTGGAGGTATATCCTCGGTGGCTTCACTGACTGTCCTGACATCCTTTACCAGGACTCCAGCAGCCCATGGGGCTCTCGAGGTCAGGCCAATCCCAGGATATGGAGCTCACCTGGGCAGGTACCCCACCCCCACCGCAGCCCACGGTGCTCTCCTGTTCAGGCCCCTCCCAGGATATGGGGTTCCCTGGGCAGGTTCCCCTGCAGCCCATGGGGCTCTCATGGTCAGGCCCCTCCCAGGATACAGAGCTACCCTTGCAGTTACCCTGGCAGGGCTGGGCACACAGGTACCGTGCACATCGCCCTCATTGCAGAGCACTTCCAGCTCACCTGTCACTCAGATCTGACACAGAGCACCTCAGAGCAGGACTTGAACTAAGAAACAGCAGCTCCAACAGGTCTGTGACCCTGGGCATCACTCTGTGTGGCCTCCCTCCACCTGGTCTTCCAGAGACTTCCACTGCACCCGGGGCACCAGGCCTCTGTCTCCACCCACCACCCACCCCTCCTCTCCCTGACTCCTGGGTCCCTCTCATTAGGAGAGGGTTTTCTTGAAGTTGTCTCCCACTCATGGGCCAGATAATATAATTAGAAAACAAGCCAGAGCTGCAACCCCTTGTCTATCCTGACTCTCAGGAGCCCACACCTGTTCCTTAAACCTGGCCGATTCAGCAAGTTCCAGTTTCTGCAACTGTGAGCGCCTGAGGGGTGATTATTGGCTGGCCTGGGAAGCCTGACCGTGCCGGCCAGCCCTCCCCAGGTGTGCCTGTTTGAGATCAATATAAACACCGCTCCAGGCAGCAAGAGCCCCGGCAGCTGTGCCTGACGCCATTTTCTCTGCCCTGTCAGCAGCCTCGGGGCTGGACTGGTGGGAGGGAGTGAGAGGCCACGGCTTTGTGGGTGGCCCAGTGTGAGTGGGGCTCTGCTGGACTTTCTGCAGCAGTTACCAAGATGCCACCTGCTAAAGAAGAGGATGTGTCACCCATACCTGCCTCTGGAATTTCTCCCTGGGCAGAGGTGAGTGAGGAAGAAAGCAGTGGGGGCCCGGACAGCAGGGGTATCTCAGGCAGGGAAATGGAAAGCTTCCAGACGAGTACCCAGGGCCAGGACCATCCTGGCTGGCCTGCAGGCACCAAGTCGGCTGGCATGCTGTCGCTCATGTGGCTCCATGGCCCTTCCTCTAGGCTTTCAAGTCCTTGTACATATTCAGGTGTTTTACCTGGGAAGGGTGGGAACATTTCAGCAGCAGCTGGCCTGGGGCTCGGCCCACATTAACTCACAGATGCCTTGGCACGGTCCCCCAGCTTTGCAATGAGGACGCTTGTTGTGTGGGGCCTGCTGGCTGAATGGGAGATGATTCCCCACCACTGGCCAACTACAGAATTGTTTACAACTGGAGCAAGTGCCCTGATACGGTTTTCCTCTGTGTAACTGGTGGGTTCTGTTTTTTTTTTCTTTTTTTCATTTTTGGTTCAAGGTAGATTTTATTTCTCTTTTTTGTATTTACAGATATAAGCATGGAAATAATTTATTCATATAAATACATGTATGTGAAGGGAAGAATATTTTTTCTGTTTTACTTTTTGTAATTTTGAATTTTATTTTATTTTTTTATACAGCAGGTTCTTTTTGGTTATCTATTTTATACATATAAATGTATACATGCCAATCCCAAACTCTCAATCCTCCCACCACCACCCCCCAACAGCTTTCCCCCCTTGGTGTCCATACGTTTGTTGTCTACATCTGTTGCTCTATTTCTGCCTTAAAAAACGGTTCATCTGTATAATTTTTCTAGGTTCCACATATATGCATTAATATACAAGATTTGTTTTTCTATTTCTGACTTACTTCACTCTGTATGACAGTCTCTAGATCCATCAACGTCTCTACAAATGACCCAATTTCATTCCTTTTTATGGCTTAGTAATATTCCATTTTATATTTGTATCACATCTTTATGCATTCGTCTGTCTGTGGGCATTTAGGTTGCTTCCATTACCTGGATATTGTAAATAGTGATGCAATGAACATTGAGGTGAATGTCTCTTTTTGATTTATGGTTTTGTCTGGGTATATGCCCAGTAGTGGGATTGCTGAATCATATGGTAATTCTATTCTTAGTTTTATAAGAAACTCCATAATGTTCTCCACAGTGACTGTATCAATTTACATTCCCAACAATAGTGGAAGAGGGTTCCTTATCTCCACACCCTTTCCAGCATTTGTTGTTTGTAGATTTTCTGATGATGCCCATTCTAACAGGTGTGAGGTGATACACCATGGATGAGTCTATTTCGTTGAGCAAAGAGTAGGTCTTGTCTATTACATATTTGGCTTATGGAATGGTATGTGTGCCAATTTCAATCTCTGGTTTTATACAGCACCCCAACTCAACTTTCCCCTTAAGCAAGCATAAGTTTTTATCTAAATGTGAGACTGTTCGGTTTTGTAATTCAGTTTATGTGTAGCCAAGTTTACACTCCCTCTATTAGTGATATCTTATGATAATTATCTTTCTCTGTGTGACATATTTCTCTTAGAATCATCATACTTAAATCCACTCAATTTGCTGCTACAGGCCTGATGACATTGATTTCATTGCTGAGTGATATTCCATTGTACGTAAGTAGCACAACTCCTTTATCCATTTTTTTCTTTCTGGGATATTTAATTTGTACTGGACTCGAGGTTCTTGTAAACACAGCAGCCCTAAATTTTGTGTTGGCTGTGTCTTGTTGATTTTTATTTTCCTAAGCTATAGGGCCAAAAGTGGAAGTGCCCTAGTCTCCGTAGCTTTGTTTTTCAGATGTTTCAGGATACACCATAAACATCTCCAGAGTGTCTGTTGGCAATTTACATCCCGCCCATCAGCATAACAAGGCTCCCTGTTCTCCATGGCCTGTCCTGTGTTTCTGGTTTTTACACTTTTTTCAGATGGCCCTTTTGACGAATGGGAAATGAGACTTCATTGTAGTACGGATTTCCATTGCTCGAGTGCTTGGTTGGCCAAAAAGGGCATATGCGTTTTTTCCTGAATATATTCAGGAAAAAATGTATACGCACTGTTCGTCCAAGTGCATCACTGTCAAAGATCTGCCACTTTTCACATGTTTTAAATGCAATTCCAATCTACCTCCTGAAATATGATTCCTCAATTCTGCCTCGTTTTCAAGTCCTCTTTGCAGACTTACTTCAATATATTTTTGCCAATAGCTGTCATTTATAACTCTGCAGGTTTGTGAATTACAGTGCCCGTGATTTCCTTTCTTAACTCGCTTCCTTGAAAGCTGGCCACAAAATCGCAGGTTTGCTTCAGGCCGTAATCAGGGTGTGGCACGGTACTCTGAGCCTTTGGTTAATTCCTCTTCCTGGTGGGAAATTAGAGTTAAATGTGCCCCTCCAGACACCTGCCTCACTCCCAGCCCCTTGGTGATGTGTGTCCTCTGGTTTGAGGCCACATGTGATGGGTTCCTCATCTTTTGATGATGTGGCCCCACTGGTGTGAGGACACTCCTGCCTGCTTCCCATCCCCTTGGTGATGTGGTCCCTCCGGCGAGAGTCTGATCCTGGTTGGGTTCCTCACACTTCTGTGAGGTGGGCCCTCTTCTCTGAGGTCACTCCTGCCTGGCTAGCACACCCCGCCTTGGCGACGTCGGACCTCTGGTGGCAGTTGGAGCCTGCTGGGAGCCTCCTCCCCTCGGTGATGAGGCCCTCTGGCATCAGGCCCTAACTGCTGGGTTCCCACATTTTCTGATACGTCCTAAGTGGTGCGAGGGCACTCCTGCCAGGTTCCCATCCCCATGGGCATGTGGGCCTTCTGCTCTAAGGTCCCAACACCTGTGTTGTTCACCGTTTCATGATGTTGGCTCTCTGGTGTTAGTTCACTCAGGCCTAGATCCCATAGACTCTGTGCTCTGAGCCGCCTGCTGGGAGGTTCCTACTGCTGAATTCCTTACCTTTTCTATTCTTTGGGTCCTGTGTTTTCATGCTCCTCCTTCCTGACTCACTCCCAGCCCCTTTTTGATGTAGGTCCTCTGGTTTGAGGCCACATGTGCCGGCTTCCTCACCTTTATTGATGTGTCGCCACTGGTGTGAGGACACTCCTGCCTGGTTCCCATCCCCTTGGTGATGTGGGCCCTGTGGTGAGAGCCTGATCCTGGCTGGATTCCTCACCCTTTTATGAGGTAGACCCTCTGCTGTGAGGTCACTCCTGCCTGGCTGGCACACGTCACCTTGGCGACGTGGGCCCTCAGTTGGGAGTTGGTGCCTGCTGGGAGTCTCCTCCCCTCGGTAATGAGGGCCCTCTGGCGTCAGGCCCTAACTCATGGGCTCCCAAAATTTTTTGATGTGCGCCCTGTCGTGCGAGTACCCTCCTGCCGGGGTCCCATCCCCATGGGGATGTTGGCTTTCTGCTCTGAGGTCCCAACGGCTGGGTTGCTCACAGTGTCAGAACGTGGGCCCTCTGCTGTGAGTTCACTCCGGCATGGATCCCATAGCCTCGGTGCTCTGGGCCACCTGCTTGGAGCTTCCAACTGTGGGGTTCCTCACCTTTTTATTCTATGGGCCCTCTGTTGTGAGTCTCCTCCTGCATGCCTCACTCCCAGCCCTTTCGTGATGTGTGTCCCCTTATTTGAGGCCACATGTGCTGTGTTCCTCACCTTTGGCTGATGTGGCCCCACTGGTGTGAGGACACTCCTGCCTGGTTTCCATCCCCTTGGTGATGTGGGCCCTCTGGTTAGAGTCTGATCCTGGTTGGTTTCCTCACACTTCTGTGAGGTGGGCCCTCTGCTGTGAGGTAACTCCTGCCTGGCTTGCTCCCATTGCCTTGGTGACGTCGGCCCTCTGGTGGCATTTGGAGCCTGCTGGTAGCCTCCTCTCCTCGGTGATGAGGGCCCTCTGGCGTCAGGCCCTAACTGCTGGGTTCCCACATTTTCTGATACGTGTTAAGTATCATCCTATCCCCATGGGGATGTGGGTCTTCTGCTCTGAGGTTCCACCGGCTGGGTTGCTCACAGTTTCATGATGTGGGCCCTCTGCTGTGAGTTCACTGTGGCCTGGATCCCATAGACTCCGTGCTCTGGGCCACCTGCTGGGAGGTTCAAACTGCTGGATTCCTCACATTTTTTATTCTGTGGGCCCTGTTTTGTTAGGCTACTCCTGCTTGCCTCACTCGGAGCACCTTGGAAATGTGGGTTCCCAACCCCATGGGAATGTGGGCCTTCTGCTCTGAGGTCCCAACGGTGGGTTGCTCAATTTCATGATGAGGGTCCTCTGGTGTGAGTTCACTCCGCCCTGGATCCAATAGCCTCGCTGCTCCTGGCTGCCTGCGGGGAGGTTCCAACTGCGGGATTCCTCACCTTTTTTCTTCTATGGGCCCTCTGTTTTGAGACTCCTCCTGCCTGCCTGACTCCCAGCCCTTTGGTGATGTGTGTCCTCTGGTTTGAGGCTACGTGTGCTGGGTCCCTCACCTTTCGATTATGTGGCCCCACTGGTGTGAGGACACTCCTGCCTGGTTCCTATCCCCTTGGTGATGTGGGCCCTCTGGTGAGAGTCTGATCCTGGCTGGGTTCCTCACCCTTCTCTGAGGTGGACCCTCTGCTGTGAGGTCACTCCTGCCTGGCTGGCACACCCCACCTTGGCAACGTCGGCCCTCTTGTGGCAGTTGGAGCCTGCTGGGAGCTTCCTCTCCTCGGTGATGAGGGCCCTCTGGCGTCAGGCCCTAACTTCTGGGCTCCCAAAATTCTCTAATGTGCGCCCTGTGGTGCGAGTACACTCCTGCCAGGTTCCCAACCACATGGGAATGTGGGCCTTCTGCTCTGAGGTCCCAACGGCTGGGTTGCTCACAGTTTCATGATGAGGGCCCTCTGTTTTGTGTTCAGTCAGGCCTGGATCCCATATCCTCGCTGCTCCTGGCCGCCTGCTGGGAGGTTCCAACTGTGGGATTCCTCACCTTTTTTATTCTATGGGCCCTCTGTTTTGAGGCTCCTCCTGCCTGCCTCACTCCCAGCCCCTTGGTGATGTGTGTCCTCTAGTTTGAGGCCACGTGTGCTGGGTCCATCTCATTTCGTTGATGTGGCCCCACTGGTGTGAGGACACTCCTGCCTGGTTTCCATTCCCTTGGTGATGTGGGCCCTCTGGTGAGAGTCTGATCCTCTTTGGGTTCCTCACACTTTTGTGTGGTTGGCCCTCTGCTCTGAGGTCACTCCTGCCTGGCTGGCACACACCGCATTGGCGACGTCAGCCCTCTGGTAGCAGTTGGAGGTTGCTGGGAGCCTCCTCTCCTCAGTGATGAGGGCCCTCTGGCGTCTGGCCCTAACTGCTGGGCTCCCCACATTTTCTGATGTGTGCCCACTGGTGCGATGACACTCCTGCTTGGTTCCCTCCCCCATGGGGATGTGGGCCTTGTGCTCTGAGGTCACAACGGCTGGGTTGCTTACAGTATCACGATGAGGGCCCTCTGTTGTGAGTTCATCACTGCCTGGATCCCATAGCCTCGGTGATCTGGGCCGCCTGCTGGGATGTTCCAACGGCTGGATTCCTCACCTTTTTTATACAATGGGCCATGTGTTGGGAGGTTAATCCTGCCTGCCTCGCTCCGAGACCCATGGTGATGTGGGTCCTCTGGTTTGAGGCCACATGTGCTGGGTACCTCAACTTTCGATGATGTGGTCCCACGGGTGTGAGGACAATCCTGCCTGGTTCCCAGCCCCTTGCTGTTGTGGGCACTCTGGTGAGGGTCTGATCATTCCTGGGTTCCTTACCCTTCTGTGAGGGGGGCCCTCTGATGTGAGGTCACTCCTGCATGGCTGGCTCACGTCGCCTTGACGACGTGGGTCTTCTGTTGGCCACTGAAGCATACTGGGAGCCTCCAACCCTCTTTAATGAGGGCCCTGGAAAAAACGCATATGCCCTTTTTGACCAAGTGCATCATTGTCGACATTCTGACTCTTTTCCTATACTTTCAGAGGATTTCCCTTCTACCTCCTGAAATCGTAGTCCTGGAATTCTGCCCCACGTTCAAGTCCTCTTTGTAGCCTTACTTCAATATATTTTTGGATGATAGCTGTCATTTATAACTCTGCAGGTTTGGGAATTACAGTGCCCCTGAGCTCCTTTCTTCATCTCGCTTTCTTGTGTGCTGGCCGCAAAACTGCAGGATTGCTTCAGGCCCTAATCTGGTTCTGGCAGGGCACACTGAGCCTTTGGCTAATTCCCCTTCCTTGTGGGAAACGAACGTTCCATTTGCCCGTGCAGGCACCTACAGCTAGTCTCTCATTGGTTCTCCCTATTCCTGTTCATCTTGCGCAGAAATTGCAAACTGTGCCAAACAGGAGGTTAAAGGCATTGACTCTCCATGTGGGGAGAGTGTTAGTAAAGCGTCTGGAACGGTGAACCCGAGTACCAGGGGCGAAACCTGAGATGCATTTGAAAACGTTTCCCAATTACACGGTGGACCATACTCTGGGTTTCCCATGCATGTTTTAGCTGAAGGAAGAATCCCTTAAACCTGGAGAGTTGGGACCCATGGAATGGCTACCATGCAGTGTGACTTCAAAGGATCTGCGTTTGCTCACCCAACCTCACCAATGCTATGAGCCCGAAGTGTCCAGCATCATGTCTCACCCAGCTCTGGGTGTAGATGTGGTAAATCCAGGTTGCATCACAAGCCCTGAATGAATTATTTAAGAATTGCTCTCTATTTCACTGTCATTGTGTTTTGTTTTTGAAATTTATTTTGATAATGGGATTTATCGGATTTTCACTGCTGCGTTTAGGCCGCTGTACACACGCTTGATTTCCTTATGGAGACATATAAATCCATGGGTCTTAAGATTCTTACTTGTCAGGGATATTCCCAGGCGTTGAATATGGGGTGTTGAGTCCATTTCGTTGAGCAAGGAGTAGGTCTTGTCTATTATATATTTGGCTTTTGGGACGGTATCTGTGCTAATTTCAATCTCTGGTTTGATGCATCTCCCCAACTCACCTTTCCCCATAAGCAAGCATAAGTTGGTTTTCTAAATTTGAGACCCTGTTCTGTTTTGTAATTCAGTTCATGTGTAGCCAAGTTTACGTTCCGTTTATTAGTGATATCTTATGATATTTCTTTTTCTGTGTGACTTACTTCTCGTAGAGTCGTCGTACGTGAATCCACTCATTATGCCGCTACAGGACTGATGATGTAGATCTCATTGCTGAGTGATATTCCATTGTACGTACGTACCACAACTTCTTTATCCATTTTTTGCTTTCTCAGATATTTAACTTTAACCGTAGACGAGGTTCTTGTAAACACAGCCATCCCAAACTTGGGGTGGCTGTGTGTTATTGATTTTAATTTCCCTAAGCTATAGGACCCTAAGTGGAAGTGCCATAGGCTGTGTTGCTTTGTTTCCTACGTGTTTCATGAAACAACATACACTTCTCCAGAGTGGCTTTTGGCAATTTACATCCCGCCCATCAGCATAACAAGGCTCCCTGTTCTCCATGACCTGTCCTGCCTTTCTGGATTTTACACTTGTTTCAGATGGCCGTTTGGAACGGGGGGCAGTGAGACTTCATTGTAGTGCAGATTTCTTTTACACGCTTGCTTGGTTTGCCAAAAAGTGCGTATAAGTTTTTTCCTGAATACATTCAGGAAAAAACGCATACGCCCTTTTTGGCCAAGTGCATCATTGTGGACATTCTACCTATTTTCCTATGCTTTAAGTGCAATTCCAGTCTACCCCCTGAAATCATTTTCCTGAAATTCTGCCCCGCTTTCAAGTTCTCTTCGAAAACTTACTTCAATACATTTTTGGACGATAGCTGTCATTCATAACTCTGCATGTTTGTGAATTACAGTGCCCCTGAGCTCCTTTCTTCAACTCGCTTTCTTGTGAGCTGGCCGCAAAACCGCTGGATTGCTTCAGGCCCTAATCTGGTTCTGGCAGGGCATGCTGAGCCTTTGGTTAATCCCTCTTCTTGGTGGGAAATGAGCGTTCCATTTGCCCGTGCAGACACCTACAGCTAGTCTCTCATTGGTTCTCCCTATTCCTGTTCATCTTGCGCAGAAATTGCAAACTGTTCCCAAGAGGAGGTTAAAGGCACTGACTCCCCAAGTGGGGTGAGTGTTAGTAAAGCGTCTGGAACGGTGAACCCGAGTACCAGGGGACGAAACCTGAGATGCATTTGAAAACGTTTCCCAATCACACGGTGGACCATACTCTGGTATTCCCATGCATGTTTTAGCTGAAGGAAGAATCCCTTAAACCTGGAGAGTTGGGACCCTTGGAATGGCTACCATGCAGTATGACTTCAAAGGGTCTGCGTTTGCTCACCGAACCTCACCAATGCTATCAGCCCAAAGTGTCCAGCCTTATGTCTCACCCAGCACTGGGTGTATATGTGGTAAATCCAGGTTGCATCACAAGCCGTGAATGAATTATTGAAGAATTGCTCTCTATTTCACTGTCATTGTGTTTTGTTTTTGAAATTAATTTTGATAATGGGATTTATCGGATTTTCACTGCTGCGTTTAGGCCGCTGTACACACGCTTGATTTCCTTATGGAGACATATAAATCCATGGGTCTTAACATTCTTACTTGTCAGGTATATTACCAGGCGTTGAATATGGGGTGTTGAGTCCATTTCGTTGAGCAAGGGGTAGGTCTTGTCTATTATATATTTGGCTTATGGAACGGTATCTGTGCTAATTTCAATCTCTGGTTTGATGCAGCACCCCAACTCACCTTTCCCCATAAGCAACGATAAGTTGGTTTTCTAAATTTGAGACCCTGTTCTGTTTTGTAATTCAGTTCATGTGTAGCCAAGTTTACGTTCCGTGTATTAGTGATATCTTAGGATGTTTCTTTTTCTGTGTGACTTATTTCTCGTAGAATCGTCGTACCTGAATCCACTCATTATGCCGCTACGGGCCTGATGACGTAGATCTCATTGCTGAGTGATATTCCATTGTACGTACGTACCACAACTTCTTTATCCATTTTTTGCTTTCTCGGATATTTAACTTGTACCGTAGACGAGGTTCTTGTAAACAGAGCCATCCCAAAATTTGGGGTGGCTGTGTGTTTTTGATTTTAATTTCCCTAAGCTATAGGACCATAAGTGGAAGTGCCATAGGCTGTGTTGCGTTGTTTCCTATGTGTTTCAGGAAACACCATACACTTCTCCAGAGTGGCTGTTGGCAATTTACATCCCGCCCATCAGCATAACAAGGCTCCCTGTTCTCCATGACCTGTCCTGCCTTTCTGGATTTTACACTTGTTTCAGATGGCCCTTTTGACCGGGGGGCAGTGAGACTTCATTGTAGTGCAGATTTCATTTACACGCTTGCTTGGTTGGCCAAAAAGGGCGTATGCGTTTTTTCCTGAATATATTCAGGAAAAAACGCATATGCCCTTTTTGGCCAAGTGCATCATTGTGGACATTCTGCCTCTTTTCCTATGCTTTAAGTGCAATTCCAGTCTACCCCCTGAAATCGTTTTCCTGAAATTCTGCCCCGCTTTCAAGTCCTCTTCGAAGACTTACTTAAATACATTTTTGGACGATAGCTGTCATTCATAACTCTGCAGGATTGTGAATTACAGTGCCCCTGGGCTCTTTTCTTCAACTCGCTATCTTGTGAGCTGGCCGCAAAACCTCAGGATTGCTTCAGGCCCTAATCTGGTTCCGGCAGGGCTCGCTGAGCCTCTGGTTAATTCCTCTTCCTGGTGGGAAATGAGCGTTCCATTTGCCCGTGCAGACACCTACAGCTAGTCTCCATTTGTTCTCCCTATTCCTGTTGATCTTGCGCAGACATTGCAAACTGTGCCAAACAGGAGGTAAAAGGCACTGACTCTCCTAGTGGGGAGAATGTTAGTAAAGCGTCTGGAACGGTGCACACGAGTACCAGGGGTCGAAACCTGAGATGCATTTGAAAACGTTTCCCAATCACACGGTGGACCATACTCTGTGTTTCCCATGCATGTTTTAGCTGAAGGAAGAATCCCTTAAACCTGGAGAGTTGGGACCCATGGAATGGGTACCATGCAGTATGACTTCAAAGGTTCTGCCTTTGATCACCGTACCTCACCAATGCTATCAGCCCGAAGTGTCCAGCCTTATGTCTCAACCAGCTCTGGGTGTAAATGTGGTAAATCCAGGTTGCATCACAAGCCCTGAATGAATTATTTAAGAATTGCTCTCTATTTCACTGTCATTGTGTTTTGTTTTTGAAATTTATTTTGTTAATGGGATTTATCGGATTTTCACTGCTGCGTTTAGGCCACTGTACACACGCTTGACTTCCTTATGGAGACATATAAATCCATGGGTCTTAAGATTCTTACTTGTCAGGGATATTCTCAGGCGTTGAATATTGGGTGTTGAGTCCATTTCGTTGAGCAAGGAGTAGGTCTTGTCTCTTATATATTTGGCTTATGGAACGGTATCTGTGCTAATTTCAATCTCTGGTTTGATTCAGCACCCCAACTCACCTTTCCCCATAAGCAAGCATAAGTTGGCTTTCTAAATTTGAGACCCTGTTCTGTTTTGTAATTCAGTTCATGTGTAGCCAAGTTTACGTTCCGTTTATTAGTGATATCTTATGATGTTTCTTTTTCTGTGTGACTTATTTCTCGTAGAGTCGTCGTACGTGAATCCACTCATTATGCCGCTACGGGACTGATGACGTAGATCTCATTGCTGAGTGATATTACATTGTACGTACGTACCACAACTTCTTTATCCATTTTTTGCTTTCTCAGATATTTAACTTTAACCGTAGACGAGGTTCTTGTAAACAGAGCCGTCCCAAACTTTGGGGTGGCTGTGTGTTTTTGATTTTAATTTCCCTAAGCTATAGGACCCTAAGTGGAAGTGCCATAGGCTGTGTTGCTTTGTTTCCTACGTGTTTCATGAAACAACATACACTTCTCCAGAGTGGCTTTTGGCAATTTACATCCCGCCCATCAGCATAACAAGGCTCCCTGTTCTCCATGACCTGTCCTGCCTTTCTGGATTTTACACTTGTTTCAGATGGCCGTTTGGAACGGGGGGCAGTGAGACTTCATTGTAGTGCAGATTTCCTTTACACGCTTGCTTGGTTTGCCAAAAAGTGCGTATAAGTTTTTTCCTGAATACATTCAGGAAAAAACGCATACGCCCTTTTTGGCCAAGTGCATCATTGTGGACATTCTGCCTATTTTCCTATGCTTTAAGTGCAATTCCAGTCTACCCCCTGAAATCGTTTTCCTGAAATTCTGCCCCGCTTTCAAGTCCTCTTCGAAGACTTACTTCAATACATTTTTGGACGATAGCTGTCATTCATAACTCTGTAGGTTTGTGAATTACAGTGCCCCCGAGCTCCTTTCTTCAACTCGCTTTCTTGTGAGCTGGCCGCAAAACCGCAGGATTGCTTCAGGCCCTAATCTGGTTCCGGCAGGGCACGCTGAGCCTTTGGTTATTTCCTCTTCCTGGTGGGAAATGAGCGTTCCATTTGCCCGTGCAGACACCTACAGCTAGTCTCTCATTGGTTCTCGCTATTCCTGTTCATCTTGCGCAGAAATTGCAAACTGTGCCAAACAGGAGGTTAAAGGCACTGACTCTCCAAGTGGGGAAAATGTTAGTAAAGCGTCTGGAACGGTGAACCCGAGTACCAGGGGACGAAACCCGAGATGCATTTGAAAACGTTTCCCAATCACACGGTGGACCATACTCTGGGTTTCCCATGCATGTTTTAGCTGAAGGAAGAATCCCTTAAACCTGGAGAGTTGGGACCCATGGAATGGGTACCATGCAGTATGACTTCAAAGGATCTGCGTTTGCTCAACCAACCTCACCAATGCTATCAACCCGAAGTGTCCAGCATTATGTCTCAACCAGCTCTGGGTGTAGATGTGGTAAATCCAGGTTGCATCACAAGCCCTGAATGAATTATTTAAGAATTGCTCTCTATTTCACTGTCATTGTGTTTTTTTTTTTTTAAACATCTTTATTGGGGTATAATTGCTTTACAATGGTGTGTTAGTTTCTGCTTTATAACAAAGTGAATCAGTTATACATATACATATGTTCCCATATGTCTTCCCTCTTGCGTCTCCCTCCCTCCCACTCTCCCTATCCCACCCCTCCAGGCTGTCACAAAGTACCAAGCTAATATCCCTGTGCCTTGCGGCTGCTTCCCACTAGCTATCTACCTTACTACGTTTGTTAGTGTGTATATGTCCATGACTCTCTCTCGCCCTGTCAAAGCTCACCCCTCCCCCTCCCCATATCCTCAAGTCCGTTCTCCAGTAGGTCTGCGTCTTTATTCCTGTCTTACCCCTAGGTTCTTCATGACATTTTTTTCCCCTTAAATTCCATATATATGTGTTAGCATACGGTATTTGTCTTTTTCTTTCTGACTTACTTCACTCTGTATGACAGACTCTAGGTCTATCCATCTCATTACAAATAGCTCAATTTCATTTCTTTATAAGGCTGAGTAATATTCCATTGTATATATGTGCCACATTTTCTTTATCCATTCATCCGATGATGGGCGCTTAGGTTGTTTCCATCTCTGGACTATTGTAAATAGAGCTGCAATGAACATTTTGGTACATGACTCTGTTTGAATTTTGGTTTTCCCAGGGTATATGCCCAGTAGTGGGATTGCTGGGTCATATGGTAATTCTATTTGTAGTTTTTTAAGGAACCTCCATACTGTTCTCCATAGTGGCTGAACCAATTCACATTCCCACCAGCAGTGCAAGAGTGTTCCCTTTTCTCCACACCCTCTCCAGCATTTATTGTTTCTAGATTTTTTGATGATGGCCATTCTGACTGGTGTGAGAAGATATCTCATTGTATTTTTGAATTGCATTTCTCTAATGATTAATGATGTTGAGCATTCTTTCATGTGTTTGTTGGCATTCTGTATATCTTCTTTGGAGAAATGTCTATTTGGGTCTTCTGCCCATTTTTGGATTGGGTTGTTTGTTTTTTTGTTATTGAGCTGCATGAGCTGCTTGTAAATTTTGGAGATTAATCCTTTGTCATTTGCTTCATTTGCATGTCATTGTGTTTTGTTTGTGAAATTTATTTTGTTAATGGGATTTTTCGGATTTTCACTGCTGCGGTTAGGCCACTGTACACACGCTTGACTTCCTTATTTAGACATATAAATCCATGGGTCTTAAGATTCTTACTTGTCAGGTATATTCCCAGGCGTTGAATATGGGGTGTTGATTCCATTTCGTTGAGCAAGGAGTAGGTCTTGTCTATTATATATTTGGCTTATGGAACAGTATCTGTGCTCATTTCAATCTCTGGTTTGATGCAGCACCCCAACTCACCTTTCCCCATAAGCAAGCATAAGTTGGTTTTCTAAATTTGAGACCCTGTTCTGTTTTGTAATTCAGTTCATGTGTAGCCAAGTTTACGTTCCGTGTATTAGTGATATCTTATGATGTTTCTTTTTCTGTGTGACTTATTTCTCGTAGAATCGTCGTACCTGAATCCACTCATTATGCCGCTACGGGCCTGATGACGTAGATCTCATTGCTGAGTGATATTCCATTGTACGTACGTACCACAACTTCTTTATCCATTTTTTGCTTTCTCGGATATTTAACTTGTACTGTAGACGAGGTTCTTGTAAACAGAGCCGTCCCAAACTTTGCGGTGGCTGTGTGTTTTTGATTTTAATTTCCCTAAGCTATAGGACCTAAGTGGAAGTGCCATAGGCTGTGTTGCTTTGTTTCCTACGTGTTTCAGGAAACACCATACACTTCTCCAGAGTGGCTGTTGGCAATTTACATCCCGCCCATCAGCATAACAAGGCTCCCTGTTCTCCATGACCTGTTCTGCCTTTCTGGATTTTACACTTTTTTCAGATGGCCCTTTTGACCGGGGGGCAGTGAGACTTCATTGTAGTGCAGATTTCCTTTACACGCTTGCTTGGTTGTCCAAAAAGTGCGTATGCGTTTTTTCCTGAATATATTCAGGAAAAAACGCATACGCCCTTTTTGGCCAAGTGCATCATTGTGGACATTCTGCCTCTTTTCCTATGCTTTAAGTGCAATTCCAGTCTACCTCCTGAAATCGTTTTCCTGAAATTCTGCCCCACTTTCAAGTCCTCTTCGAAAACTTACTTCAATACATTTTTGGACGATAGCTGTCATTCATAACTCTGCAGGATTGTGAATTACAGTGCCCCTGAGCTCCTTTCTTCAACTCGCTTTCTTGTGAGCTGGCCGCAAAACCGCAGGATTGCTTCAGGCCCTGATCTGGTTCCGGCAGGGCACGCTGAGCCTTTGGTTAATTCCTCTTCCTGGTGGGAAATGAGCGTTCCATTTGCCCGTGCAGACACCTACAGCTAGTCTCTCATTGCTTCTCCTTATTCCTGTTCATTTTGCGCAGAAATTGTAAACTGTGCCAAACAGGAGGTTAAAGGCACTGACTTTCCAAGTGGGGAGAGTTTTAGTAAAGTGTCTGGAACGGTGCACCCGAGTACCAGGGGATGAAACCTGAGATGCATTTGAAAACGTTTCCCAATCACACGGTGGAACATACTCCGGGTTTCCCATGCATGTTTTAGCTGAAGGAAGAATCCCTTAAACCGGGCGAGTTCGGACCCATGGAATGGGTACCATGCAGTATGACTTCAAAGGGTCTGCGTTTGCTCACCAAACATCACCAATGCTATCAGCCCGAAGTGTTCAGCCTTATGTCTCAACCAGTTCTGGTTGTAGATGTGGTAAATCCAGGTTGCATCACAAGCCCTGAATGAATTATTTAAGAATTGCTCTCTATTTCACTGTCATTGTGTTGTTTTTTTTTTAAACATCTTTATTGGTGTATAATTGCTTTACAATGGTGTGTTAGTTTCTGCTTTATAACAAAGTGAATCAGTTATACATATACATATGTTCCCATATGTCTTCCCTCTTGCGTCTCCCTCCCTCCCACTCTCCCTATCCCACCCCTCCAGGCTGTCACAAAGCACCAAGCTAATATCCCTGTGCCTTGCGGCTGCTTCCCACTAGCTATCTACCTTACTACGTTTGTTAGTGTGTATATGTCCATGACTCTCTCTCGCCCTGTCAAAGCTCACCCCTCCCCCTCCCCATATCCTCAAGTCCGTTCTCCAGTAGGTCTGCGTCTTTATTCCTGTCTTACCCCTAGGTTCTTCATGACATTATTTTTCCCCTTAAATTCCATATATATGTGTTAGCATACGGTATTTGTCTTTTTCTTTCTGACTTACTTCACTCTGTATGACAGACTCTAGGTCTATCCATCTCATTACAAATAGCTCAATTTCATTTCTTTATAAGGCTGAGTAATATTCCATTGTATATATGTGCCACATTTTCTTTATCCATTCATCCGATGATGGGCGCTTAGGTTGTTTCCATCTCCGGGCTATTGTAAATAGAGCTGCAATGAACATTTTGGTATATGACTCTGTTTGAATTTTGGTTTTCCCAGGGTATATGCCCAGTAGTGGGATTGCTGGGTCATATGGTAATTCTATTTTTAGTTTTTTAAGGAACCTCCATACTGTTCTCCATAGTGGCTGAACCAATTCACATTCCCACCAGCAGTGCAAGAGTGTTCCCTTTTCTCCACACCCTCTCCAGCATTTATTGTTTCTAGATTTTTTGATGATGGCCATTCTGACTGGTGTGAGATGATATCTCATTGTAGTTTTGATTTGCATTTCTCTAATGATTAATGATGTTGAGCATTCTTTCATGTGTTTGTTGCCATTCTGTATATCTTCTTTGGAGAAATGTCTATTTAGGTCTTCTGCCCATTTTTGGATTGGGTTGTTTGTTTTTTTGTTATTGAGCTGCATGAGCTGCTTGTAAATTTTGGAGATTAATCCTTTGTCATTTGCTTCATTTGCATGTCATTGTGTTTTGTTTGTGAAATTTATTTTGTTAATGGGATTTATCGGATTTTCACTGCTGCGGTTAGGCCACTGTACACACGCTTGACTTCCTTATTTAGACATATAAATCCATGGGTCTTAAGATTCTTACTTGTCAGGTATATTCCCAGGCGTTGAATATGGGGTGTTGATTCCATTTCGTTGAGCAAGGAGTAGGTCTTGTCTATTATGTATTTGGCTTATGGAACGGTATCTGTGCTCATTTCAATCTCTGGTTTGATGCAGCACCCCAACTCACCTTTCCCCATAAGCAAGCATAAGTTGGTTTTCTAAATTTGAGACCCTGTTCTGTTTTGTAATTCAGTTCATGTGTAGCCAAGTTTACGTTCCGTGTATTAGTGATATCTTATGATGTTTCTTTTTCTGTGTGACTTATTTCTCGTAGAATCGTCGTACCTGAATCCACTCATTATGCCGCTACGGGCCTGATGACGTAGATCTCATTGCTGAGTGATATTCTATTGTACGTACGTACCACAACTTCTTTATCCATTTTTTGCTTTCTCGGATATTTAACTTGTACCGTAGACGAGGTTCTTGTAAACAGAGCCGTCCCAAACTTTGGGGTGCCTGTGTGTTTTTGATTTTAATTTCCCTAAGCTATAGGACCTAAGTGGAAGTGCCATAGGCTGTGTTGCTTTGTTTCCTACGTGTTTCAGGAAACACCATACACTTCTCCAGAGTGGCTGTTGGCAATTTACATCCCACCCATCAGCATAACAAGGCTCCCTGGTCTCCATGACCTGTTCTGCCTTTCTGGATTTTACACTTTTTTCAGATGGCCCTTTTGACCGGGGGGCAGTGAGACTTCATTGTAGTGCAGATTTCCTTTACACGCTTGCTTGGTTGTCCAAAAAGTGCGTATGCGTTTTTTCCTGAATATATTCAGGAAAAAACGCATACGCCCTTTTTGGCCAAGTGCATCATTGTGGACATTCTGCCTCTTTTCCTATGCTTTAAGTGCAATTCCAGTCTACCTCCTGAAATCGTTTTCCTGAAATTCTGCCCCACTTTCAAGTCCTCTTCGAAAACTTACTTCAATACATTTTTGGACGATAGCTGTCATTCATAACTCTGCAGGATTGTGAATTACAGTGCCCCTGAGCTCCTTTCTTCAACTCGCTTTCTTGTGAGCTGGCCACAAAACCGCAGGATTGCTTCAGGCCCTGATCTGGTTCCGGCAGGGCACGCTGAGCCTTTAGTTAGTTCCTCTTCCTGGTGGGAAATGAGCGTTCCATTTGCCCGTGCAGACACCTACAGCTAGTCTCCATTGGTTCTCCCTATTCCTGTTCATCTTGCGCAGAAATTGCAAACTGTGCCAAACAGAAGGTTAAAGGCACTGACTTTCCAAGTGGGGAGAGTGTTAGTAAAGTGTCTGGAACGGTGCACCCGAGTACCAGGGGATGAAACCTGAGATGCATTTGAAAACGTTTCCCAATCACACGGTGGAACATACTCCGGGTTTCCCATGCATGTTTTAGCTGAAGGAAGAATCCCTTAAACCGGGCGAGTTCGGACCCATGGAATGGGTACCATGCAGTATGACTTCTAAGGGTCTGCGTTTGCTCACCAAACATCACCAATGCTATCAGCCCGAAGTGTTCAGCCTTATGTCTCAACCAGTTCTGGTTGTAGATGTGGTAAATCCAGGTTGCATCACAAGCCCTGAATGAATTATTTAAGAATTGCTCTCTATTTCACTGTCATTGTGTTGTTCTTTTTTTTAAACATCTTTATTGGGGTATAATTGTTTTACAATGGTGTGTTAGTTTCTGCTTTATAACAAAGTGAATCAGTTATACATATACATATGTTCCCATATGTCTTCCCTCTTGCGTCTCCCTCCCTCCCACTCTCCCTATCCCACCCCTCCAGGCTGTCACAAAGCACCAAGCTAATATCCCTGTGCCTTGCGGCTGCTTCCCACTAGCTATCTACCTTACTACGTTTGTTAGTGTGTATATGTCCATGACTCTCTCTCGCCCTGTCAAAGCTCACCTCTCCCCCTCCCCATATCCTCAAGTCCGTTCTCCAGTAGGTCTGCGTCTTTATTCCTGTCTTACCCCTAGGTTCTTCATGACATTATTTTTCCCCTTAAATTCCATATATATGTGTTAGCATACGGTATTTGTCTTTTTCTTTCTGACTTACTTCACTCTGTATGACAGACTCTAGGTCTATCCATCTCATTACAAATAGCTCAATTTCATTTCTTTATAAGGCTGAGTAATATTCCATTGTATAAATGTGCCACATTTTCTTTATCCATTCATCCGATGATGGGCGCTTAGGTTGTTTCCATCTCCGGGCTATTGTAAATAGAGCTGCAATGAACATTTTGGTACATGACTCTGTTTGAATTTTGGTTTTCCCAGGGTATATGCCCAGTAGTGGGATTGCTGGGTCATATGGTAATTCTATTTGTAGTTTTTTAAGGAACCTCCATACTGTTCTCCATAGTGGCTGAACCAATTCACATTCCCACCAGCAGTGCAAGAGTGTTCCCTTTTCTCCACACCCTCTCCAGCATTTATTGTTTCTAGATTTTTTGATGATGGCCATTCTGACTGGTGTGAGATGATATCTCATTGTAGTTTTGATTTGCATTTCTCTAATGATTAATGATGTTGAGCATTCTTTCATGTGTTTGTTGCCATTCTGTATATCTTCTTTGGAGAAATGTCTATTTAGGTCTTCTGCCCATTTTTGGATTGGGTTGTTTGTTTTTTTGTTATTGAGCTGCATGAGCTGCTTGTAAATTTTGGAGATTAATCCTTTGTCATTTGCTTCATTTGCATGTCATTGTGTTTTGTTTGTGAAATTTATTTTGTTAATGGGATTTATCGGATTTTCACTGCTGCGTTTAGGCCACTGTACACACGCTTGACTTCCTTATTTAGACATATAAATCCATGGGTCTTAAGATTCTTACTTGTCAGGTATATTCCCAGGCGTTGAATATGGGGTGTTGATTCCATTTCGTTGAGCAAGCAGTAGGTCTTGTCTATTATGTATTTGGCTTATGGAACGGTATCTGTGCTCATTTCAATCTCTGGTTTGATGCAGCACCCCAACTCACCTTTCCCCATAAGCAAGCATAAGTTGGTTTTCTAAATTTGAGACCCTGTTCTGTTTTGTAATTCAGTTCATGTGTAGCCAAGTTTACGTTCCGTGTATTAGTGATATCTTATGATGTTTCTTTTTCTGTGTGACTTATTTCTCGTAGAATCGTCGTACCTGAATCCACTCATTATGCCGCTACGGGCCTGATGACGTAGATCTCATTGCTGAGTGATATTCTATTGTACGTACGTACCACAACTTCTTTATCTATTTTTTGCTTTCTCGGATATTTAACTTGTACCGTAGACGAGGTTCTTGTAAACAGAGCCGTCCCAAACTTTGGGGTGCCTGTGTGTTTTTGATTTTAATTTCCCTAAGCTATAGGACCTAAGTGGAAGTGCCATAGGCTGTGTTGCTTTGTTTCCTACGTGTTTCAGGAAACACCATACACTTCTCCAGAGTGGCTGTTGGCAATTTACATCCCGCCCATCAGCATAACAAGGCTCCCTGTTCTCCATGACCTGTTCTGCCTTTCTGGATTTTACACTTTTTTCAGATGGCCCTTTTGACCGGGGGGCAGTGAGACTTCATTGTAGTGCAGATTTCCTTTACACGCTTGCTTGGTTGTCCAAAAAGTGCGTATGCGTTTTTTCCTGAATATATTCAGGAAAAAACGCATACGCCCTTTTTGGCCAAGTGCATCATTGTGGACATTCTGCCTCTTTTCCTATGCTTTAAGTGCAATTCCAGTCTACCTCCTGAAATCGTTTTCCTGAAATTCTGCCCCACTTTCAAGTCCTCTTCGAAAACTTACTTCAATACATTTTTGGACGATAGCTGTCATTCATAACTCTGCAGGACTGTGAATTACAGTGCCCCTGAGCTCCTTTCTTCAACTCGCTTTCTTGTGAGCTGGCCGCAAAACGCAGGATTGCTTCAGGCCCTAATCTGGTTCCGGCAGGGCACGCTGAGCCTTTGGTTAATTCCTCTTCCTGGTGGGAAATGAGCGTTCCATTTGCCCGTGCAGACACCTACAGCTAGTCTCTCATTGCTTCTCCTTATTCCTGTTCATTTTGCGCAGAAATTGTAAACTGTGCCAAACAGGAGGTTAAAGGCACTGACTTTCCAAGTGGGGAGAGTTTTAGTAAAGTGTCTGGAACGGTGCACCCGAGTACCAGGGGATGAAACCTGAGATGCATTTGAAAACGTTTCCCAATCACACGGTGGAACATACTCCGGGTTTCCCATGCATGTTTTAGCTGAAGGAAGAATCCCTTAAACCGGGCGAGTTCGGACCCATGGAATGGGTACCATGCAGTATGACTTCAAAGGGTCTGCGTTTGCTCACCAAACATCACCAATGCTATCAGCCCGAAGTGTTCAGCCTTATGTCTCAACCAGTTCTGGTTGTAGATGTGGTAAATCCAGGTTGCATCACAAGCCCTGAATGAATTATTTAAGAATTGCTCTCTATTTCACTGTCATTGTGTTGTTTTTTTTTTAAACATCTTTATTGGTGTATAATTGCTTTACAATGGTGTGTTAGTTTCTGCTTTATAACAAAGTGAATCAGTTATACATATACATATGTTCCCATATGTCTTCCCTCTTGCGTCTCCCTCCCTCCCACTCTCCCTATCCCACCCCTCCAGGCTGTCACAAAGCACCAAGCTAATATCCCTGTGCCTTGCGGCTGCTTCCCACTAGCTATCTACCTTACTACGTTTGTTAGTGTGTATATGTCCATGACTCTCTCTCGCCCTGTCAAAGCTCACCCCTCCCCCTCCCCATATCCTCAAGTCCGTTCTCCAGTAGGTCTGCGTCTTTATTCCTGTCTTACCCCTAGGTTCTTCATGACATTATTTTTCCCCTTAAATTCCATATATATGTGTTAGCATACGGTATTTGTCTTTTTCTTTCTGACTTAATTCACTCTGTATGACAGACTCTAGGTCTATCCATCTCATTACAAATAGCTCAATTTCATTTCTTTATAAGGCTGAGTAATATTCCATTGTATATATGTGCCACATTTTCTTTATCCATTCATCCGATGATGGGCGCTTAGGTTGTTTCCATCTCTGGGCTATTGTAAATAGAGCTGCAATGAACATTTTGGTACATGACTCTGTTTGAATTTTGGTTTTCCCAGGGTATATGCCCAGTAGTGGGATTGCTGGGTCATATGGTAATTCTATTTGTAGTTTTTTAAGGAACCTCCATACTGTTCTCCATAGTGGCTGAACCAATTCACATTCCCACCAGCAGTGCAAGAGTGTTCCCTTTTCTCCACACCCTCTCCAGCATTTATTGTTTCTAGATTTTTTGATGATGGCCATTCTGACTGGTGTGAGATGATATCTCATTGTAGTTTTGATTTGCATTTCTCTAATGATTAATGATGTTGAGCATTCTTTCATGTGTTTGTTGGCATTCTGTATATCTTCTTTGGAGAAATGTCTATTTAGGTCTTCTGCCCATTTTTGGATTGGGTTGTTTGTTTTTTTGTTATTGAGCTGCATGAGCTGCTTGTAAATTTTGGAGATTAATCCTTTGTCATTTCCTTCATTTGCATGTCATTGTGTTTCTTTGTGAAATTTATTTTGTTAATGGGATTTATCGGATTTTCACTGCTGCGTTTAGGCCACTGTACACACGCTTGACTTCCTTATTTAGACATATAAATCCATGGGTCTTAAGATTCTTACTTGTCAGGTATATTCCCAGGCGTTGAATATGGGGTGTTGATTCCATTTCGTTGAGCAAGGAGTAGGTCTTGTCTATTATATATTTGGCTTATGGAACGGTATCTGTGCTCATTTCAATCTCTGGTTTGATGCAGCACCCCAACTCACCTTTCCCCATAAGCAAGCATAAGTTGGTTTTCGAAATTTGAGACCCTGTTCTGTTTTGTAATTCAGTTCATGTGTAGCCAAGTTTACGTTCCGTGTATTAGTGATATCTTATGATGTTTCTTTTTCTGTGTGACTTATTTCTCGTAGAATCGTCGTACCTGAATCCACTCATTATGCCGCTACGGGCCTGATGACGTAGATCTCATTGCTGAGTGATATTCTATTGTACGTACGTACCACAACTTCTTTATCCATTTTTTGCTTTCTCGGATATTTAACTTGTACCGTAGACGAGGTTCTTGTAAACAGAGCCGTCCCAAACTTTGGGGTGCCTGTGTGTTTTTGATTTTAATTTCCCTAAGCTATAGGACCTAAGTGGAAGTGCCATAGGCTGTGTTGCTTTGTTTCCTACGTGTTTCAGGAAACACCATACACTTCTCCAGAGTGGCTGTTGGCAATTTACATCCCGCCCATCAGCATAACAAGGCTCCCTGTTCTCCATGACCTGTTCTGCCTTTCTGGATTTTACACTTTTTTCAGATGGCCCTTTTGACCGGGGGACAGTGAGTCTACATTGTAGTGCAGATTTCCTTGACACGCTTGCTTGGTTGTCCAAAAAGTGCGTATGCGTTTTTTCCTGAATATATTCAGGAAAAAACGCATACGCCCTTTTTGGCCAAGTGCATCATTGTGGACATTCTGCCTCTTTTCCTATGCTTTAAGTGCAATTCCAGTCTACCTCCTGAAATCGTTTTCCTGAAATTCTGCCCCACTTTCAAGTCCTCTTCGAAAACTTACTTCAATACATTTTTGGACGATAGCTGTCATTCATAACTCTGCAGGATTGTGAATTACAGTGCCCCTGAGCTCCTTTCTTCAACTCGCTTTCTTGTGAGCTGGCCGCAAAACCGCAGGATTGCTTCAGGCCCTAATCTGGTTCCGGCAGGGCACGCTGAGCCTTTGGTTAATTCCTCTTCCTGGTGGGAAATGAGCGTTCCATTTGCCCGTGCAGACACCTACAGCTAGTCTCTCATTGCTTCTCCCTATTCCTGTTCATTTTGCGCAGAAATTGTAAACTGTGCCAAACAGGAGGTTAAAGTCACTGACTTTCCAAGGGGGGAGAGTTTTAGTAAAGTGTCTGGAACGGTGCACCCGAGTACCAGGGGACGAAACCTGAGATGCATTTGAAAACGTTTCCCAATCACACGGTGGAACATACTCCGGGTTTCCCATGCATGTTTTAGCTGAAGGAAGAATCCCTTAAACCTGGAGAGTTGGGACCCATGGAATGGGTACCATGCAGTATGACTTCAAAGGGTCTGCGTTTGCTCACCAAACCTCACCAATGCTATCAGCCCAAAGTGTCCAGCCTTATGTCTCAACCAGCTCTGGGTGTAGATGTGGTAAATCCAGGTTGCATCACAAGCCCTGAATGAATTATTTAAGAATTGCTCTCTATTTCACTGTCATTGTGTTGTTCTTTTTTTTAAACATCTTTATTGGGGTATAATTGCTTTACAATGGTGTGTTAGTTTCTGCTTTATAACAAAGTGAATCAGTTATACATATACATATGTTCCCATATGTCTTCCCTCTTGCGTCTCCCTCCCTCCCACTCTCCCTATCCCACCCCTCCAGGCTGTCACAAAGCACCAAGCTAATATCCCTGTGCCTTGAGGCTGCTTCCCACTAGCTATCTACCTTACTACGTTTGTTAGTGTGTATATGTCCATGACTCTCTCTCGCCCTGTCAAAGCTCACCCCTCCCCCTCCCCATATCCTCAAGTCCGTTCTCCAGTAGGTCTGCGTCTTTATTCCTGTCTTACCCCTAGGTTCTTCATGACATTTTTTTTCCCCTTAAATTCCATATATATGTGTTAGCATACGGTATTTGTCTTTTTCTTTCTGACTTACTTCACTCTGTATGACAGACACTAGGTCTATCCATCTCATTACAAATAGCTCAATTTCATTTCTTTATAAGGCTGAGTCATATTCCATTGTATATATGTGCCACATTTTCTTTATCCATTCATCCGATGATGGGCGCTTAGGTTGTTTCCATCTCCGCGCTATTGTAAATAGAGCTGCAATGAACATTTTGGTACATGACTCTGTTTGAATTTTGGTTTTCCCAGGGTATATGCCCAGTAGTGGGATTGCTGGGTCATATGGTAATTCTATTTGTAGTTTTTTAAGGAACCTCCATACTGTTCTCCATAGTGGCTGAACCAATTCACATTCCCACCAGCAGTGCAAGAGTGTTCCCTTTTCTCCACACCCTCTCCAGCATTTATTGTTTCTAGATTTTTTGATGATGGCCATTCTGACTGGTGTGAGATGATATCTCATTGTAGTTTTGATTTGCATTTCTCTAATGATTAATGATGTTGAGCATTCTTTCATGTGTTTGTTGGCATTCTGTATATCTTCTTTGGAGAAATGTCTATTTAGGTCTTCTGCCCATTTTTGGATTGGGTTGTTTGTTTTTTTGTTATTGAGCTGCATGAGCTGCTTGTAAATTTTGGAGATTAATCCTTTGTCATTTCCTTCATTTGCATGTCATTGTGTTTCTTTGTGAAATTTATTTTGTTAATGGGATTTATCGGATTTTCACTGCTGCGTTTAGGCCACTGTACACACGCTTGACTTCCTTATTTAGACATATAAATCCATGGGTCTTAAGATTCTTACTTGTCAGGTATATTCCCAGGCGTTGAATATGGGGTGTTGATTCCATTTCGTTGAGCAAGGAGTAGGTCTTGTCTATTATATATTTGGCTTATGGAACGGTATCTGTGCTCATTTCAATCTCTGGTTTGATGCAGCACCCCAACTCACCTTTCCCCATAAGCAAGCATAAGTTGGTTTTCGAAATTTGAGACCCTGTTCTGTTTTGTAATTCAGTTCATGTGTAGCCAAGTTTACGTTCCGTGTATTAGTGATATCTTATGATGTTTCTTTTTCTGTGTGACTTATTTCTCGTATAGAATCGTCGTACCTGAATCCACTCATTATGCCGCTACGGGCCTGATGACGTAGATCTCATTGCTGAGTGATATTCCATTGTACGTACGTACCACAACTTCTTTATCCATTTTTTGCTTTCTCGGATATTTAACTTGTACCGTAGACGAGGTTCTTGTAAACAGAGCCGTCCCAAACTTTGGGGTGGCTGTGTGTTTTTGATTTTAATTTCCCTAAGCTATAGGACCTAAGTGGAAGTGCCATAGGCTGTGTTGCTTTGTTTCCTACGTGTTTCAGGAAACACCATACACTTCTCCAGAGTGGCTGTTGGCAATTTACATCCCGCCCATCAGCATAACAAGGCTCCCTGTTCTCCATGACCTGTTCTGCCTTTCTGGATTTTACACTTTTTTCAGATGGCCCTTTTGACCGGGGGGCAGTGAGACTTCATTGTAGTGCAGATTTCTTTACACGCTTGCTTGGTTGTCCAAAAAGTACGTATGCGTTGTTTCCTGAATATATTCAGGAAAAAACGCATACGCCCTTTTTGGCCAAGTGCATCATTGTGGACATTCTGCCTCTTTTCCTATGCTTTAAGTGCAATTCCAGTCTACCTCCTGAAATCGTTTTCCTGAAATTCTGCCCCACTTTCAAGTCCTCTTCGAAAACTTACTTCAATACATTTTTGGACGATAGCTGTCATTCATAACTCTGCAGGATTGTGAATTACAGTGCCCCTGAGCTCCTTTCTTCAACTCGCTTTCTTGTGAGCTGGCCGCAAAACCGCAGGATTGCTTCAGGCCCTGATCTGGTTCCGGCAGGGCACGCTGAGCCTTTGGTTAATTCCTCTTCCTGGTGGGAAATGAGCGTTCCATTTGCCCGTGCAGACACCTA